>NC_133535.1:4424613-4797972 GCF_048544455.1 Silene latifolia | reverse complement strand
TCTCATTCTTATTTCAGTTTTTTGGGAAAAAATTCCGATATGCAAACAATATACTCCTTTCGTACAATTATTTTCACCTAAAGTTTATAAGTTAGATTTTAATATTTTTTCCGTCAAAACTCAAATTTAACTAAACTTATATGTAATGTTTTTGAGTTTTATTGTAATTTTTTAGAAAAATAATGTTGAAGTGAATAAACTCAAAAACTTCATAGTGAAACTTAGAAACTTTAAAACAAAACTCAATATTTTTATTATAATGCTCAAAAACTATAAATTGGAGGTAGTACCTCAGATTTATAATCCACTTACTGTTCAATTTTGAAGTGAAATATTATCAACAGGTATAAGAAGGCCTACAGTTGCATCTACGACTGGTTCGGGACGCCTAACCAGATGAGCCTTGCATGGCCCGGTTCTTAACTCGGCCCATGGCCAAGCCTAATTAACTATATTAGCCTTCTTCTTACTCCATACTTTAACTTTCTTGCTTTTGCATGCAGTCAAAGATTCTATAGACTCATGATTAAAGTCTTTCAAAAATCAAAAGTATAGTACCTACAAAATGTAATAATAAAGTGTAATTAGGCTCCATTATCCAGATAAGTAACATGTTTGTCCTAATAATTACCAAGTAGTACATTTATTAGTGATTATTGTCTGCAATACGCCAATGCATAGAGTACATTACAATTTATTCAAACGTGACTACGTACTATATTTCTTATTATTAGAACAAATAAAAAAAATCACCGTTTGGAAATAGAAGTTAGAAAACATTGTTTGATTTATACATAAAGCATCACATGCTTACTACATTTGTCATATGCATTTCATTGTTCAAGTACACAATTTTGTTGCATTTTGAAAATATTAAATGATACTATTTGGCTCTCTTCTTTTCGGTTGATAGTGAACTGAACTGAATTGAATGAAACTAAATTGAATGAAACTGAATTGAATGAAACTGAAATAACAATTAATTTGTAAAGAGGTAACCTGACTTGCATTGAGGTGAATGAAATTAAGTAAAGCCGAAATTAAGCCAGAAAAAACAGGACTGAATCTATCTTAGTTATTTGTTCACATATTTTATTATTTGTGTCAAATACTTTAGTTAAATGTAAATAAGTGACCGAAACAAAAAGAATACAAGCTTAATATCGAATCAAACATGTTATCGTTCTACCTTCATCAATAAAACTCGACATTAATTAATGTTTGGATTGGGTTCAAATCCTTTGGTGGTATATAAATTTGAAAGCTAGATTATCTTCAAATGTTGTAAATGAAACAAAAATGTCAAACCACAAGTTTGAAATTTGCCAAAGTGGACATTCATGCATAATGCTAATTGGATTGACTTGGCTGGTCTATGACTTTGAATTGATCATAAAATCCAAACTTATTAATTATAAACAGACCATTTTCCTTTGTTATTGCCTATGCAACAGTTCTAATATGGTCAAAATTATATCCTAAGTTAATTAATGCTGATAGCCACTTTGATTTTTTGGCGAAGAAGCTAAGGTAATGCAATGCTAGTATTGTGCGACTGTGGTATAATACGACGGAAATCACCTTAATAAAGTGGACATTTTATGTTCAATAGTAAGAAGTCAATAGAAAACGATCATTTTTTAAAATAATCAGTTAGAAAGGAGGAGATGTTTCCTAAAACTAACCAAACTATTTTTAAAATATAAAATAGTTTATTTTATGTGGTCATATCTATTTATAATATAGGGAATAATTTACAAATGCCATGCATTTCATTGGTTGTCAATCCGAAAAATGGGACCAAATATTAATGTTATTTTGGATGGTTCCATAATGTTCTAAACACTATATGATGCCTTGATCAACATGTTATATGGATTGAGTTTGGATTTTTCATTGCCAACACTTAAATACATAAACAGTGATTAACTACTTCTTTGTCCTCATAGAATCATAGTATTTGACAAATTTTATTGTTATTATTATTATTATTTTTTTTTTTTGCAAGCAAGGAAAATGGCTTCATTTCAAACCCTATTGGATCCGCCTAGTCAGAACTATGGCGAGTGTCTTTACACCAGAGATCATAAGGAGAGTCCGGAGAGCCCAAACCCGGAGGATACGCGACAGCACGGAAAGCCAGCACCTCGTTTAACAGACCCATAGGGCCACCGTGCAATACCACCGCACTCCCGTCTAGGGTATCGAACCTAACTAAAATGGAGAATAAAATAGGAATTGAACTAAACTGAACATAGATCTCTGTTACATTTATGAACCATGTGAGGGCTGAGGCCAGTTAAACTAAACCGAATTTGTAAACTCTATTTAAAAGTCTATATGATGTCTTGCTGAACGGTTTAAACTAAACTTATAACTGCAAAAAAAAAAAAAAAAACTGAATTTATATGAATTAAACTAAATTAGTTATTAAAAGGCGAGTGTGTAATGGACTTCTGACGATTTACAGCCCAGTTAGAGGCCCAACATATCCATATACAGATATACTCTACCTCTCTACGAACCATGGGAGCCCAAATTTCACATATCATATGGACCGAAAACTTAATTATTCGCGAGTCATAAAACTCGTATTTAAGCCAAACACAATACACGTATTCTTAGTAGACCTGGCAAAAATGACTCGACTCAAATCACCCGGCCTGAATTGAAGACCTAAACATGACCTGAAAATCGAATTGACCCGAATATTTATTATCAGAAACTGATTAATATCCCTAAATAACTTCAAAACAACCAGCCTAAAAATGACCCGACTCGACCCGGCCCTATTCTCGCAAACCTGAACCCAAATTAACCCAACCCGGTTGATCCGTTTGTTAGGTCTACTTCGTAGTATTAAGTCTGATGTTCTAGCCATTTCTATTTGCCTAGTCAAAGCCTGCGTAACGACGTTAGAAATACAAACAGTGTTTTGTTATGGGATTAATCCATAACTCGACTTTGTGTTATATTCACTCTAACAATACAAGCAATCTCAATCACTTAATTAGTAGCTAAGATTTCAATCTTCTGAGCTCGGAATATTACATACACTCGCACTATCTAACAATGATTTAATAACATATAGTAAAATAGTAAGTCCTACACCGTAATATTAAATCCTAACAACATATAAAAAACTAAAGTGTAAATATTAATAACTTAATTAAACATAAATCTACACAAATTAAAACTCTATATGTTACTAACAAATAGTCCCTCCTATTCTATATTTTATTCCCTATTTCCTTATTTGGTTATTCGGGTTTTCTTCACCATTTTATTTTTCTGGGATGATTTGTGTAGTCCAAATTCAATGACATGTAAGGTAGTGTGTTTTGTGTGGTCAAATTCATTTTGTTATTTATTGTGTAAAAATGAAAGAGGAAGAAAATATAGAATATGAGGGAGTATAATTGTTCATCAATGTTGCGGTTACTTCCTAATGGATGGAGGCCAAGCCTCGAAAATAAAGGATATATTCTCTCCATATATAAGCTTTTACCCCATTTCTCTATTATATGTGAAATATATTTTAATAAAATAGAGTGAAAATAGGTGTATGGAGGAAGTACTAACTACCTACATAACAAGTGAGAGCAACACCTAACACGTCTTTTTTGATAATGATTTGACGTATTATTATCTTCTCACATACACCTGGCCACTTCGTACGATTTATTATTTCACGCTCTTTTGAAATTGTTACAAGCGTCGACGTCGATTGTGCATTATGGTATCCCAACTCGGCTTATGAAAGCATCCCGATCAAATACATTAGAATACGTTGAATATTCTAAAAAAATTGATAGACACCTTGTAACAACCGAGTCCAAGATAATAATTTTATATATTCTCCTTATAACATTAGGTTGGAAAATGTACCAGATGACCATTATCTTATCTTTTTATAATAAAAGAAACACAAATTTTTATTTACAACTGTAATAAATGAAAATAATTTACAATAAGAGCGTGAAACGTATAAACTCAATAACTCTTTTTGAAGGTAATGATACATCATACATTCATACATATCAGCCATTCATTGTAACTTACAACTGTTATATACAAGACTTAAATTAAATACAACTTTAGTATATCATTATACTTGAAAAATAATGATGTAAATATTGTTTATAATGCAAATAAATAAACACCCCACGGTCATATATCTATTTACAATTCCATTTATAAATGGTGTATAACTTTAATATTCTGGTTTCACCCGATATATAACCATAAACACAAATTCTCATTTAAGTCAAACATATTCATTTAAAGTTTAAAATAGATATACCCATTTTAAATGAGAATTCGTATGAAATATCTACTAATCAGTAAATATTAAGTCAAAATATATATAACCCAAAGACAAAGCAAAAAACAAAGATGACAATATAAAAGAGTACCATTTTGTTTTTCATAACAAAACCCCGTTTCTTCTTCTTAGTAACATTGACCCCTTCTTTTGCCAACATACGATCAACATCACACAGGTTATAGTTAGTCCCGGGAGTCGGAGGAGGCATATACGGTTCGTATTCAGGTACGGGTACGTGTACCGGACCTAAGTCGTCTTCGTTTAGCTTCGGGTATGGTACATGCTCCGTTGACTTTAAAATTGATCTTCCCCGCCTTGCCTTGATCGTGTCACGTTGAGAACTAGCGGTCGAACCGTCTTGGTTCATTTTTTTGGCTATATATAATTCGGAGTGATGGATTTAGAGATAATTTGTGAGATGAGTTATGAAGATGTATACAATGATATGCATAGAATGTTTTTATATATAAGGATTTCTATAAAAAAAAAAAAAATTGTCTAAAAAGTGTAATTAAAAAAATAGTTCAAGGGTCTCTCTCAACTCTCAAGTGGGATTAGTCAACTTATTTGGTCTGAAGAAAGTTTCTTTGAAGTTTCCATGACATTACATATGACTAGGGTTGGTGAAATATTTGGGCCGGAGCGGGTCGGGTTTGGCTAGGCGGAATCGGAACTGGCCGGGGTAGATGGCAGGTCAACATGGGTCGGGCCGGGGGCTTGGTGGAGGCGGACTCGGAACCGGCCTGGTTCGGGCCGAGGGCGGATTTGGGCATCTGGTTCAGCACTATCTTAAAATAATACTCCGTGTCAAATTAGGGTCGGGTTGAGGACGGGTCGGGTTGTATGGAGGTGGAACCGAGTCCGCCGCTAGTTTTTGGTCGGTCGAGCCGATCATGGGTCGAACGAGCCTAGTAAAAATCGTCCCGACGGTAGGATTGGGTCCAGGAGGCCGAGTCAACCCTAATGTTTGGCAATGGCTACTTAAGACCATCCCTAGAAGGTCAAATTAATTGAGTTACCAATATTTCAACTAATCTCATTTTATTTAAATCCACTTGTTTTTTTTATATACAAAGTTGTCACCTAGTTTATCAACCTAACTATTTTTCACTTTCGCAATCATTCTCCACATTAAATCTCTTCAGACCAGGCCCGGTCTTTGTTCCACCCAAATTATTTTTTCCGTTTTTAGCTCAGTCCGTTTTTGAACCAATGCTCACCCAAAATTCCAACACAAATTCTAATTTGTGACAGCACTATTCTGTCACAAGCTTGTAACCTCTCACAAGTGGAAAGGTAATTGGGAGGACACCTCTGAGAAGTTACAAGCTTGACCGGCTCAAACAAGAATATCTAAAAGAGTTTTTTTTGTCAAATACTACCTAACATTTACCTTATTTTCATAAATATTACCTAAAGTTTTAAATTTTGCGAGAAACTACCTAATATTTTTTTACTTTTGTTGAAAACTATCAAATTGAAATTAATGAGCAAATTCGACAATTTTTTTTTTCCAAATTAACTAAAATTCAGACAAATAAGTCAAATGCTAATCGAATTAATTATAAATTTGTCCAAATTAGCCACAATCTCGGCCAAACTAGTCAAAATTGTAGTAAAAAAATTGAAATAAATGTGTTAGTAGAGCTAATCAAAACAGTTGGCGGTGGTTAAGTATAGTAAATAATGTATATGCATTGCCAAAAATAATGTTTTCGAGTTAGAATTTTGTCTAATTTGATCGGATTTTTCAATTTGGTAGTGTCCGACAAAAGTCAAGAAAATTTAGGTAGTTTCTCGCAAAATTAAAATCTTTAGGTATTATTTATGAAAATGAGGTAAATATTAGGTAGTTTTTGACAAAAAATTCTATGTAAAATCCCAAATTATCCTCTTTCCCCAAAATTTAATTAATATCACACGGGTTATAATATCTCTAGAACCAATTATAATGGGATTGTCTTACACCACACGACCTTCTATGGGAGTGGTCTAGTACATCATGCATTCATGTTGTTGTCCAATTTGATTCATTATAGAATGATGATGAAAGCACGCATTGACACGATGAAAATCATCAAAAATCCACAAAAAATAACTCAAATTATAATACTTGTAATTATTTTAACACGATTAGACATTGTTTACTGTACGACGACTTGTGATTATGGTACTAAGGTGGGCAACAAACTTTACTCTTATAGCTTAGCTTCTCCAACTAAATTCTACCCTCATGGAGTTCTCAGCGAAGATGGGTATGTATAAAATGTTCGATTCAACTAGTTGTTTACGTTTTTATTCTTTTATGACGAGTATTTTAATCAAACTTTATGACCCGGTTTTTTGAATGATTTCTTTTGGGCAAAATGAAAGGGAATCTTAGGTTAGATTATTGATTGAGTTTAATTGACAGTTTGTGTTAATGGGGTTTCATTTCAGATGATAGATTCATGTTAGCCGACCCCAAATCATTTTCCGACTAAGCCTCTGATGTTGTTGTTGTTTTGTGTTATTTGGGTTTACGGCGATTTTGGTTGGAATTGTGTTTGCGGTTTTTTGAGCTGCATTTTTATCTGCGTTTACAGTGATTGGAATTTTTCAGTTGTAGTTGTTAATCTGGGTTGCGGCGATATTAGTTGAATTGTGTTTGATGATAGAATATGGCTAATTGGGTGTCTTGCCAAAGATTAATTTTTCATGTGAGATAACATACATCCGTTTTACTGTTCTATTGGAGAAAATTCAGCTTTGAGGCTGAAAATTGGGTACTGTGTAATGCTTTTGGAGGTGAATCGAAAGGATGTTGAGGAGGTGCCAGGCCCTATATTGGCCGTTTAGGTCAATAATGGAACACATTTAGTACATAAACAATTGGCCTATGGTGGTCAGTGGCGGAACCGGGATTTGTGTTTTGGGGAGGGGGAACAAATAATGCCATAAGACAAACTCGAAAAAGTTTCTAAAAGTTTAACAGATAATGCCCCCCCGCGTCACTGATGGTGGTTTAATGGTTGAGCATGAAATGTTCTAAAGCCTAGGTTAGGAGATCAAGTTTTAGCTTCTCTTTGATTTTTGCTCTGAGATCTGCAATGGCGTACTTTTGTTTGGTTTTGAGTTTATTTTATTAATCTTTCATGTATTGCATCCAATAGTGATGCATGACAAAACTTGGATGGTTGGTGATTTGGATTTTGTTTTATGCTTCTTATAACATCTACTCTTAACATTGATCAAGGCGAGTCTTACGAACGTGCAGATGGGGGGGATAGAGCTTATTAAGTTAATAATATTGACAAACGTAGTTCATGTCAATGCATTTGTCTCATTGTCGTCAGATGTATATACAGCCTTCCATATGTACATCCGCCTTCTCTGCTGGGTTCCCTTCTGTTCATTAGTTTTAAAAAAATGTTTTTTAGAAGACACCTGATGTCTACTATGGATTACAGGTTCTACAAAGTTGCGGCAAATGACACCATCATATGGTTTCAGGTTTGTATTCTTGTCAGACTTTCTCTTTTTGATTAATAACGTGGTTGAAATGTTGAATGAATTATATGCTCAAAGTATGATCTGCATTTGTTTGAGAAACTTTGTTTTGTTCTACAAGGAACCGTAATCTTGTTCAGCTGCTAGCTACTCAATTCTGTTAGAATAGTTTTTATGAGTCGACATTTGCATGAACTAAGCCTTAAAGTTCAGCCATGTATTCATGTCGAGTGATTTAGAACGAAGTTAAACTGTGCAAAATCTATTATGGTTACTAATCTGATTGGTCACTTTTGGCTGATTTTTTGTTTCCACGTTTCCATTGCAGCTGTGTGATGTGCTGATCTTCAATCATGATCCTCCGAGATGCATTGATTGTTCGGTAAGACTCATAACTGCCTTAAGTTCTTAACATTTCTATTTGCCAAATTTTGTCTTTCACGCGTCTTAGATGGCATGCCTTACTAGAGAAAAGTGTGGGGAAGGAGCTCATACATAAGATATGACACTCTCTACTCCAGAATCTAGTTGCAGATCCTAGACTAAGGTAGGAAGCGGCTTTTACTTTGCATGCTAGGTCTACAGCCCCTACACCTAATCTTTTTCAATTCCTGCTTACGAGGACATCTCTAAAATCAGCCAGAATGCACCCCCTACTTCAACACATAAGAATTATCATAAAACCTTAAAGACATGAAACTGTCGTTGGTAGACACTGCCCAGCATGCACCCCTCTATTTTTACACATTAAGAGAATTTGACATTTTGGGGACTTGAGGCGCAAATTTCAACATTGTGTTGTTGTTGTTAGCGACCAGTTGTACAATAACTTGCTATGTATATAATGATGGAGGGATATAAGAGAAACTATCAGAATTTGGCCAAACCATTTTTATTTTTACATTGGTCTTACAGTGAGCCTCTGTCATTTCTTAGGATTGTGGGGGCCCATCACGCTGTGGCATGGGTTGCAGTGCACTTGTGGCTGAGAAAATCGGAGGTAGGGAAATTCATTCTGAATGTAACTTTCTCGTACTTTAGTTTCCTTAGAGAAGGGGTTAGTGTAAGAAACATCTAAGTAATTCATGACATAAGATGTTATAGTCTTACTCATTTTATGGTCATTAGTAAGAGAGTTGTTTCTTTTATTACCAAGTAATAAAATGACGGAACATGTTACAACTTAAACCATATGTTTAAGTATTGATTTGCTATTAACATAAAGGGTTACTAATTCAAGAATAAGTTTCACCTTTTATTAGCCTCAATGGAAGGTTAATGTTATGCTTTAAGTTATGAAATTTGGTCATCTCCAGAATTCCTTACCTATAAATAGTGACCTTTGTCCATCACAAAGATCATCCACAAAACATTACAAAGCACATACATTAAAGTTTATAGGCAAAGGGAGAGAAACCTCATTTCTCCATTAAGGGTTTATATATTATTTAACAAAAGTTCTCATCATGTTGTCCGAAGGTTTGTTATAATATGATTAACAATAGTATTAAATTTGGGTGATAATCATGTAATTCAAGACTCTAGGATTTATGTGATGACTTAAATATTTAACATGTGGTATTAAAGCATGGTTTAGAATGCATGATTATCCATTAAAAGGATTTCAAAGTAACCTAGGAATTGCTCATGCAAAGAAAGTATTGCGATATTTAAAGGGAACAAGAAACTACATGCTCAGATATAGAAAATCAAGTCATCCACAAGATTTGCACTCTTGGCTATGTGTATCTCTTATGTGGTGGTGCAATATCATGGAGAAGTCAAAAATCCGAGTTGCTTTTTGGATCCACCATGATGGCTGAATATGCGGGGGCATGTTATAAGGCTTCAATTCATGGAACATGGCTGTGTAATTTTGTCTCACATTTTGGCGCTTTAAGTTTTATCTCTAAGCCACTACTTATCTAGTATGATAATGAAGATGTAACTTTTTTCTCAAAGCATGATAGGATAACTAAGGGTTCCAAACACATGGACCTAAAATAACTATTACTAAAGCAAGATGTTAAACTAAAGAAAATTGTTTTATATAAATCAATGGATAATCATGCATTCTAAACAATGCTTTGATACCACATGTTAAATATTTAAGTCATAACATGAACCCTAAAATCTTGAATTATATGATTATCACAAATGTAATACTGTTGTTAATCACATTAGAACAAACCCCCGGACAACATGATGAGAACTTTGTTAAATACGGAGTAATATATATAGACCCTTAATGGAGAAATGAAGTTTCTCTCCCTTTGCCTATAAACCTTAATGTATGTGTTTTGTTTGTGGATGATCTTTGTGATGGGAATATGTCACTATTTATAGGTAAGGAGTAAGGACATGACCAAATTTAATAACTTAAGCATGACATTAAACTTCTATCAATGCTAATAAAAGGTGAAACTCTTGAATTATTAACCCTTATGTTAATAGCAAATCAATATTTAAAAATATGCTTTAAGTTGTAACATGTTCATCATTTTATTATTTAGTAATAAAAGAAACAACTATCTTAGACCATAAAATGAGTAAGACTATAACATCTTATGTCATGGATTACTTGGATATTTCTTGCAGTTAGTGGTAAGTTTTAGCTCATGGTCTTACTATGACGCCGTTGAGGGATATTATGGGGTCTTTAAAAAAAAAACGAGTTGTAGAGGAGGTGTGGTCTCAGTTCATTGGCTTGGCTACAGACTGCCATTAGTTTTGTAAACACGGAAGGACGGCAAGTCATTGGCTAACTTCACTAAGGAGAAAAAGCCGTTGGCTAGCTTGACAAGTCATTTCAGTGTATTGAATATCAATTTATTTAAAAAAAACACACTAGGTAACCAATGTTCGGGTAAGTTTTGATCATTATGTGATTAGGGCCTGAATTTAATTGCGAGCGAGGGTTGTAGGTCAAGGGCAAAAAGGGAGGCACTTGTTAAACTTGCATAATGGATGATGATCTGATCATTGAGATTTGAGAGAAATGTCTTTGAATTTTTCGATTTTAAGTGTAATCTGTCTTTAGTAAATTGGCTGCTGAGTTTGTAATTGTGGCATTGCTTGGATACATAATGGTGAAAACGTTGTCTCAAGATGCATCTTCCACATGTCATAGTTCTGTAATTGGTTTTCACATTGCATCTCCTCGTAGATACATTTGCGACCTATAATTATTGCGCTCTAATCCCTATGCATAGTCTTTGCATGCCTCTATAGCAAATGGTCAAGTGCAGTTCCACTGTAAAGGTTTCATTCAAGGTGGTTTATTACTTTATTTCACCTTGTTTTTCAGTAGCTGTGCACTCTTACAATTTTGGTTCATTTCGTGGTGCTCCTGCAGGCTATTCTGTTTGCACAACCATTGGACGTGATCTCAATTTTAAAATCGACCTTACCGGTATTTAGCTCATTTACTTACGTTTTCATTTCCATGTACTCAATAAATAAGTCTTTTTTACAATTTTTTCGCCTTTTAACTTTTCTGGCCTATGTAGCATAGTAATAATATGCATTGAATTCTTTCATGGTGCAATTTTTTTGTACACATATTTGCACTACTAAAAAGCTGAAGCACCTGGTATTGTGAGCAAAAAGAGGAACCTTCTTCTGGTACTAAATTTCCAGAATATTCGGCCAATTTCTTTTTAGGGAAACATTTTCGAAACTTCGTGTCTCCAACATTCTTTTTGTTTCTTCTGCACCAGATAAGAAGACTCCAAAGATGGGAGTGACTGTTACGATGTCGAGTAAGGCCAATGGAGTTAATTGTTCTCTTTCTGTTTCAATTATATGCGACTCAAATGGTGTTAAGGTAGTATTGTACATCGTTATTGTCTGCCGCTTATTAATATACTCAACTTATTAGCCAATGGCTGGCTGAAAGCCATTCTTCATCATTATCAATTTTTTTTTTCACTTGCAGGAACCTGAGACATTTGAGAAATCGGGGACCTGTAATTACGTAAGTTTACATGTAGCAGAGTGTCAGTGGTTTCATGATATTTGATTCATATAGCATGTTGTTTGCATAAGCATTGTGAATCATGGATATGCGTATATGATAAAGCTCTGTCAGTCAAGAATATGAGAGATGTCTGATTTATCATATGCTTTGATACTCGGACTAGGATACGGTTGTTAGACACGGCTATGTTGCTGGGCTCTTCAATATTACCTTGCTACCCGTGTCGGACACTGGACACTCGGACGTGGGTAGGACACTCGGACACACTTCAATTTAGACCAAAAACACGATTTTTTTCATAAAATTGATGAATCCGACACTTGTCAAAGTATAGATGTCTGATTACAACTCTTCGAATATGTTTAAACTTTTCAAAATCCTCGTCATATTCTACCGCAATGAGAGTAGTTACTCTATATGGTGAGAATATATTGGTCAAAAGCCGATATCATTTTATCGCCGTAGTCAATTGGGATGGAGGGAGAACTTTTGAACAGTTGCTCAATGTTTATACATCTTGAACAAGTTATCTATGTGCTTTTCATACTTTATTCGGTAAGATGTATTTGGATTCAGATTTTTGATGGTTTGATTTACTTATGTTTTGGACAGGCTACTGTGCTAAGACATCCCTCAGGCTGTTCCAAGATTGGTGGCCATGTTGGGGGATGGGGATGGTTTAGCGTCTTGTTGACAATGTAAGTACTGCGTTCATTTAGTGATTATAATTTGTAGCGTCTTTAACTCATTACTCACTACTGCAGTCACATTTTGTAAGACTTGAGACCCTTTCCATGGAATAATTGTCTAACGTGTGAACTATATTTGCTTTGGTTCTCAGATTGTTATGTTGCCTTGGAACCTATCTTGTAGGTGGTGCAGTCTACCGGTTTTTCTTCCTTAAAATTCACGGTTTAGATGTATGTTGCCACTTCACTCTTTCTTTTCCTTATCTGTATGTCTTTGAAAGCTATAAACGTAACTTCAGAAGCAGACTAAGATCAGGGGTAAACATTGTTAATTTCTCTCCCTCTAATCCTACTTCAGGGAGGAGTGAATGTGTACTCTGGTCATTTTTGTGAACGATGCAGTTTCCATTATGTGTTATTCAAGATAGTCTCTCTTTGTTATTGACATGGGGAAAGACTACGTACATCTGACCTCACTAACCTCTCCATAGGGAAATGTCTTTGAGAAACTAGGGTTAACATTGTTGTTGAATAAACTTGTAGTGTTCGTTCCAATGCTTTAAATCCTCCCAATAGCCTGTCTCCACAACAACATCAGAGCCTTAATCCTAAAATGATTTGGGGTCGGCTGACATTACTCTTCCTTTAGAACCGTCCATGGGTGAACGCACACCTCAAAATGCGAAATTCTCTTACCCCCCCTGTTAACTTCAGTAGTGTGAATGTGGGTAATTAAATGGCAAATTTTCGGCTGTTCTTGTATTTCATCGTAATATATTGTTCATGTAATGTGTTTAACAATGATGGGTAATCAAGGAAAAGGCGATTTTACGACTGTTCTTGTATTACATTGTAATATACTTCGTATTATTTATGTAATGTGCTTAACAATGATGGGTTGTACTTATACTATACACGACATCTTTTGACGAAATACTAATTACATTTTGTGACAGACTGGCTTATCTCTATATGACTTATATACCATCTTCGACTCTTTGTTTTTCAGGCTATCCCTAACTTAGATTTTTGGACTAGCATACCACATAGAACAAAGGTAATGCATCTCTTATGAGTTTCAGTGCTTCGTTTTTACACTCATTTCTTTGTTAGTTTGTTGACATATGGATTAAGCCGATCATACATCGTCATACTCACAGTCTCACACAGCTTTTTATGCTGTTGATGTTTATACCTTTTTTTTTACATGATCGTATATCCTAATAGATTTTCGGTTGATGCCCCTCTCCAATGTTACTTATCAAATTGTCGCTTGCCCGACTCCCAACGTTCAAACACTCGAACATTCATTTTGAACTCTTTGGAAAGGCAACTTATCACATCGGACAGCGTGCAACGTGTCACATTTTCAATGGTAAAATTGTCAATTGGTATCTTTATGTTTTGCAGATGTTATTCATATCGGTGGTGCAAAGGTTTAGAGGACCTACTCACCATCACACAAGCTCATATTCTTCTGTAAACTTTTGAGCACTTTCTCTTCTCAAATCCGATCGACTGATTGACCAGTTGCATAGATGTAGATGATTGAAGATGGTTTTATGCAGAAAATTTACCTGGGTTGCTTTGCTCCTTGAAAAGTGACACAACTATTACTCTGTAATCTGTGTATTTAGAGCAGACGCATTCCGGTCGGAAATTCATTCTTTTTACAGGATACAAAAATTTTGTTAGACCATGATCAAGCTGATTTTTATGCTAGTATGTGTAATGGAGGGAACATTATGACTGTATAATTTCATGAAGGTGGTTTAAAGTTTAACATTAAACGTTATCCTATCCCAATGGTAAAAAGTCCAATTTTTGACTTCGAGGTCACAGTAACTTTGTAGAGTCCCTCAAAGAAGCCGAGGATTGCCCTGGCATTGGACCGAGTAAGACCAACCCTTGACCTAAGTTTTTTATTACAAAAAATGGACAAGTTTACCCCTTGGATAATGCACTCCACCTCTCTCTAATCTCTCTCTTCAATCAAATTAAGTTAAAATTTTTCGAAAATCGATTTCCATCACGAAGATAAACTAATCGAAACACAAATTAACGTAATTAAATAAATAGATTCAATCAGGTAATTTCGATTATGTCGAACGATAACGTAAATAACGATGATGAAGAGGTGTCACCTAAATATTTATGCACAAATCAAAGCTAAACAAATGATCGAGACAGAGAGTATTTTACTTCCAATACACAATCCGTTGAAAAAAAAATTATGTAATATTATTTACATTACAAATATGAAATTATGTATTCACAAACACTTCCCAATATAATTAGACCAAATCAAAATATATAAAACCCAAAGACAAAGCACAAAACAAAAATCACAATATACAATAGTACCACTTTGTTCTTCATAACAAAACCCGGTTTGATAGTGATATTGGGCCCTAAATTGTATGGTCCAATATCTCCGCCTTCCTTTGCCAAAATTCGATCAATCTCACATAGGTTATAATTAGTCACTGGAGTCGGAGGAGGCGTATACGGTTCAAATACAGGTACGGATTCGTGAACCGGATCCAAGTCATCTTCGATTAGCCCCAGGTACGGTAGTTGCTTCGTTGACTTTCTCGTCCGAACGGGTTTGACCGGGTTAAGTTTAGAACTAACCGTTGAACCTTCTTGGTTCATTTTTTTGAACTAGACTTGAGGAGGGTAAATTGTACGAGTAATACGTAACGATATACACACGGGTACACGAGACAAAGTGTAACGCAATTAAGAATTTACGTACAACTTTTTTAACTATATATAAACATAGAAGTACTACTTTATATATAATATGAGCGATGATCGATTATCGATGATCGATTTAGAGACAATTTATGGGATGAATTATGAAAATTAATAAGCAAAAGTTGTTTTTAAATAAAGATTTGTGAATTGGAAGAAATAGTCGATAGATGTAATTAAAAATAGTTTAGGGCCTCTCTCAGTGAGACTAGTCTACTATACTTTGATACTACAAAGTCAACCTATTTGGTTTGAATTGAAAGTTTCAGTTAGAGTAAGTCTCGTGAGAGACGGTCTCTTAATAAGTTTACTGAGAGATTATTTTACATTTTTAAGAAAAAATTATACTAAAAGTAATAAAATAGTTATAAATCATGATTAAGATAATATGAGTACATTTATTATGTAAATAGGTACGAAATTACTATGTCACGATTAACAATAAAAGGATCACGAAAAACAAATAAATGGGTACGAAAGATTGATCTCTCATTAACTTAAGGAGAGACCGTCTCTCCCAAGTTTTAGTGTTTCAGTTAAGTTTCTACGACATTTCCGCCCTGTTCTTTTGAACTGAAATGGATCTGAACTGAACTGAACTGAATTTATAGGACCTGAACTGAACTTATAGGATTTGAACTAAACTTATAGGACTTGAACTTTTTTGAACTGAATTTATAGGATCTGAACTGAACTTACAGGATCCAAATTTAAATTAACTTAATTTAATTTAATTTAGCTATTATTATTAATATTTTTATTATTATTATGAAAACACAACTTTTATTAAGATAAAAACAATTTTACAAGAAATTATTATTAGTACTTGCCAAGAGAGAACATTGATAAAGAAAAATATAGTCTAAAACACAAGGTAAGAGAATAACATTTTTCCGTTTTATATACATTGGTTTGTTCATAGATTATACTACGATTACATTACGATAAAAAATAATGAGAGGATTGATAATTTTGTTTTAAAAATAATTATGTATATATGTATCGAATAATTAATGTCAAATGTTTTTGCATCGGTTTTAAAAATAATACTTCGTATATAACTTTTCACTACTACAAATCCAGGCAACTACAACGCCCCTTTAACAACGATTATTCACGAAAATCACAATAGACGTTGTAGAATGTATGGCGCGAATTTTACTAAAATCAATTACAACGGGTATGGTTATAAAAACCGTTATTCTTTTTAACAACGGGTCACACATGAACAACCGTTGTTAATAATTTGGCGCAAAGTTAGTGAAAAGTAATCACAACGGTTATTTTTGAAACCCGTTGTTAAAACTTATTTAACAACGGGTGTTTTTTACAACCGTTGTTAAAACATATTTCACAACGATTGTTGTTTAATAACCGTTGTCAATACCTTCCATACTCTAAACCACACAAACACAAGTCTGCTGCAGCCACAAAACACAAACCTTAATACATACACAAACACAAACCCAAAGAATGACCAAACACAAACACAAAACACACACTTTCTCATCGTCTCTTTCTCTCTTTCTCATCGTCGCTTTATCTTCTCGCCGTCACTGTTGATTTCATCGTCTCTTTACGTACGTTCTGTAATTATCAGGTTTGTTTCATCGTCATTATTTTATTTTTCTAATTATTTCATTTCCATGTATGTGTTTTTATCGACCATTAGGTTCCGTTCAAAGATCGCTAATTATTTCATTTCCATCTTCTTTGGCGTCCTTGACGGATCGAGCATAGTAAGAGTCTTAAGGATGATATCATTCATTTTGTTGGAGTTTGGAGTTTGTTTTGAAAGATTAAGGAGAGGGTTAATTTATTTGGAGTTTGTTTTAGCAATTAGGGTTTGGAGAATATATTGAGATAATGGAAATGCATGTTAGTTGAGATAATGCAATGTATTTATACTAAGCAATGTGTGGGTTGAGTTGTTTTTTAATTAATATATATGTTAGGAAGTTGTGCCATAATCAGCATCATCATATCTCTCAATCTCGCTTCAAATCTTATTGACAAGAATGGCGTAATATCTGGATCTTGATGATGATCGATCTATGGAGTTGAAAAAATGGAAGCAAATCAAACAAGCATAACTCAACACTTTCAAAATGATCATTTCATTTAATTTTAAACCAAATACATTACAGCAATTATCAGAAATCAAAAGATGTATAATAAGCCGGAACAACCCCGGTTAAGCGTAAAAAGCGCTTCTCAACCTGCCACCAATCACGCCACTGTGGTATACCGCTAACTTTCGGGTCATTGGCTTCATATTTTGCAATAACAGATTGAATATATGCAAGGACACGACTTGCATGTGGAGATAAGGTTGGAAGAGTACAACTCAACATATCTCTGGTCAAAGCCAAGTTCGAGTAACAGCCGACGAGGGTATGAAGATGATGATGATGATGAGGCTTTGTTGACAAGCCGGACCGCTTCACGCCTCTTAATCCAATAATTCCGTTGATGTTCAAGGGATGCTTTGATTAATGGGTGTTGATCGGCGGGAAGCCCGGCGAGAACCTTCCCATCATCTTCAATCGTTTGTGTAAGCCATTCTTCGTTGTTGATAAAATTAGGGTTCATTGCCATGTTGTTTCAATTAATGAATGTTAGATACTAAAGGATGCTTTAATATTTATAGCTAGTCACATTTATAAGTTTTTTCAAAACCGTTGGTAATTAATTTAAGGGATATTCTGCATGCATCGGAATTCTAACGGGCCGTAATTATACATGCATCTAGTAATATTTAATTTAATTTTTTTTATTTTTTAAGAACAAACAACAACGGTTATTTACAAACAACCCGTTGTCTTTAGTTATAACAACGGTTTTGTATATTACAACCCGTTGTTATAACTTTCCCTTCAAAATTGAGTCACACTTTCCACAACGAGTTTTTATACTTAAAACCGTTGTTAATATTTTTAACAACGGTTGCCTTAAGAAAACCAACCGTTGTTAAAACCTTTTACAACGGACGCTTTAACAACGTCCGCTTTTTATATAACAACGGTTTTTAACCGTTGTTATAGCCTGTATCTGTAGTAGTGTTTTTGAACTGAGTTTATTGCATCTGAACCTATAGGATCTGAACTGAATTGAACTTATAGGATTTGAACTGAACTTATAGGATTTGTTCGGGACCCTGGAATCCCGAAAACTGTGTATTATAAACTTCAATATATAGTTCAAATTGAGCCGTTTGGGAGGCTGTAACATGTCGTGTTTCTATTTCTCCTGGTTTTCTACCATATATCCAGGGTCGCTTCAGGAATTAGTTTGTTCAATATCAGCACCAAATAACAACGATTAAAACAATTTCAATGAGTATGCGATTTTCGCCCCAAACTAATTTAATGGACATTTATCGCACACCGACAACCTCAAATGTCATCCTTTACTCCTCAAAAGTTTAAAGGCTGCTTAGACTGACCCGAGAAGTCGTCCTTGAGATTTACATACATTTTTGTTACGAGTCCCCAGAATCCCGAAAACTGTGTATTACACTTCAGATTATACTTCAATTTTAGCCGTTCGGGAAGCCGTACCGGGTCGTCCTTCTTTTTCTACCTCGTGTCAATGGTCGCATTAGGAGTTACTCTAATCGATTTCAGCCCCAAAAAACAAGTATAAAAACATTTTTAACGAGTCTCCGATTTCCGCCCAAAACTGATTTAACGCACACCGATAGCGTTAAATGTCCACTGTTGCTCCTAAAATTTTGTGAGGCCGCTTTGTTTGACCCAAGAAACAATATGTGTGAGTTACGGGCATTTTAGTTCTGGGACCTTAAAATCTCGAAAAACGTGTATTATACACTTCAATTTGTACCGTTCGAGAGGCCGTTCTGGGTCGTGTTTCTTTTTCTCCTGGGTTTCTACCACATGTCGAAGGTCGATTTAGGAGATACATTATCCATTTTCAGCTCCAAATAAATAGTATTAAACCATTTTTAACGAGTATCCGATTTCCGTCTAACCTAATTATCGAACACCGGCAACCTCATGTCATATGTTATTCCTCAAAACTTGTGAGGCCGCTTTATCTGACCCTAGAAACCGTTTATCAAATTTACGGACATTTTTGTTCCGAGACCCTGGAATCCCCAAAAATTGCGTATTATACACTTCAATATATAATTCAATTTAAGCTGTTTGCGAGGTTGTACCAGGTCGTGTTTCTATTTCTCCTTGTTTCTACCACGTATCCAAGGTTGCTTCATGATTAGCCTGTTCAATTTCAGCACCAAATAACAACGATTAAAACAATTTCAACGAGTATCCGTTTTTCGCCCGAGACGAGTTTATCGCACATTTATCGCACACTAACAACTTGAAGTATATAATACACGGTTTTTCGGGATTCCAGGGTCCCAGAACAAAATTCTCCGGAAATTACATAGAAAGTTCCTCGGGTCAGATAAAGCGGCCACGGAAAATTTGAGTAGCAACAGAAGACATTTTGGGGTGCCGGTATGCCATAAACCAGCATTCGTCGAACCTCGAATAATCGTGAAAAAAGGATTAATGCTCGTTTAATGCCGGGTTAATTGAGGCTGAATCGAATAGGTTAACTCCTGAAATGACCTCGGACGCGTGATCGAAAAACCGGGAGAAAAAGAAACAGGGTCCGGTACGACCTCCCGAACGGCTCAAATTGAAGTGTATAATACACGGATTTTCGAGATTCCAGGGTCCCGGAACAAAATTATCCAGAAATCACGTAGAAAGTTCCTCGGGTCAGATAAAGCGGCCACGCAAAATTTGAGTAGCAACGGAAGACATTTGGGGGTGCCGGTATGCCATAAACATTCGTCGAACCTCGGGATAATCGTGAAAATGGATTAATGCTCGTTTAATACTCGTTATTTGAGGCTGAATCGAATAGGTTAACTCCTGAAATGACCTCGGACGCGTGATTGAAAAACCGGGAGAAAAAGAAACAGGGTCCGGTACGACCTCCCGAACGGCTCAAATTGAAGGGTGTATAATACACGGATTTACGGGATTCCAGGGTCCCGGAACAAAATTCTCCGGAAATCACATAGAAAGTTCATCGGGTCAGATAAAGCCGCCACGCAAAATTTGAGTAGCAACGGAAGACATTTGGGGATGTCGGTATGCTATAAACCAGCATTCGTGGAACCTCGGTTAATCGTGAAAAATGGATTAATGCTCGTTTAATGCTCGTTATTTGAGGTTGAATCGAATAGGTTAACTCTTAAAATGACCTCGGTCGCGTGATTGAAAAACCGGGAGAAAAGGAAACAAGGTCCGGTACGACCTCCCGAACGGCTCAAATTGAATTGTATATAATAAACGGTTTTTCGGGATTCCAGGGTCCCGGAACAAAATTCTCTGGAAATCACATAGAAAGTTCCAAGGGTCTGATAAAGCGGCCACGCAAAATTTGAGTAGCAACGGAAGACATTTGGGGGTGCCGGTATGCCATAAACCAGCATTCGTCGAACCTCGGGATAATCGTGAAAATGGATTAATGCTCGTTTAATACTTGTTATTTGAGGCTGAGTCGAATACGTTAACTCCTGAAATGACCTCGGACGCGTGATTCAAAAACGGGGAGAAAAAGAAACAGGGTCCGGTACGACCTCCCGAACGGCTCAAATTGAAGTGTATAATACACGGTTTTTCGGGATTCCAGGGTCCCGGAACAAAATTTTACGGAAATCACATAGAAAGTTCCTAGGGTCAAATAAATCGGCCACGCAAAATTTGAGTAGCAAAGGAAGACATTTGGGGGTGCCGTTATGCCATAAACCAGCATTCGTCGAACCTCGGTTAATCGTGAAAATAGATTAATGTCCGTTTAATGCTCGTTATTTGAGGCTGAATCGAATTGGTTAACTCCTGAAATGACCTCGGAAGCGTGATTGAAAAACTGGGAGAAAAATAAACAGGGTCCGATACGACCTCCCGAACGGCTCAAATTGAAGTGTATAATACACAGTTTTTCAGGATTCCGGGGTCCCGGAACAAAATTCTCCGGAAATCACAAAGAAAGTACCTCGGGTCAGATAAAGCGGCCACGAAAAGTTTGAGCACCAACGGAAGACATTTGGGGGTGCCGGTGTGCCACAAACCAGCATTCGCCGAAACTCGGATTATCGTGAAAAATGAGTTAAAGCTCGTTATTTGAGGCTGAAATCGAACAGGTTGAATCCTGAAATGAGCTCGGACGCGTGATTGAAATATAGGGAGAAAAAGAAATAGGGTCCGGTACGACCTTCCGAACGGCTGAAATTGAAGTGTATAATACACGGTTTTTCAGGATTCCGGGGTCCCGGAACAAAATTCTCCGGAAATCACATAGAAAGTTCCTCGGGTGAGATAAAGCGGCCACGCAAAGTTTGAGCACCAACGGAAGACATTTAGGGGTGCCGGTGTGCCAAACACCAACATTCGCCGAAACTCGGATTATCGTGAAAAATGTCTTAAAGCTCGTTATTTGAGGCTGAAATCGAATAAGTTGATTCCTTAAATGAGCTCGGACGCCTGATTGAAAAACAGGGAGAAAAAGAAACAGGGTCCGGTACGAGCTTTCGAACGGCTGAAATTAAAGTGTATAATACACGGTTTTTCGGGATTCCGTGGTCCCGGAACAAAATTCTCCGGAAATCACATAGAAAGGTCCTCGGGTCAGATAAAGCGGCCACGCATAGTTTGAACACCAATGGAAGACATTTGGGGGTGCCGGTGTGCCACAAACCAGCATTCGCCGAAACTCGGATTATCGTGAAAAATGTGTGAAAGCTCGTTATTTGAGGTTGAAATCGAACAGGTTGATTCCTGAAATCGAACAGGTTGATTCCTGAAACGAGCATGGACGCATGATTGAAAAACAGGGAGAAAAAAAAACAGGGCCCGGTACGACCTTCCGAACGGCTGAAATTGAAGTGTATATAATACACGGTTTTTCAGGATTCCGGGAACAAAATTCTCCGGAAATCAAATAGAAAGTTCCTCGGGTCAGATAAAGCGGCCACGCAAAGTTTGAGCACCAACGGAAGACATTTGGGGGTGCCGGTGTGCCAAAAACCAGCATTCGCCGAAACTCGGATTATCGTGAAAAATGTGTTAAAGCTCGTTATTTGAGGTTGAAATCGAACAGGTTGATTCCTTAAATGAGCTCGGACGCGTGATTGAAATATAAGGAGAAAAAGAAACAGGGTCCGGTACGACCTTCCGAACGGCTGAAATTGAAGTGTATAATACACGGTTTTTCAGGATTCCGGGGTCCCGGAACAAAATTCTCCGGAAATCACATAGAAAGTTCCTCGGGTCAGATAAAGCGGCCACGCAAAGTTTGAGCACCAACGGAAGACATTTAGGGGTGCCGGTGTGCCAAACACCAGCATTCGCCGAAACTCGGATTATCGTGAAAAATGTGTTAAAGCTCGTTATTTGAGGCTGAAATCGAACAGGTTGATTCCTGAAATCGAATAGGTTTATTCCTTAAATGAGCTCGGACGCCTGATTGAAAAACAGGGAGAAAAAGAAACAGGGTCCGGTACGACCTTCCGAGCGGCTGAAATTGAAGTGTATAATACACGGTTTTCGGGATTCCGGGGTCCTGGAACAAAATTCTTCGGAAATCACAAAGAAAGTTCCTCGGGTCAGATAAAGCGGCCATGCAAAGTATGAGCACCAACGGAAGACATTTGGGGGTGCCGGTGTGACAAAAACCAGCATTCGCCGAAACTCGGATTATCGTGAAAAATGTGTTAAAGCTCGTTATTTGAAGCTGAAATCGAACAGGTTGATTCCTGAAATGAGCTCGGACGAGTGATTGAAAAACAGGGAGAAAAAGAAACAGGGTCCGGTACGACCTTCCAAACGGCTGAAATTGAAGTGTATAATACACGGTTTTTCAGGATTCCGGGGTCCCGAAACAAAATTCTCCGGAAATCATATAGAAAGTTCCTCGGGTCAGATAAAGCGGCCACACAAAGTTTGAGCACCAACGGAAGACATTTGGGGGTGCCGGTCTGCCACAAACCAGCATTCGCCGAAACTCAGATTATCGTGAAAAATGTGTTAAAGCTCGTTATTTGAGGCTAAAATCGAACAGGTTGATTCCTGAAATCAAACAGGTTGATTCCTTAAATGAGCTCGGACGCGTGATTGAAAAACAGGGAGAAAAAGAAACAGGGTCCGGTACGAGCTTCCGAAGGGCTGAAATTGTAGTGTATAATACACGGTTTTTCGGTATTCCGGGGTCCCGGAACAAAATTCTCCGGAAATCACATAGAAAGTTTCTCGGGTCAGATAAAGAGGCCACACAAAGTTTGAGCACCAACGGAAGACATTTGGGGTGTCGATGTGCCACAAACCAGCATTCGCCGAAACTCGGATTATCGTGACAAACGTGTTAAAGCTCGTTATTTGAGGTGAAATCGGCGGAGTTGATTCTGAAATCGAACAGGATGATTCTTGAAATGAGCTCGTACGCGTGATTGAAAAACAGGAAGAGAAAGAAACAGGGTCTGGTACGACCTTCCTAACAGCAGAAATTGAAGTGTATAATACACGGTTTTTCGGGATTCCGGGGTCCCGGAACAAAATTCTCCGAAAATCACATAGAAAGTTCCTCGGGTCAGATAAAGCGGCCACGGAAAGTTTGAGCACCAACGGAAGACATTTGGGGTGCCGGTGTGCCACAAACCAAGATTCGCCGAAACTCGGATTATCGTGAAAAATGTGTTAAAGCTCGTTATTTGAGGTCGAAATCGAACAGGTTGATTCCGAAATCGAACAGGTTGATTCTTGAAATGAGCTCGGACGCGTGATTGAAAAACAGGGAGAAAAAGAAACAGGCCCGATTTACGACCTTCCGAACTGAAATTGAAGTGTATAATAAACGGTTTTCAGATTAGGGGTCCCGAAACAAAATTCTCCGGAAATCACATAGAAAGTTCATCGGGTCAGATAAAGCGGCCACGCAAAGTTTGAGCACCAACGGAAGACATTTGGGGGTGCCGGTGTGCCACAAACCATCATTCGCCGAAACTCGGATTATCGTGAAAAATGTGTTAAAGCTCGTTATTTGAGGCTGAAATCGAACAGGTTGAATCCTGAAATCGAACAGGTTGATTCCTGAAATGAGCTCGGACGCGTGATTGAAAAACAGGGAGAAAAAGAAACAGGGCCCGGTACGACCTTCCGAACGGCTGAAATTGAAGTGTATAATACACGGTTTTTCAGGATTCCGGGGTCCCGAAACAAAATTCTCCGGAAATCACATAGAAAGTTTCTCGGGTCAGATAAAGCGGCCACGCAAAGTTTGAGCACCAACGGAAGACATTTGGGGGTGCCGGTGTGCCACAAACCATCATTCGCCGAAACTCGGATTATCGTGAAAAATGTGTTAAAGCTCGTTATTTGAGAAAGAAATCGAACAGGTTGATTTCGAAATGAGCTCGGACGCGTGATTGAAAAACAGGAGAAAAAGAAACAGTGGTCCGGCACGACCTTCCGAACGGTGAAATTGAAATGTATAATACGGTTTTGCCAGATTAGGGGTCCGGAACAAAATTCTCCGGAAATCACATAGAAAATTCCTCGGGTCAGATAAAGCGGCCACGCAAAGTTTGAGCACCAACGAAAGACATTTGGGGGTGCCGGTGTGCTACAAACCAGCATTCGCCGAAACTCGGATTATCGTGAAAAATGTGTTAAAGCTCGTTATTTGAGGCTAAAATCGAACAGAATGATTCCTGAAATGAGCTCGGACGCGTGATTGAAAAACAGGGAGAAATAGAAACAGGGCCCAGGTCGTGTTTCTATTTCTCCTTGTTTCTACCACGTATCCAAGGTTGCTTCATGATTAGCCTGTTCAATTTCAGCACCAAATAACAACGATTAAAACAATTTCAACGAGTATCCGTTTTTCGCCCGAGACGAGTTTATCGCACATTTATCGCACACTAACAACTTGAAGTATATAATACACGGTTTTTCGGGATTCCAGGGTCCCAGAACAAAATTCTCCGGAAATTACATAGAAAGTTCCTCGGGTCAGATAAAGCGGCCACGGAAAATTTGAGTAGCAACAGAAGACATTTTGGGGTGCCGGTATGCCATAAACCAGCATTCGTCGAACCTCGAATAATCGTGAAAAAAGGATTAATGCTCGTTTAATGCCGGGTTAATTGAGGCTGAATCGAATAGGTTAACTCCTGAAATGACCTCGGACGCGTGATCGAAAAACCGGGAGAAAAAGAAACAGGGTCCGGTACGACCTCCCGAACGGCTCAAATTGAAGTGTATAATACACGGATTTTCGAGATTCCAGGGTCCCGGAACAAAATTATCCAGAAATCACGTAGAAAGTTCCTCGGGTCAGATAAAGCGGCCACGCAAAATTTGAGTAGCAACGGAAGACATTTGGGGGTGCCGGTATGCCATAAACATTCGTCGAACCTCGGGATAATCGTGAAAATGGATTAATGCTCGTTTAATACTCGTTATTTGAGGCTGAATCGAATAGGTTAACTCCTGAAATGACCTCGGACGCGTGATTGAAAAACCGGGAGAAAAAGAAACAGGGTCCGGTACGACCTCCCGAACGGCTCAAATTGAAGGGTGTATAATACACGGATTTACGGGATTCCAGGGTCCCGGAACAAAATTCTCCGGAAATCACATAGAAAGTTCATCGGGTCAGATAAAGCCGCCACGCAAAATTTGAGTAGCAACGGAAGACATTTGGGGATGTCGGTATGCTATAAACCAGCATTCGTGGAACCTCGGTTAATCGTGAAAAATGGATTAATGCTCGTTTAATGCTCGTTATTTGAGGTTGAATCGAATAGGTTAACTCTTAAAATGACCTCGGTCGCGTGATTGAAAAACCGGGAGAAAAGGAAACAAGGTCCGGTACGACCTCCCGAACGGCTCAAATTGAATTGTATATAATAAACGGTTTTTCGGGATTCCAGGGTCCCGGAACAAAATTCTCTGGAAATCACATAGAAAGTTCCAAGGGTCTGATAAAGCGGCCACGCAAAATTTGAGTAGCAACGGAAGACATTTGGGGGTGCCGGTATGCCATAAACCAGCATTCGTCGAACCTCGGGATAATCGTGAAAATGGATTAATGCTCGTTTAATACTTGTTATTTGAGGCTGAGTCGAATACGTTAACTCCTGAAATGACCTCGGACGCGTGATTCAAAAACGGGGAGAAAAAGAAACAGGGTCCGGTACGACCTCCCGAACGGCTCAAATTGAAGTGTATAATACACGGTTTTTCGGGATTCCAGGGTCCCGGAACAAAATTTTACGGAAATCACATAGAAAGTTCCTAGGGTCAAATAAATCGGCCACGCAAAATTTGAGTAGCAAAGGAAGACATTTGGGGGTGCCGTTATGCCATAAACCAGCATTCGTCGAACCTCGGTTAATCGTGAAAATAGATTAATGTCCGTTTAATGCTCGTTATTTGAGGCTGAATCGAATTGGTTAACTCCTGAAATGACCTCGGAAGCGTGATTGAAAAACTGGGAGAAAAATAAACAGGGTCCGATACGACCTCCCGAACGGCTCAAATTGAAGTGTATAATACACGAGTTTTCAGATTCGGGGTCCCGAACAAAATTCTCGGAAATCACAAAGAAAGTACCTCGGGTCAGATAAAGCGGCCACGAAAAGTTTGAGCACCAACGGAAGACATTTGGGGGTGCCGGTGTGCCACAAACCAGCATTCGCCGAAACTCGGATTATCGTGAAAAATGAGTTAAAGCTCGTTATTTGAGGCTGAAATCGAACAGGTTGAATCCTGAAATGAGCTCGGACGCGTGATTGAAATATAGGGAGAAAAAGAAATAGGGTCCGGTACGACCTTCCGAACGGCTGAAATTGAAGTGTATAATACACGGTTTTTCAGGATTCCGGGGTCCCGGAACAAAATTCTCCGGAAATCACATAGAAAGTTCCTCGGGTGAGATAAAGCGGCCACGCAAAGTTTGAGCACCAACGGAAGACATTTAGGGGTGCCGGTGTGCCAAACACCAACATTCGCCGAAACTCGGATTATCGTGAAAAATGTCTTAAAGCTCGTTATTTGAGGCTGAAATCGAATAAGTTGATTCCTTAAATGAGCTCGGACGCCTGATTGAAAAACAGGGAGAAAAAGAAACAGGGTCCGGTACGAGCTTCCGAAGGGCTGAAATTGTAGTGTATAATACACGGTTTTTCGGTATTCCGGGGTCCCGGAACAAAATTCTCCGGAAATCACATAGAAAGTTTCTCGGGTCAGATAAAGAGGCCACACAAAGTTTGAGCACCAACGAAAGACATTTGGGGTGTCGGTGTGCCACAAACCAGCATTCGCCGAAACTCGGATTATCGTGAAAAACGTGTTAAAGCTCGTTATTTGAGGTGAAATCGGCGGAGTTGATTCTGAAATCGAACAGGATGATTCTTGAAATGAGCTCGTACGCGTGATTGAAAAAAACAGGAGAAAAAAACAGGGCCGTACGACCTTCCGAACTATTTGAAATTGAAGTGTATATAATACACGGTTTTTCAGATTCGGAACAAAATTCTCCGGAAATCAAATAGAAAGTTCCTCGGGTCGATAAAGCGGCCACGCAAAGTTTGAGCACCAACGGAAGACATTTGGGGGTGCTAGTGTGCCAAAAACCAGCATTCGCGAAACTCGGATTATCGTGAAAAATGTGTTAAAGCTCGTTATTTGAGGTTGAAATCGAACAGGTTGATTCCTTAAATGAGCTCGGACGCGTGATTGAAATATAAGGAGAAAAAAAAACAGGTCCGTACGACCTTCCGAACAAGGAAATTGAAGTGTATAATACACGGTTTTTAGATTCGGGTCCCGGAACAAAATTCTCCGGAAATCACATAGAAAGTTCCTCGGGTCGAATAAAGCGGCCACGCAAAGTTTGAGCACCAACGGAAGACATTTGGGGGTGCCGGTGTGCCAAACACCAAAGATTCGCCGAAACTCGGATTATCGTGAAAAATGTGTTAAAGCTCGTTATTTGAGGTGAAATCGAACAGGTTGATTCCTGAAATCGAATAGGTTTATTCCTTAAATGAGCTCGGGACCTTTGATTGAAAACAGGAGAAAAAGAAACAGTGGTCCGACGACCTTCCGAATGGTGAAATTGAAGTGTATAATACACGGTTTTCGGGATTCAGGGGTCCTGGAACAAAATTCTTCGGAAATCACAAAGAAAGTTCCTCGGGTCAGATAAAGCGGCCATGCAAAGTATGAGCACCAACGGAAGACATTTGGGGGTGCCGGTGTGACAAAAACCAGCATTCGCCGAAACTCGGATTATCGTGAAAAATGTGTTAAAGCTCGTTATTTGAAGTGAAATCGAACAAAGGTTGATTCTGAAATGAGCTCGGACGAGTGATTGAAAAAAGGAGAAAAAGAAACAGGTCCATACGACCTTCCAAACGGCCGAAATTGAAGTGTATAATACACGGTTGCCAGATTAGGGTCCCGAAACAAAATTCTCCGGAAATCATATAGAAAGTTCCTCGGGTCAGATAAAGCGGCCACACAAAGTTTGAGCACCAACGGAAGACATTTGGGGGTGCCGGTCTGCCACAAACCAAAGATTCGCCGAAACTCGATTATCGTGAAAAATGTGTTAAAGCTCGTTATTTGAGGCTAAAATCGAACAAAGTTGATTCCGAAATCAAACAGGTTGATTCCTTAAATGAGCTCGGACGCGTGATTGAAAAACAGGGAGAAAAAGAAACAGTGGTCGTGACGAGCTTCCGAAGGGTGAAATTGTAGTGTATAATACACGGTTTTCGGTATTAGGGGTCCCGGAACAAAATTCTCGGAAATCACATAGAAAGTTCCTCGGGTCAGATAAAGAGGCCACACAAAGTTTGAGCACCAACGGAAGACATTTGGGGTGTCGATGTGCCACAAACCAAAGATTCGCCGAAACTCGGATTATCGTGACAAACGTGTTAAAGCTCGTTATTTGAGGTCGAAATCGGCGAGTTGATTCTGAAATCGAACAGGATGATTCTTGAAATGAGCTCGTACGCGTGATTGAAAAACAGGAAGAGAAAGAAACAGGTCCGTACGACCTTCCTAATGCAGAAATTGAAGTGTATAATACACGGTTTTGGGATTCGGGGTCCCGGAACAAAATTCTCGAAAATCACATAGAAAGTTCCTCGGGTCAGATAAAGCGGCCACGGAAAGTTTGAGCACCAACGGAAGACATTTGGGGGTGCCGGTGTGACAAAAACCAAAGATTCGCGAAACTCGGATTATCGTGAAAAATGTGTTAAAGCTCGTTATTTGAGGTGAAATCGAACAGGTTGATTCCTGAAATGAGCTCGGACGCGTGATTGAAAAACAGGAGAAAAAAAAGAAACAGTGGTCCGACGACCTTCCAAACGGCTAATTTGAAATTGAAGTGTATAATACACGGTTTTCAGATTCCGGGTCCCGAAACAAAATTCTCGGAAATCATATAGAAAGTTCCTCGGGTCAGATAAAGCGGCCACACAAAGTTTGAGCACCAACGGAAGACATTTGGGGGTGCCGGTGCACACAAACCAAAGATTCGCCGAAACTCGGATTATCGTGAAAAATGTGTTAAAGCTCGTTATTTGAGGCTGAAATCGAACAGTTGATTCCTGAAATCGAACAGGTTGATTCCTGAAATGAGCTCGGACGCGTGATTGAAAAACAGGAGAAAAAGAAACGGGGTCCGTACGAGCTTAGAAGGGTGAAATTGTAGTGTATAATACACGGTTTTTCGGTATTCCGGGGTCCCGGATCAAAATTCTCCGGAAATCACATAGAAAGTTTCTCGGGTCAGATAAAGAGGCCACACAAAGTTTGAGCACCAACGGAAGACATTTGGGGTGTCGATGTGCCACAAACCAGCATTCGCCGAAACTCGGATTATCGTGAAAAACGTGTTAAAGCTCGTTATTTGAGGCTGAAATCGGCAGGTTGATTCCTGAAATCGAACAGGATGATTCTTGAAATGAGCTCGTACGCGTGATTGAAAAACAGGAAGAGAAAGAAACAGGGTCTGGTACGACCTTCCTAACAGCAGAAATTGAAGTGTATAATACACGGTTTTTCGGGATTCCGGGGTCCCGGAACAAAATTCTCCGAAAATCACATAGAAAGTTCCTCGGGTCAGATAAAGCGGCCACGGAAAGTTTGAGCACCAACGGAAGACATTTGGGGTGCCGGTGTGCCACAAACTAGCATTCGCCGAAACTCGGATTATCGTGAAAAATGTGTTAAAGCTCGTTATTTGAGGCTGAAATCGAACAGGTTGATTCCTGAAATCGAACAGGTTGATTCTTGAAATGAGCTCGGACGCGTGATTGAAAAACAGGGAGAAAAAGAAACGGGGCCGTGCACGACCTTCCGAACTATTTGAAATTGAAGTGTATAATAAACGGTTTTGCCAGATTAGGGGTCCCGAAACAAAATTCTCCGGAAATCACATAGAAAGTTCATCGGGTCAGATAAAGCGGCCACGCAAAGTTTGAGCACCAACGGAAGACATTTGGGGGTGCCGGTGTGCCACAAACCAGCATTCGCCGAAACTCGGATTATCGTGAAAAATGTGTTAAAGCTCGTTATTTGAGGCTGAAATCGAACAGGTTGATTCCTGAAATCGAACAGGTTGATTCCTGAAATGAGCTCGGACGCGTGATTGAAAAACAGGGAGAAAAAGAAACAGGGCCCGGTACGACCTTCCGAACGGTTGAAATTGAAGTGTATAATACACGGTTTTTAAGGATTCCGGGGTCCCGAAACAAAATTCTCCGGAAATCACATAGAAAGTTCCTCGGGTTAGATAAAGCGGCCACGCAAAGCTTGAGCACCAACGGAAGACATTTGGGGTGCGGTGTGCCACAAACCAAGATTCGCCGAAACTCGGATTATCGTGAAAAATGTGTTAAAGCTCGTTATTTGAGACTGAAATCGAACAAGGTTGATTCCTGAAATCGAACAGGTTGATTCTTGAAATGAGCTCGGACGCGTGATTGAAAAACAGGGAGAAAAAGAAACAGGGCCCGGTACGACCTTCCGAACGGCTGAAATTGAAGTGTATAATACACGGTTTTTCAGGATTCCGGGGTCCCGAAACAAAATTCTCCGGAAATCACATAGAAAGTTCCTCGGGTCAGATAAAGCGGCCACGCATAGCTTGAGCACCAACGGAAGACATTTGGGGGTGCCGGTGTGCCACAAACCAGCATTCGCCGAAACTCGGATTATCGTGAAAAATGTGTTAAAGCTCGTTATTTGAGACTGAAATCGAACAAGTTGATTCCTGAAATCAAACAGGTTGATTCCTGAAATGAGCTCGGACGCGTGATTGAAAAACAGAGAGAGAAAAAGAAACAGGGCCAAGACGACCTTCCGAACGGTGAAATTGAAGTGTATAATACACGGTTTTCAGATTCGGGGGTCCCGAAACAAAATTCTCCAGAAATCACATAGAAAGTTCCTCGGGTCAGATAAAGCGGCCACGCAAAGTTTGAGCACCAACGGAAGATATTTGGGGGTGCCGGTGTGCCACAAACCAGCATTCGCCGAAACTCGAATTATCGTGAAAAATGTGTTAAAGCTCGTTATTTGAGGCTGAAATCGAACAGGTTGATTCTTGAAATCGAACAGGTTGATTCCTGAAATGAACTCGGACGCGTGATTGAAAAACAGGGAGAAAAAGAAAAAGGGCCCGATACGACCTTCCAAACGGCGAAATTGAAGTGTATAATACACGGTTTTCAGATTAGGGGTCCCAAAACAAAATTCTCGAAAATCACATAGAAAGTTCCTCGGGTCAGATAAAGCGGCCACGCAAAGTTTGAGCACCAACGGAAGACATTTGGGGGTGCCGGTGTGCCACAAACCAGCATTCGCCGAAACTCGGATTATCGTGAAAAATGTGTTAAAGCTCGTTATTTGAGGCTGAAATCGAACAGGTTGATTCCTGAAATCGAACAGGTTAATTCCTGAAATGAGCTCGGACGCGTGATTTAAAAACAGGGAGAAAAAGAAACAGGGTGGTCCTGACAACCTTCCGAACAGTGAAATTGAAGTGTATAATACACGGTTTTTCAGATTAGGGGTCCCGAAACAAAATTCTCCGTAAATCACATAGAAAGTTCCTCGGGTCAGATAAAGCGGCCACGCAAAGTTTGAGCACCAACGGAAGACATTTGGGGTGCGGTGTGCCACAAACCAAGATTCGCCGAAACTCGGATTATCGTGAAAAATGTGTTAAAGCTCGTTATTTGAGGTGAAATCGAACAGGTTGATTCCAGAAATCGAACAGGTTGATTCTGAAATGAGCTCACACGCGTGATTGAAAAACAGGAGAAAAGAAACACGCCCGGTACGACCTTTCGAACTAGTGAAATTGAAATGTATAATACACGGTTTTCAGATTCCGGGTCCCGAAACAAAATTCTCCGGAAATCACATAGAAAGTTCCGGGTCAGATAAAGCGGCACGCAAAGTTTGAGCACCAACGGAAGACATTTGGGGGTGCCGGTGTGCCACAAACCAAAATTCGCCGAAACTCGGATTATCGTGAAAAATGTGTTAAAGCTCGTTATTTGAGATCGAAATCGAACAAGTTGATTCGAAATCGAACAGGTTGATTCTGAAATGAGCTCGGACGCGTGATTGAAAAACAGAGAGAAAAAGAAACGGGGCCCAGTCACGACCTTCCGAACGGTATTTGAAATTGAAGTGTATATATAATACACGGTTTTGAATTCGGGGTCCCGAAACTAAATTCTCCGAGAAATCACATAGAAAGTTCCTCGGGTCGATAAAGCGGCCACGCAAAGTTTGAGCACCAACGGAAGACATTTGGGGGTGCGGTGTGCCACAAACCAAAGATTCGCCGAAACTCGAATTATCGTGAAAAATGTGTTAAAGCTCGTTATTTAAGGCTGAAATCGAACAGGTTGATTCTTGAAATCGAACAGGTTGATTCCTGAAATGAACTCGGACGCGTGATTGAAAAACAGGGAGAAAAAGAAAAAGGGCCCGATACGACCTTCCAAACGGCGAAATTGAAGTGTATAATACACGGTTTTTCAGATTAAGGGTCCCAAAACAAAATTCTCCGAGAAATCACATAGAAAGTTCCTCGGGTCGGATAAAGCGGCCACGCAAAGTTTGAGCACCAACGGAAGTTATTTGGGGGTCTTAGGTGTGCCACAAACCAGCATTCGCCGAAACTCGAATTATCGTGAAAAATGTGTTAAATCTCGTTATTTGAGGCTGAAATCGAACAGGTTGATTCCTTAAATGAGCTCGGACGCGTGATTGAAAAACAGAGAGAAAAAGAAACAGGGCCCAGTACGACCTTCCGAACGGCTGAAATTGAAGTGTATAATACACGGTTTTTCAGGATTCCGGGGTCCCGAAACAAAATTCTCAAGAAATCACATAGAAAGTTCCTCGGGTCAGATAAAGCGGCCACGCAAAGTTTGAGCACCAACGGAAGTTATTTGGGGGTGCCGGTGTGCCACAAACCAGCATTCGCCGAAACTCGAATTATCGTGAAAAATGTGTTAAAGCTCGTTATTTGAGGCTGAAATCGAACAGGTTGATTCTTGAAATCGAACAGGTTGATTCCTGAAATGAACTCGGACGCGTGATTGAAAAACAGGGAGAAAAAGAAAAAGGGCCCGATACGACCTTCCAAACGGCGAAATTGAAGTGTATAATACACGGTTTTTCAGGATTCCGGGGTCCCAAAACAAAATTCTCCGAAAATCACATAGAAAGTTCCGCGGGTCAGATAAAGCGGCCACGCAAAGTTTGAGCACCAACGGAAGACATTTGGGGGTGCCGGTGTGCCACAAACCAGCATTCGCCGAAACTCGGATTATCGTGAAAAATGTGTTAAAGCTCGTTATTTGAGGTCGAAATCGAAATCGAACGGGTTGATTCTGAAATCGAACAGGTTAATTCTGAAATGAGCTCGGACGCGTGATTTAAAAACAGGGAGAAAAAGAAACAGTGGTCTGACAACCTTCCGAACGGTGAAATTGAAGTGTATAATACACGGTTTTTCGAGATTCCGGGGTCCCGAAACAAAATTCTCCGGAAATCACATAGAAAGTTCCTCGGGTCGATAAAGCGGCCACGCAAAGTTTGAGCACCAACGGAAGACATTTGGGGTGCGGTGTGCCACAAACCAAGATTCGCCGAAACTCGGATTATCGTGAAAAATGTGTTAAAGCTCGTTATTTGAGGTGAAATCGAACAGGTTGATTCCTGAAATCGAACAGGTTGATTCTGAAATGAGCTCACACGCGTGATTGAAAACGGGGAGAAAAAGAAACACGGCCGCACGACCTTTCGAACTATTTGAAATTGAAGTGTATAATACACGGTTTTTTTCAGATTCCGGTCCGAAACAAAATTCTCCGGAAATCACATAGAAAGTTCCTAGGGTCGGATAAAGCGGCCACGCAAAGTTTGAGCACCAACGGAAGACATTTGGGGGTGCGGTGTGCCACAAACCAAGATTCGCGAAACTCGGATTATCGTGAAAAATGTGTTAAAGCTCGTTATTTTGAAATTTGAAATCGAACAGGTTGATTCTGAAATCGACAGGTTAATTCTGAAATGAGCTCGGACGCGTGATTTAAAAACAAGGAGAAAAAGAAACAGGGTCCGGTACGACCTTCCGAACTATTTGAAATTGAAGTGTATAATACACGGTTTTTCGAGATTCCGGGTCCCGGAACAAAATTCTCCGAAAATCACATAGAAAGTTCCTCGGGTCGAATAAAGCGGCCACGCAAAGTTTGAGCACCAACGGAAGACATTTGGGGTGCCGGTGTGCCACAAACCAAAGATTCGCGAAACTCGGATTATCGTGAAAAATGTGTTAAAGCTCGTTATTTGAGGCTGAAATTGAACAGGTTGATTCCCGAAATCGAACAGGTTGATTCCTGAAATGAGCTCACACGCGTGATTGAAAAACAGGGAGAAAAAGAAACACGGCCGAGTGCGACCTTTCGAACTAGTGAAATTGAAATGTATAATACACGGTTTTTGAGATTAGGGGTCCCGAAACAAAATTCTCGGAAATCACATAGAAAGTTCCGGTCGGATAAAGCGGCCACGCAAAGTTTGAGCACCAACGGAAGACATTTGGGGGTGCCGGTGTGCCTGCCCTGAAACAAACCAAAGATTCGCCGAAACTCGGATTATCGTGAAAAATGTGTTAAAGCTCGTTATTTGAGACCGAAATCGAACAAGTTGATTCACGAAATCGAACAGGTTGATTCTGAAATGAGCTCGGACGCGTGATTGAAAAACAGAGAGAAAAAGAAACAGGGCCAAGTCGACCTTCCGAACGGTGAAATTGAAGTGTATATATAATACACGGTTTTGAAGTCGGTCCCGAAACTAAATTCTCCGAAATCACATAGAAAGTTCCTCGGGTCGAGATAAAGCGGCCACGCAAAGTTTGAGCACCAACGGAAGTTATTTGGGGGTGCCGGTGTGCCACAAACCAAAGATTCGCCGAAACTCGAATTATCGTGAAAAATGTGTTAAAGCTCGTTATTTGAGGCTGAAATCGAACAGGTTGATTCTTGAAATCGAACAGGTTGATTCCTGAAATGAACTCGGACGCGTGATTGAAAAACAGGGAGAAAAAGAAAAAGGGCCCGATACGACCTTCCAAACGGCGAAATTGAAGTGTATAATACACGGTTTTTCAGGATTCCGGGGTCCCAAAACAAAATTCTCCAGAAATCACATAGAAAGTTCCTCGGGTCAGATAAAGCGGCCACGCAAAGTTTGAGCACCAACGGAAGTTATTTGGGGGTGCCGGTGTGCCACAAACCAGCATTCGCCGAAACTCGAATTATCGTGAAAAATGTGTTAAATCTCGTTATTTGAGGCTGAAATCGAACAGGTTGATTCCTTAAATGAGCTCGGACGCGTGATTGAAAAACAGAGAGAAAAAGAAACAGGGCCCAGTACGACCTTCCGAACGGCTGAAATTGAAGTGTATAATACGGTTTTCAGATTTAGGGGTCCCGAAACAAAATTCTCAAGAAATCACATAGAAAGTTCCTCGGGTCAGATAAAGCGGCCACGCAAAGTTTGAGCACCAACGGAAGTTATTTGGGGGTGCCGGTGTGCCACAAACCAGCATTCGCCGAAACTCGAATTATCGTGAAAAATGTGTTAAAGCTCGTTATTTGAGGCTGAAATCGAACAGGTTGATTCCTGAAATCGAACAGGTTGATTCCTGAAATGAGCTCGGACGCGTGATTGAAAAACAGGAGAAAAAGAAAAAGGGCCCGATACGACCTTCCAAACGGCGAAATTGAAGTGTATAATACACGGTTTTCAGATTAGGGGTCCCAAAACAAAATTCTCCGAAAATCACATAGAAAGTTCCGCGGGTCAGATAAAGCGGCCACGCAAAGTTTGAGCACCAACGGAAGACATTTGGGGTGCGGTGTGCCACAAACCAAAGATTCGCGAAACTCGGATTATCGTGAAAAATGTGTTAAAGCTCGTTATTTGAGGCTGAAATCGAACAGGTTGATTCCTGAAATCGAACAGGTTAATTCCTGAAATGAGCTCGGACGCGTGATTTAAAAACAGGGAGAAAAAGAAACAGGGTCCGGTACAACCTTCCGAACGGCTGAAATTGAAGTGTATAATACACGGTTTTTCAGGATTCCGGGGTCCCGAAACAAAATTCTCCAGAAATCACATAGAAAGTTCCTCGGGTCAGATAAAGCGGCCACGCAAAGTTTGAGCACCAACGGAAGACATTTGGGGTGCCGGTGTGCCACAAACCAGCATTCGCCGAAACTCGGATTATCGTGAAAAATGTGTTAAAGCTCGTTATTTGAGGCTGAAATTGAACAGGTTGATTCCCGAAATCGAACAGGTTGATTCCTGAAATGAGCTCACACGCGTGATTGAAAAACAGGGAGAAAAAGAAACACGGCCCGGTACGACCTTTCGAACGGCTGAAATTGAAGTGTATAATACACGGTTTTTCAGGATTCCGGGGTCCCGAAACAAAATTCTCCGGAAATCACATAGAAAGTTCCGGGTCAGATAAAGCGGCCACGCAAAGTTTGAGCACCAACGGAAGACATTTGGGGGTGCCGGTGTGCCACAAACCAGCATTCGCCGAAACTCGGATTATCGTGAAAAATGTGTTAAAACTCGTTATTTGAGACTGAAATCGAACAAGTTGATTCCTGAAATCGAACAGGTTGATTCCTGAAATGAGCTCGGACGCGTGATTGAAAAATAGGGAGAAAAAGAAACAGGGGGTCAAAAGACGACCTTCCGAACAAATTTGAAATTGAAGTGTATATATAATACACGGTTTGCCAGATTCCGGTCCCGAAACTAAATTCTCCGAAATCACATAGAAAGTTCCTCGGGTCGATAAAGCGGCCACGCAAAGTTTGAGCACCAACGGAAGTTATTTGGGGGTGCCGGTGTGCTACAAACCAAAGATTCGCGAAACTCGGATTATCGTGAAAAATGTGTTAAAGCTCGTTATTTGAGACCGAAATCGAACAAGTTGATTCCTGAAATCGAACAGGTTGATTCTGAAATGAGCTCGGACGCGTGATTGAAAAACAGAGAGAAAAAGAAACGGGGCCCAGTACGACCTTCCGAACGGCTGAAATTGAAGTGTATATATAATACACGGTTTTTCAGGATTCCGGGGTCCCGAAACTAAATTCTCCAGAAATCACATAGAAAGTTCCTCGGGTCAGATAAAGCGGCCACACAAAGTTTGAGCACCAACGGAAGTTATTTGGGGGTGCCGGTGTGCCACAAACCAGCATTCGCCGAAACTCGAATTATCGTGAAAAATGTGTTAAAGCTCGTTATTTGAGACTGAAATCGAACAAGTTGATTCCTGAAATCGAACAGGTTGATTCCTGAAATGAGCTCGGACGCGTGATTGAAAAACAGAGAGAAAAAGAAACAGGGCCCAGTACGACCTTCCGAACGGCTGAAATTGAAGTGTATATATAATACACGGTTTTTCAGGATTCCGGGGTCCCAAAACAAAATTCTCCAGAAATCACATAGAAAGTTCCTCGGGTCAGATAAAGCGGCCACGCAAAGTTTGAGCACCAACGGAAGACATTTGGAGTGCCGGTTTGCCACAAACCAGCATTCGCCGAAACTCGGATTATCGTGAAAAATGTGTTATAGCTCGTTATTTGAGGCTGAAATCGAACATGTTGATTCCTGAAATCGAACAGGTTGATTCTGAAATGAGCTCGGACGCGTGATTGAAAAACAGGGAGAAAAAGAAACAGGTTCCAGACAACCTTCCGAACTATTTGAAATTGAAGTGTATAATACACTGCTTTTTCAGGATTCCGGTCTCAAACAAAATTCTACGGAAATCACATAGAAAGTTCCTCGGGTCGAGATAAAGCCGTCACGCAAAGTTTGAGCACCAACGGAAGACATTTGTGGGTGCGGTGTGCCTCAAAGATTCGCCGAAACTCGGATTATCGTGGAAAATGTGTTAAAGCTCGTTATTTGAGGCTGAAATTGAACAGGTTGATTCCTGAAATAAGGTCGGACGCGTGATTGAAAAACAGAGAGAAAAAGAAACAGGACCCAGTACGACCTTCCGAACGGCTGAAATTGAAGTGTATAATACACGGTTTTTTAGGATTCCGGGGTTCCGAAACAAAATTCTCCAGAAATCACATAGAAAGTTCCTCGGGTCAGATAAAGCGGCCACGCAAAGTTTGAGCACCAACGGAAGTTATTTGGGAGTCTTAGGTGTGCCACAAACCAGCATTCGCCGAAACTCGAATTATCGTGAAAAATGTGTTAAATCTCGTTATTTGAGGCTGAAATCGAACAGGTTGATTTCTTAAATGAGCTTGGACGCGTGATTGAAAAACAGGGAGAAAAAGAAACAGGGTCCGGTACGACCTTTCTAACAGCTGAAATTGACGTGTATAATACACGGTTTTTCGGGATTTTGGGGTCCCGAAACAAAATTCTCCGGAAATCACATAGAAAGTTCCTCGGGTCAGATAAAGCGGCCACGCAAAGTTTGAGCACCAACGAAAGACATTTGGGGGTGCGGTGTGCTACAAACCAAAGATTCGCGAAACTCGGATTATCGTGAAAAATGTGTTAAAGCTCGTTATTTGAGGTGAAATCGAACAGGTTGATTCCTGAAATCGAACAGGTTGATTCCTGAAATGAGCTCGGACGCGTGATTGAAAACCAGGGATAAAAAAAAGGTTCCGTACGACCTTTCGAACTATTTGAAATTGAAGTGTATAATACACTGTTTTTCGGGATTCGGGGTCCCGAAACAAAATTCTCCGGAAATCACATAGAAAGTTCCTCGGGTCGGATAAAACGGCCACGCAAAGTTTGAGCACCAACGAAAGACATTTGGGGGTGCTGGTGTGCCACAAACCAAAGATTCGCCGAAACTCATTATCGTGAAAAATGTGTTAAAGCTCGTTATTTGAGGTGAAATCGAACAGGTTGATTCCTGAAATCGAACAGGTTGATTCTGAAATGAGCTCGGACGCGTGATTGAAAAACAGGGAGAAAAAGAAACAGGTTCGCACGACCTTCCGAACTATTTGAAATTGAAGTGTATAATACACGGTTTTTCAGATTAAAGTCCCGAAACAAAATTCTCGAAATCACATAGAAAGTTCCTCGGGTCGATAAAGCGGCCACGCAAAGTTTGAGCACCAACGGAAGACATTTGGGGGTGCGGTGTGCCACAAACCAACATTCGCCGAAACTCGAATTATCGTGAAAAATGTGTTAAATCTCGTTATTTGAGGTGAAATCGAACAAGGTTGATTCTGAAATCGAACAGGTTGATTCTGAAATGAGCTCGGACGCGTGATTGAAAAACAGGGAGAAAAAGAAACAGGTTAAGATTCGACCTTCCGAAATTTGAAATTGAAGTGTATAATACACTGTTTTTCAGATTCCGGTCCCGAAACAAAATTCTACGGAAATCACATAGAAAGTTCCTCAGTCGGATAAAGCATCACGCAAAGTTTGAGCACCAACGGAAGACATTTGGGGGTGCGGTGTGCCACAAACCAAGATTCGCCGAAACTCGGATTATCGTGAAAAATGTGTTAAAGCTCGTTATTTGAGGTGAAATCGAACAGGTTGAATCCACGAAATCGAACAGGTTGATTCTGAAATGAGCTCGGACGCGTGATTGAAAAACAGGGAGAAAAAGAAACGGGGCCCGATTACGACCTTCCGAACGGTTGAAATTGAAGTGTATAATACACGGTTTTCAGATTAGGGGTCCCGAAACAAAATTCTCCGGAAATCACATAGAAAGTTCCTCGGGTCGATAAAGCGGCCACGCAAAGTTTGAGCACCAACGGAAGACATTTGGGGGTGTCGGCGTGCCACAAACCAAAGATTCGCCGAAATCGGATTATCGTGAAAAATGTGTTAAAGCTCGTTATTTGAGGTGAAATCGAACAGGTTGATTCCTGAAATGAGCTCGGACGCGTGATTGAAAAACAGGAGAAAAAAAAACAGTGGTCCAGACGACCTTCCCTAATTTGAAATTGACGTGTATAATACACGGTTTTTCGGGATTCCGGTGTCCCGGAACAAAATTCTCGAAAATCACATAGAAAGTTCCTCGGGTCAGATAAAGTGGCCACGCAAAGTTTGAGCACCAACGGAAGACATTTGGGGGTGCGGTGTACCTGAGACCAAAGATTCGCCGAAACTCGGATTATCGTGGAAAATGTGTTAAAGCTCGTTATTTGAGGCTGAAATTGAACAGGTTGATTCCTGAAATAAGCTCGGACGCGTGATTGAAAAACAGAGAGAAAAAGAAACAGGACCCAGTACGACCTTCCGAACGGTGAAATTGAAGTGTATAATACACGGTTTTCAGATTAGGGTTCAAACAAAATTCTCCAGAAATCACATAGAAAGTTCCTCGGGTCAGATAAAGCGGCCACACAAAGTTTGAGCACCAACGGAAGTTATTTGGGAGTGCCGGTGTGCCACAAACCAGCATTCACCGAAACTCGAATTATCGTGAAAAATGTGTTAAATCTCGTTATTTGAGGCTGAAATCGAACAGGTTGATTTCTTAAATGAGCTTGGACGCGTGATTGAAAAACAGGGAGAAAAAGAAACAGTGGTCCGACGACCTTTCTAATAAATTTGAAATTGACGTGTATAATACACGGTTTTTCGGGATTCCGGGGTCCCGGAACAAAATTCTCCGAAAATCACATAGAAAGTTCCTCGGGTCAGATAAAGCGGCCACGCAAAGTTTGAGCACCAACGGAAGACATTTGGGGGTGCCGGCGTGCCACAAACCAGCATTCGCCGAAACTCGGATTATCGTGAAAAATGTGTTAAAGCTCGTTATTTGAGGCTGAAATCGAACAGGTTGATTCCTGAAATCGAACAGGTTGATTCCTGAAATGAGCTCGGACGCGTGATTGAAAACCAGGGATAAAAAGAAACAGGTTCCGGTACGACCTTTCGAACGGCTGAAATTGAAGTGTATAATACACTGTTTTTCAGGTTTCCGGGGTCCCGAAACAAAATTCTCCGGAAATCACATAAAAAGTTCCTCGGGTCAGATAAAGCGGCCACGCAAAGTTTGAGCACCAACGAAAGACATTTGGGGGTGCCGGTGTGCCACAAACCAGCATTCGCCGAAACTCAGATTATCGTGAAAAATGTGTTAAAGCTCGTTATTTGAGGCTGAAATCGAACAGGTTGATTTCTGAAATGAGCTCACACGTGTGATTGAAAAACAGGGAGAAAAAGAAACACGGCCCGGTACGATCTTCCGAACGGCTGAAATTGAAGTGTATAATACACGGTTTTCAGATTAAGGGGTCCCGAAACAAAATTCTCGGAAATCACATAGAAAGTTCCTCGGGTCGATAAAGCGGCCACGCAAAGTTTGAGCACCAACGGAAGACATTTGGGGGTGTCGGCGTGCCACAAACCAAAGATTCGCCAGAAATCGGATTATCGTGAAAAATGTGTTAAAGCTCGTTATTTGAGGTGAAATCGAACAGGTTGATTCACGAAATCGAACAGGTTGATTCTGAAATGAGCTCGGATGCGTGATTGAAAAACAGGGAGAAAAAGAAACGAGGTTAAAGTGACGACCTTCCGAACAGTGAAATTGAAGTGTATAATACACTTTGTTTTTCAGATTAAGGGTCCCGAAACAAAATTCTCCGGAAATCACATAGAAAGTTCCTCGGGTCATATAAAGCGGTCACGCAAAGTTTGAGCACCAACGGAAGACATTTGGGGTGCCGGTGTGCCACAAACCAAGATTCGCCGAAACTCGGATTATCGTGAAAAATGTGTTAAAGCTCGTTATTTGAGGTGAAATCGAACAGGTTGATTCCTGAAATCGAACAGGTTGATTCCTGAAATGAGCTCGAACGCGTGATTGAAAAACAGGAAGAAAAAGAAACAGGGCCCGATCGACCTTCCGAACTATTTGAAATTGAAGTGTATAATACACGGTTTTGGGATTCGGGGTCCCAAAACAAAATTCTCCGAAATCACATAGAAAGTTCCTCGGGTCGGATAAAGCAGCCACGCAAAGTTTGAGCACCAACGGAAGATATTTGGGGGTGCCGGTGTGCCACAAACCAAAGATTCGCGAAACTCGAATTATCGTGAAAAATGTGTTAAATCTCGTTATTTGAGGCTGAAATCGAACAGGTTGATTCCTGAAATCGAACAGGTTAATTCCTGAAATGAGCTCGGACGCGTGATTGAAAAACAGGGAGAAAAAGAAACAGGGTCCGGTAAAACCTTCCGAACGGCTGAAATTGAAATGTATAATACACGGTTTTTCAGGATTCCGGGGTCCCGAAACAAAATTCTCCAGAAATCACATAGCAAGTTCCTCGGGTCAGATAAAGCGGCCACGCAAAGTTTGAGCACCAACGGAAGTTATTTGGGGGTGCCGGTGTGCCACAAACCAGCATTCGCCGATACTCGGATTATCGTGAAAAATGTGTTAAATCTCGTTATTTGAGGCTGAAATCGAACAGGTTGATTCCTGAAATCGAACAGGTTGATTCCTTAAATGAGTTTGGACGCGTGATTGAAAAACAGGGAGAAAAAGAACCAGGGTCCGGTTCGACCTTCCTAACAGCTGAAATTGAAGTGTATAATACACGGTTTTTCGGGATTCCGGGGTCCCGGAACAAATTTCTCCGAAAATCACATAGAAAGTTCCTCGGGTCAGATAAAGCGGCCACGCAAAGTTTGATCACCAATGAGAAGACATTTGGGGTGCGGTGTGCCACAAACCCAAAGATTCGTAGAAATCGGATTATCGTGAAAAATGTGTTAAAGCTCGTTATTTGAGGTGAAATCGAACAGGTTGATTCCTGAAATCGAACAGGTTGATTCTGAAATGAGCTCGGATGCGTGATTGAAAAACAGGGAGAAAAAAAACGGGTTCAGACGACCTTCCGAACATTTGAAATTGAAGTGTATAATACACTGTTTTTCAGGATTCCGGGGTCCCGAAACAAAATTCTCCGGAAATCACATAGAAAGTTCCTCGGGTCATATAAAGCGGTCACGCAAAGTTTGAGCACCAACGGAAGACATTTGGGGGTGCCGGTGTGCCACAAACCAGCATTCGCCGAAACTCGGATTATCGTGAAAAATGTGTTAAAGCTCGTTATTTGAGGCTGAAATCGAACAGGTTGATTCCTGAAATCGAACAGGTTGATTCCTGAAATGAGCTCGAACGCGTGATTGAAAAACAGGGAGAAAAAGAAACAGGGCCCAGTACGACCTTCCGAACGGCTGAAATTGAAGTGTATAATACACGGTTTTTCAGGATTCCGGGGTCCCAAAACAAAATTCTCCAGAAATCACATAGAAAGTTCCTCGGGTCAGATAAAGCAGCCACGCAAAGTTTGAGCACCAATGGAAGTTATTTGGGGGTGCCGGTGTGCCACATACCAGCATTCGCCGAAACTCGAATTATCGTGAAAAATGTGTTAAATCTCGTTATTTGAGGCTGAAATCGAACAGGTTGATTCCTGAAATCGAACAGGTTAATTCCTGAAATGAGCTCGGACGCGTGATTGAAAAACAGGGAGAAAAAGAAACAGGGTCCGGTAAAACCTTCCGAACGGCTGAAATTGAAATGTATAATACACGGTTTTCAGATTAGGGGTCCCGAAACAAAATTCTCCAGAAATCACATAGCAAGTTCCTCGGGTCAGATAAAGCGGCCACGCAAAGTTTGAGCACCAACGGAAGTTATTTGGGGGTGCCGGTGTGCCACAAACCAGCATTCGCCGATACTCGGATTATCGTGAAAAATGTGTTAAATCTCGTTATTTGAGGCTGAAATCGAACAGGTTGATTCCTGAAATCGAACAGGTTGATTCCTTAAATGAGTTTGGACGCGTGATTGAAAAACAGGGAGAAAAAGAACCAGGGTCCGGTTCGACCTTCCTAACAGCTGAAATTGAAGTGTATAATACACGGTTTTTCGGGATTCCGGGGTCCCGGAACAAATTTCTCCGAAAATCACATAGAAAGTTCCTCGGGTCAGATAAAGCGGCCACGCAAAGTTTGATCACCAACAGAAGACATTTGGGGTGCCGGTGTGCCACAAACCAGCATTCGCCGAAACTCGGATTATCGTGAAAAATGTGTTAAAGCTCGTTATTTGAGGCTGAAATCGAACAGGTTGATTCCTGAAATCGAACAGGTTGATTCCTGAAATGAGCTCGGACGCGTGATTGAAAAACAGGGAGAAAAAGAAACAAGTTCGCACGACCTTCCGAACTATTTGAAATTGAAGTGTATAATACACGGTTTTTCAGGATTCCGGGGTCCCGAAACAAAATTCTCCATAAATCACATAGAAAGTTCATCGGGTCAGATAAAGCAGCCACGCAAAGTTTGAGCACCAACGGAAGTTATTTGTGGGTGCCGGTGTGCCACAAACCAGCATTCGCCGAAACTCGGATTATCGTGAAAAATGTGTTAAAGCTCGTTATTTGAGGCTGAAATCGAACAGGTTGATTCCTGAAATCGAACAGGTTAATTCCTGAAATGAGCTTGGACGCGTGATTGAAAAACAGGGAGAAAAAGAAACAGGGTCCGGTACAACCTTCCGAACGGCTGAAATTGAAATGTATAATACACGGTTTTCAGATTAGGGGTCCCGAAACAAAATTCTCCAGAAATCACATAGCAAGTTCCTCGGGTCAGATAAAGCGGCCACGCAAAGTTTGAGCACCAACGGAAGTTATTTGGGGTGTGCGGTGTGCCACAAACCAAAGATTCGCGAAACTCGGATTATCGTGAAAAATGTGTTAAAGCTCGTTATTTGAGGTGAAATCGAACAAAGGTTGATTCACGAAATCGAACAGGTTGATTTCTGAAATGAGCTCAGACGCGTGATTGAAAAACAGGAGAAAAAAAACACGGCCCGCATTGCGACCTTCCGAACGGTGAAATTGAAGTGTATAATACACGGTTTTCAGATTAGGGGTCCCGAAACAAAATTCTCCGGAAATCACATAGAAAGTTCCTCGGGTCATATAGAGCGGCCACGCAAAGTTTGAGCACCAACGGAAGACATTTGGGGGTGCCGTGTGCCACAAACCAAAGATTCGCGAAACTCGGATTATCGTGAAAAATGTGTTAAAGCTCGTTATTTGAGTTTGAAATCGAACAGGTTGATTCCTGAAATCGAACAGGTTGATTCTGAAATGAGCTCGGACGCGTGATTGAAAAACAGGGAGAAAAAAAAAAAACGGGGCCCGATCGACCTTCCGAACTTTGAAATTGAAGTGTATAATACACGGTTTTGAGATTTAGGGGTCCCGAAACAAAATTCTCAGAAATCACATAGAAAGTTCCTCGGGTCGATAAAGCGGCCACGCAAAGTTTGAGCACCAACGGAAGTTATTTGGGGGTCGGTGTGGTACCACAAACCAAAGATTCGCGAAACTCGAATTATCGTGAAAAATGTGTTAAATCTCGTTATTTGAGGCTGAAATCGAACAGGTTGATTCCTTAAATGAGCTTGGACGCGTGATTGAAAAACAGGGAGAAAAAGAAACAGGGTCCGGTACGACCTTCCGAACGGCTGAAATTGAAGTGTATATAATCCACGGTTTTTCAGGATTCCGGGGTCCCGAAACAAAATTCTCCAGAAATCACATAGAAAGTTCCTCGGGTCAGATAAAGCAGCCACGCAAAGTCTGAGCACCAACGGAAGTTATTTGGGGGTGCCGGTGTGCCACAAACCAGCATTCGCCGAAACTCGAATTATCGTGAAAAATGTGTTAAATCTCGTTATTTGAGGCTGAAATCGAACAGGTTGATTCCTGAAATCGAACAGGTTAACTCCTGAAATGAGCTCGGACGCGTGATTGAAAAACAGGGAGAAAAAGAAACAGGGTCCGGTACAACCTTCCGAACAGTGAAATTGAAATGTATAATACACTTGCCAGATTAGGGGTCCCGAAACAAAATTCTCCGAGAAATCACATAGCAAGTTTCTCGGGTCGGATAAAGCGGCCACGCAAAGTTTGAGCACCAACGGAAGTTATTTGGGGTGTGCGGTGTGCCCAAACCAAAGATTCGCGAAACTCGGATTATCGTGAAAAATGTGTTAAATCTCGTTATTTGAGGCGAAATCGAACAGGTTGATTCCTGAAATCGAACAGGTTGATTCCTTAAATGAGTTTGGACGCGTGATTGAAAAACGAGGAGAAAAAGAACCAGGGTCGGTTCGACCTTCCTAACAAATGTTGAAATTGAAGTGTATAATACACGGTTTTTCGGGATTAGGGGCCCCGGAACAAAATTCTCGAAAATCACATAGAAAGTTCCTCGGGTCAGATAAAGCGGCCACGCAAAGTTTGAGCACCAACGAGAAGACATTTGGGGTGCGGCGTGCCACAAACCAAAGATTCGCCGAAACTCGGATTATCGTGAAAAATGTGTTAAAGCTCGTTATTTGAGGCTGAAATCGAAAAGGTTGATTCCTGAAATCGAACAGGTTGATTCCTGAAATGAGCTCGGACGCGTGATTTAAAAACAGGGAGAAAAAGAAATAGGTTCGAGCACGACCTTCCGAACAATTTGAAATTGAAGTGTATAATACACTGTTTTTTAGGATTCCGGGGTCCCGAAACAAAATTCTCCGGAAATCACATAGAAAGTTCCTCGGGTCAGATAAAGCGGCCACGCAAAGTTTGAGCACCAACGAAAGACATTTGGGGGTGCCGGTGTGCCACAAACCAGCATTCGCCGAAACTCGGATTATCGCGAAAAATGTGTTAAAGCTCGTTATTTGAGGTGAAATCGAACAGGTTGATTCCTGAAATCGAACAGGTTGATTCCTGAAATGAGCTCGGACGCGTGATTGAAAAACGGAGAGAAAAGAAAGGGCCCAGACGACCTTCCGAACAGTGAAATTGAAGTGTATAATACACGGTTTCCAGATTAGGGGTCCCGAAACAAAATTCTCCAGAAATCACATAGAAAGTTCCTCGGGTCAGATAAAGCAGCCACGCAAAGTTTGAGCACCAACGGAAGTTATTTGGGGTGCCGGTGTGCCACAAACCAGCATTCGCCGAAACTCGAATTATCGTGAAAAATGTGTTAAATCTCGTTATTTGAGGCTGAAATCAAACAGGTTGATTCCTGAAATCGAACAGGTTAACTCCTGAAATGAGCTCGGACGCGTGATTGAAAAACAGGGAGAAAAAGAAACAGGGTCCGGTACAACCTTCCGAACGGCTGAAATTGAAATGTATAATACACGGTTTTGAGATTAGGGGTCCCGAAACAAAATTCTCCAGAAATCACATAGCAAGTTCCTCGGGTCAGATAAAGCGTCCACGCAAAGTTTGAGCACCAACGGAAGTTATTTGGGGGTGCCGGTGTGCCACAAACCAGCATTCGCCGAAACTCGGATTATCGTGAAAAACGTGTTAAATCTCGTTATTTGAGGCTGAAATCGAACAGGTTGATTCCTGAAATTGAACAGGTTGATTCCTTAAATGAGTTTGGATGCGTGATTGAAAAACAGGGAGAAAAAGAACCAGGGTCCGGTTCGACCTTCCTAACAGCTGAAATTGAAGTGTATAATACACGGTTTTTCGGGATTCCGGGGTCCCGGAACAAAATTCTCCGAAAATCACATAGAAAGTTCCTCGGGTCAGATAAAGCGGCCACGCAAAGTTTGAGCACCAACGGAAGACATTTGGGGTGCCAGTGTGCCCAAAAAGATTCGCCGAAACTCGGATTATCGTGAAAAATGTGTTAAAGCTCGTTATTTGAGGTGAAATCGAACAGGTTGATTCCTGAAATCGAACAGGTTGATTCCTGAAATGAGCTCGGACGCGTGATTGAAAAACGGGGAGAAAAAGAAACGGGTTTCGATACGACCTTCCGAACGGTGAATTTGAAATTGAAGTGTATAATACACGGTTTTCAGATTCGGGGTCTGAAACAAAATTCTCCAGAAATCACATAGAAAGTTCATCGGGTCAGATAAAGCGGCCACGCAAAGTTTGAGCACCAACGGAAGTTATTTGGGGGTGCCGGTGTGCCACAAACCAGCATTCGCCGAAACTCGAATTATCGTGAAAAATGTGTTAAATCTCGTTATTTGAGGCTGAAATCGAACAAGTTGATTTCCGAAATCGAACAGGATGATTCCTTAAATGAGCTTGGACGCGTGATTGAAAAACAGGGAGAAAAAGAAACAGGGTCCGGTAGAACCTTCCAAACAGCTGAAATTGACGTGTATAATACATGGTTTTTCGGGATTCCGGGGTCCTGGAACTAAATTCTCCGAAAATCACATAGAAAGTTCCTCGGGTCAGATAAAGCGGCCACGCGAAGTTTGAGCACCAACGGAAGACATTTGGGGTGCCGGTGTGCCACAAACCAGCATTCGCCGAAACTCGGAGTATCGTGAAAAATGTGTTAAAGCTCGTTATTTGAGGCTGAAATCGAACAGGTTGATTCCCGAAATCGAACAGGTTGATTTCTGAAATGAGCTCACACGCGTGATTGAAAAACAGGGAGAAAAAGAAACACGGCCCGGTACGACCTTCCGAACTAATTTGAAATTGAAGTGTATAATACACGGTTTTCAGATTCGGGGTCCCGAAACAAAATTCTCCGGAAATCACATAGAAAGTTGCTCGGGTTAGATAAAGCGGCCACGCAAAGTTTGAGCACCAACGGAAGACATTTGGGGGTGCGGCGTGCCCAAACCAAAGATTCGCCGAAACTCGGATTATCGTGAAAAATGTGTTAAAGCTCGTTATTTGGTGAAATCGAAAAGGTTGATTCCTGAAATCGAGCAGGTTGATTCCTGAAATGAGCTCGGACGCGTGATTGAAAAAACGGGGAGAAAAAGAAATAGGTTCCAGACGACCTTCCGAACATTTGAAATTGAAGTGTATAATACACTGTTTTTCAGATTAGGGGTCCCGAAACAAAATTCTCGGAAATCACATAGAAAGTTCCTCGGGTCGGATAAAGCGGCCACGCAAAGTTTGAGCACCAACGGAAGACATTTGGGGGTGCCGGTGTGCACAAACCAAAGATTCGCCGAAACTCGGATTATCTGAAAAATGTGTTAAAGCTCGTTATTTGAGGCTGAAATCGAACAGGTTGATTCTGAAATCGAACAGGTTGATTCCTGAAATGAGCTCGGACGCGTGATTGAAAAACAGGAGAAAAAAAAACGGGGCCCGAGACGACCTTCCGACGGCTTTGAAATTGAAGTGTATAATACACGGTTTTTCAGGATTCCGGGGTCCCGAAACAAAATTCTCCAGAAATCACATAGAAAGTTCCTCGGGTCAGATAAAGCAGCCACGCAAAGTTTGAGCACCAACGGAAGTTATTTGGGGGTGCCGGTGTGCCACAAACCAGCATTCGCCGAAACTCGAATTATCGTGAAAAATGTGTTAAATCTCGTTATTTGAGGCTGAAATCGTAGAGGTTGATTACTGAAATCGAACAGGTTGATTCCTTAAATGAGCTTGGACGCGTGATTGAAAAACAGGGAGAAAAAGAAACAGGGTCCGGTACGACCTTCCTAACAATTTGAAATTGAGCGTGTATAATACACGGTTTCGGGATTCCGGGTCCCGGAACAAAATTCTCGAAAATCACATAGAAAGTTTCTCGGGTCGAGATAAAGCGGCCACGCAAAGTTTGAGCACCAACGGAAGACATTTGGGGGTGCGGTGTGCCACAAACAAAGATTCGCGAAACTCGGATTATCGTGAAAAATGTGTTAAAGCTCGTTATTTGAGGCTGAAATCGAACAGGTTGATTCCTGAAATGAGCTCGGACGCGTGATTGAAAAACAGGGAGAAAAAGAAACAGGTTCCGGTACGACCTTCCGAACGGCTGAAATTGAAGTGTATAATACACGGTTTTTCAGGATTCCGGGGTCCCGAAACAAAATTCTCCAGAAATCACATAGAAAGTTCCTCGGGTCAGATAAAGCGGCCACGCAAAGTTTGAGCACCAACGGAGGTTATTTGGGGGTGCCGGTGTGCCACAAACCAGCATTCGCCGAAACTCGAATTATCGTGAAAAATGTGTTAAATCTCGTTATTTGAGGCTGAAATCGAACAGGTTGATTCCTGAAATCGAACAGGTTGATTCCTTAAATGAGCTTGGACGCGTGATTGAAAAACAGGGAGAAAAAGAAACAGGTCGAGACGACCTTCCTAATAAATTTGAAATTGACGTGTATAATACACGGTTTTTCGGGATTCCGGGGTCCCGGAACAAAATTCTCCGAAAATCACATAGAAAGTTCCTCGGGTCAGATAAAGCGGCAACGCAAAGTTTGAGCACCAACGGAAGACATTTGGGGTGCCGGTGTGCCACAAACCAGCATTCGCCGAAACTCGGATCATCGTGAAAAATGTGTTAAAGCTCGTTATTTGAGGCTGAAATCGAACAGGTTGATTCCCGAAATCGAACAGGTTGATTTCTGAAATGAGCTCACACGCGTGATTGAAAAACAGGGAGAAAAAGAAACACGGCCCGGTACGACCTTCCGAACAGCTGAAATTGAAGTGTATAATACACGGTTTTCAGATTAGGGGTCCGAAACAAAATTCTCCGGAAATCACATAGAAAGTTCCTCGGGTCAGATAAAGCGGCCACGCAAAGTTTGAGAACCAACGGAAGACATTTGGGGGTGCCGGCGTGCCACAAACCAGCATTCGCCGAAACTCGGATTATCGTGAAAAATGTGTTAAAGCTCGTTATTTGAGGCTGAAATCGAACAAGTTGATTCCTGAAATCGAACAGGTTGATTCCTTAAATGAGCTTGGACGCGTGATTGAAAAACAGGGAGAAAAAGAAACAGGGTCCGGTACGACCTTCCTAACAGCTGAAATTGACGTGTATGATACACGGTTTTTGGGATTAAAGTCCCGGAACAAAAGTCTCCGAAAATCACATAGAAAGTTCCTCGGGTCAGATAAAGCAGCCACGCAAAGTTTGAGCACCAACGGAAGACATTTGGGGTGCCGGTGTGCCACAAACCAGCATTCGCCGAAACTCGGATTATCGTGAAAAATGTGTTAAAGCTCGTTATTTGAGGCTGAAATCGAACAGGTTGATTCCTGAAATCGAACAGGTTGATTCCTGAAATGAGCTCAGACGCGTGATTGAAAAACAGGAGAAAAAGAAACACGGCCTGTACGACCTTCCGAACATTTGAAATTGAAGTGTATAATACACGGTTTTCAGATTCGGGGTCCCGAAACAAAATTCTCCGGAAATCACATAGAAAGTTCCTCGGGTCAGATAAAGCGGCCACGCAAAGTTTGAGCACCAACGGAAGACATTTGGGGGTCGGCGTGCCCAAACCAAAGATTCGCCGAAACTCGGATTATCGTGAAAAATGTGTTAAAGCTCGTTATTTGAGGTGAAATCGAACAGGTTGATTCCTGAAATGAGCTCGGACGCGTGATTGAAAAACAGGGAGAAAAAGAAACGGGTTCCGTCACGACCTTCCGAACTTTGAAATTGAAGTGTATAATACACTGCATTGTTTTTCAGATTCAAGGGTCCCGAAACAAAATTCTACGGAAATCACATAGAAAGTTCCTCGGGTCAGATAAAGCGGCCACGCAAAGTTTGAGCACCAACGGAAGACATTTGTGGGTGCCGGTGTGCCACAAACCAGCATTCCCCGAAACTCGGATTATCATGAAAAATGGGTTAACGCTAGTTATTTAAGGCGAAAATCGAACAGGTTTTTCCTGAAATCGAACAGGTTGATTCCTTAAATGAGCTCGGACGCGTGATTGAAAAACAGGGAGAAAAAGAAACAGGGTCCCAGACGAGCTTCCGAACGGTGAAATTGAAGTGTATAATACACGGTTTTCAGATTAGGGGTCCCGAAACAAAATTCTCCGAAATCACATAGCAAGTTCCTCGGGTCGATAAAGCGACCACGCAAAGTTTGAGCACCAACGGAAGTTATTTGGGGTGCCGGTGCCACAAACCAAAGATTCACGGAACTCGGATGATCGTGAAAAATGTGTTAAATCTCGTTATTTGAGGCTGAAATCGAACAGGTTGATTCCTGAAATCGAACAGGTTGATTCCTGAAATCGAACAAGTTGATTCCTTAAATGAGTTTGGACGCGTGATTGAAAAAAGGGAGAAAAAGAAACAGGGCCCGGTACGACCTTCCGAACGGCTGAAATTGAAGTGTATATTACGGTTTTCCAGATTCGGGGTCCGGAACAAAATTCTCCGAAAATCACGAGAGAAAGTTCCTCGGGTCGAGATAAAGCGGCCACGCAAAGTTTGAGCACCAACGGAAGACATTTGGGGGTGCCGGTGTGCCACAAACCAAAGATTCGCGAAACTCGGATTATCGTGAAAAATGTGTTAAAGCTCGTTATTTGAGGCTGAAATCGAACGGGTTGATTCCTGAAATCGAACAGGTTGATTCCTGAAATGAGCTCGGACGCGTGATTGAAAAACAAAGAGAAAAAGAAACAGGGCGTGCACGACCTTCCGAACTATTTGAAATTGAAGTGTATAATACACGGTTTTTCATGATTCCGGGGTCCCGAAACAAAATTCTCCAGAAATCACATAGAAAGTTCCTCGGGTCAGATAAAGCGGCCACGCAAAGTTTGAGCACCAACGGAAGTTATTTGGGGGTGCCGGTGTGCCACAAACCAGCATTCCCCGAAACTCGAATTATCGTGAAAAATGTGTTAAATCTCGTTATTTGAGGCTGAAATCAAACAGGTTGATTCCTGAAATCGAACTGGTTGATTCCTTAAATGAGCTTGGACGCGTGATTGAAAAACAGGGAGAAAAAGAAACAGGGTCCGGTACGACCTTCCTAACAGCTGAAATTGACGTGTATAATACACGGTTTTTCGGGATTCCGGGGTCCCGGAACAAAATTCTACGAAAATCACATAGAAAACTCCTCGGGTCAGATAAAGCGGCCACGCAAAGTTTGAGCACCAACGGAAGACATTTGGGGTGCCGGTGTGCCACAAACCAGCATTCGCCGAAACTCGGATTATCGTGAAAAATGTGTTAAAGCTCGTTATTTGAGGCTGAAATCGAACAGGTTGATTCCTGAAATCGAACAGGTTGATTCCTGAAATGAGCTCACACGCGTGATTGAAAAAAAGGGAGAAAAAGAAACACGGCCCAGTACGACCTTCCGAACGGCTGAAATTGAAGTGTATAATACATGGTTTTTCAGGATTCCGGGGTCCCGAAACAAAATTCTCCGGAAATCACATAGAAAGTTCCTCGAGTCAGATAAAGCGGTCACGCAAAGTTTGAGCACCAACGGAAGACATTTGGGGGTGCCGGCGTGCCACAAACCAGCATTCGCCGAAACTCGGATTATCGTGAAAAATGTGTTAAAGCTCGTTATTTGAGGCTAAAATCGAACAGGTTGATTCCTGAAATCGAACAGGTTGATTCCTAAAATGAGCTTGGACGCGTGATTGAAAAACAGGGAGAAAAAGAAACAGGTTCGAGACGACCTTCCGAACTATTTGAAATTGAAGTGTATAATACACTGTTTTTCAGGATTCCGGGGTCCCGAAACAAAACTCTCCGGAAATCACATAGAAAGTTCCTCGGGTCAGATAAAGCGGCCACGCAAAGTTTGAGCACCAACGGAAGACATTTGGGGGTGCCGGTGTGCCACAAACCAGCATTCGCCGAAACTCGGATTATCGTGAAAAATGTGTTAAAGCTCGTTATTTGATCTTTGAAATCGAACAGTTGATTCCTGAAATCGAACAGGTTGATTCTGAAATGAGCTCGGACGCGTGATTGAAAAACAGGGAGAAAAAGAAACGAGGGTTGATACGACCTTCCGAACAGTTGAAATTGAAGTGTATAATACACGGTTTCAGATTAAGGTTTCGGAACAAAATTCTCCGGAAATCACATAGAAAGTTCCTCGGGTCAGATAAAGCGGCCACGCAAAGTTTGAGCACCAGCGGAAGACATTTGGGGCTGCCGGTGTGCCACAAACAAGCATTCGCCGAAACTCGGATTATCATGAAAAATGGGTTAAAGCTAGTTATTTGAGGCGAAAATCGAACAGGTTGATTCCATAAATGAGCTCGGACGCGTGATTGAAAATTAGGGAGAAAAAGAAACAGGGTCCGGTACGAGCTTCCGAACGGCTGAAATTGTAGTGTATAATACACGGTTTTTCGGGATTACGGGGCCCTAGAACAAAACTCTCCGGAAATCACATAGAAAGTTCCTCGGGTCAAATAAAGAGGCCACACAAAGTTTGAGCACCAACGGAAGACATTTGGGGGTGCGGTGTGCAGAAAACTTGCAAAGATTCGCCGAAACCTCGGATTATCGTGAAAAATGTGTTAAAGCTCGTTATTTGAGGTGAAATCGAACAGTTGATTCCGAAATCGAACAGGTTGATTCTGAAATGAGCTCGGACGCGTGATTGAAAAACAGGGAGAAAAAGAAACAGGTTCGAATACGACCTTCCGAACTATTTGAAATTGAAGTGTATAATACACCGTTTTTCAGGATTCCGAGGTCCCGAAACAAAATTCTCCGGAAATCACATAGAAAGTTCCTCGGGTCAGATAAAGCGGCCACGCAAATTTTGAGCACCAACGGAAGACATTTGGGGGTGCCGGTGTGCCACAAACCAGCATTCGCCGAAACTCGGATTATCGTGAAAAATGTGTTAAAGCTCGTTATTTGATCTTTGAAATCGAACGGGTTGATTCGAAATCGAACAGGTTGATTCCTGAAATCGAACAGGTTGATTCCTGAAATGAGCTCGGACGCGTGATTGAAAAACAGGGAGAAAAAGAAACAGGGTCCGGTACGACCTTCCGAACGGTTGAAATTGAAGTGTATAATACACGGTTTTTCGGGATTACGGGGCCCTAGAACAAAACTCTCCGGAAATCACATAGAAAGTTCCTCGGGTCAGATAAAGAGGCCACGCAAAGTTTGAGCACCAGCGGAAGACATTTGGTGGTGCCGGTGTGCCACAAACAAGCATTCGCCGAAACTCGGATTATCATGAAAAATGGGTTAAAGCTAGTTATTTGTGGCGAAAATCGAACAAGTTGATTCCTGAAATCGAACAGGTTGATTCCTTAAATGAGCTCGGACGCGTGATTGAAAAACAGGGAGAAAAAGAAACAGGGTTCGGTACGAGCTTCCGAAGGGCTGAAATTGTAGTGTATAATACACGGTTTTTCGGTATTCCGGGGTCCCGGAACAAAATTCTCCGGAAATCACATAGAAAGTTTCTCGGGTCAGATAAAGAGGTCACACAAAGTTTGAGCACCAACGGAAGACATTTGGGGTGTCGGTGTGCCACAAACCAGCATTCGCCGAAACTCAGATTATCGTGAAAAACGTGTTAAAGCTCGTTATTTGAGGCTGAAATCGGCAGGTTGATTCCTGAAATCGAACAGGATGATTCTTGAAATGAGCTCGTACGCGTGATTGCAAAACAGGAAGAAAAAGAAACAGGGTCTGGTATGACCTTCCTAACAGCAGAAATTGAAGTGTATAATACACGGTTTTTCGGGATTCCGGGGTCCCGGAACAAAATTCTCCGAAAATCACATAGAAAATTCCTCGGGTCAGATAAAGCGGCCACGCAAAGTTTGAGCACCAACGGAAGACATTTGGGGTGCCGGTGTGCCACAAACCAGCATTCGCCGAAACTCGGATTATCGTGAAAAATGTATTAAAGCTCGTTATTTGAGGCTGAAATCGAACAGGTTGATTCCTGAAATCGAACAGGTTGATTCCTGAAATGAGCTCGGACGCGTGATTGAAAAACAGGGAGAAAAAGAAACAGGGCCCGATACGACATTCCGAACGGTTGAAATTGAAGTGTATAATACACGGTTTTTCAGGATTCCGGGGTCCCGAAACAAAATTCTCCGGAAATCACATGGAAAGTTCCTCGGGTCAGATAAAGCGGCCACGCAAAGTTTGAGCACCAACGGAAGACATTTGGGGTGCCGGTGTGCCACAAACCAAAGATTCGCGAAACTCGGATTATCGTGAAAAATGTGTTAAAGCTCGTTATTTGAGGCTGAAATCGAACAGATTGATTCCTGAAATCGAACAGGTTGATTCCTGAAATGAGCTCGGACGCGTGATTGAAAAACAGGGAGAAAAAGAAACAGGGCCAAAGTCACGACCTTCCGAACGGCTGAAATTGAAGTGTATAATAAACGGTTTTTCAGGATTCCGGGGTCCCGAAACAAAATTCTCCGGAAATCACATAGAAAGTTCATCGGGTCAGATAAAGCGGCCACGCAAAGTTTGAGCACCAACGGAAGACATTTGGGGGTGCCGGCGTGCCACAAACCAGCATTCGCCGAAACTCGGATTATCGTGAAAATTGTGTTAAAGCTCGTTATTTGAGGCTGAAATCGAACAGGTTGATTCCTGAAATCGAATAGGTTGATTCCTGAAATGAGCTCGGACGCGTGATTGAAAAACAGGGAGAAAAAGAATTAGGTTCCGGTACGACCTTCCGAACGGCTGAAATTGAAGTGTATAATACACTGTTTTTCAGGATTCCGGGGTCCCGAAACAAAATTCTCCAGAAATCACATAGAAAGTTCCTCGGGTCAGATAAAGCGGCCACGCAAAGTTTGAGCACCAACGGAAGTTATTTGGGGGTGCCGGTGTGCCACAAACCAGCATTCCCGAAACTCGGATTATCGTGAAAAATGTGTTAAAGCTCGTTATTTGAGGCTGAAATCGAACAGGTTGATTCCTGAAATCGAACAGGTTGATTCCTGAAATGAGCTCGGACGCGTGATTGAAAAACAGGGAGAAAAAGAAACAGGGTCCGGTACAACCTTCCGAACGGCCGAAATTGAAGTGTATAATACACGATTTTTCAGGATTCCGGGGTCCCGAAACAAAATTCTCCAGAAATCACATAGCAAGTTCCTCGGGTCAGATACAGCGACCACGCAAAGTTTGAGCACCAACGGAAGTTATTTGGGGGTGCCGGTGTGCCACAAACCAGCATTCGCCGAAACTCAGATTATCGTGAAAAATGTGTTAAATCTCGTTATTTGAGGCTGAAATCGAACAGGTTGATTCCTGAAATCGAACAGGTTGATTCCTTAAATGATTTTGGACGCGTGATTGAAAAACAGGGAGAAAAAGAAACAGGGTCCGGTTCGACCTTCCTAACAGCTGAAATTGAAGTGTATAATACACGGTTTTTCGGGATTCCGGGGTCCCGGAACAAAATTCTCCGAAAATCACATATAAAGTTCCTCGGGTCAGATAAAGCGGCCACGCGAAGTTTGAGCACCAACGGAAGTTATTTGGGGGTGCCGGTGTGCCACAAACCAGCATTCGCCGAAACTCGAATTATTGTGAAAAATGTGTTAAATCTCGTTATTTGAGGCTGAAATCAAACAGGTTGATTCCTGAAATCGAACAGGTTGATTCCTTAAATGAGCTTGGACGCGTGATTGAAAAACAGAGAGAAAAAGAAACAGGGTCCGGTACGACCTTTCTAACAGCTGAAATTGACGTGTATAATACACGGTTTTTCGGGATTCCGGGGTCCCGGAACAAAATTCTCCGAAAATCACATAGAAAGTTCCTCGGGTCAGATAAAGCGGCCACGGAAAGTTTGAGCACCAACGGAAGACATTTGGGGTGCCGGTGTGCCACAAACCAGCATTCGCCGAAACTCGGATTATCGTGAAAAATGTGTTAAAGCTCGTTATTTGAGGCTGAAATCGAATAGGTTGATTCCTGAAATTGAACAGGTTGATTCCTGAAATGAGCTCACACGCGTGATTGAAAAACAGGGAGAAAAAGAAACACGGCCCGGTACGACCTTCCGAACGGCTAAAAATGAAGTGTATAATACACGGTTTTTCAGGATTCCGGAGTTCCGAAACAAAATTCTCCTGAAATCACATAGTAAGTTCCTCGGGTCAGATAAAGCGGTCACGCAAAGTTTGAGCACCAGCGGAAGACATTTGGGGGTGCCGGTGTGCCACAAACCAGCATTCGCCGAAACTCGGATTATCATGAAAAATGGGTTAAAGCTAGTTATTTGAGGCGAAAATCGAACAGGTTGATTCCTTAAATGAGCTCGGACGCGTGATTGAAAAACAGGGAGAAAAAGAAACAGGGTCCGGTACGAGCTTCCGAACGGCTGAAATTGTAGTGTATAATACACGGTTTTTCGGGATTACGGGGCCCAGAACATAACTCTTCGGAAATCACATAGAAAGTTCCTCGGGTCAAATAAAGAGGCCACACAAAGTTTGAGCACCAACGGAAGAAATTTGGGGGTCCCGGTGTGCCACAAACCAGCATTCGCCGAAACTCGGATTATCGTGAAAAATGTGTTAAAGCTCGTTATTTGTGGCTGAAATCGAACAGGTTGATTCCTTAAATCGAACAGGTTGATTCCTTAAATGAGCTCGCACGCGTGATTGAAAAACAGGAAGAAAAAGAAACAGGGTCCGGTACGAGCTTCCGAACGACTGAAATTGTAGTGTATAATACACGGTTTTTCGGTATTCCGGGGTCCCGGAACAAAATTCTCCGGAAATCACATAGAAAGTTTCTCGGGTCAGATAAAGAGGCCACACAAAGTTTGAGCACCAACGGAAGACATTTGGGGTGTCGGTGTGCCACAAACCAGCATTCGCCGAAACTCGGATTATCGTAAAAAACGTGTTAAAGCTCGTTATTTGAGGCTGAAATCGGCAGGTTGATTCCTGAAATCGAACAGGATGATTCTTGAAATGAGCTCGTACGCGTGATTGAAAAACAGGAAGAAAAAGTAACTGGGTCTGGTACGACCTTTCTAACAGCAGAACTTAAAGTGTATAATACACGGTTTTTCGGGATTCCGGGGTCCCGGAACAAAATTCTCCGAAAATCACATAGAAAGTTCCTCGGGTCAGATAAAGCGGCCACGCAAAGTTTGAGCACCAACGGAAGACATTTGGGGTGCCGGTGTGCCACAAACCAGCATTCGCCGAAACTCGGATTATCGTGAAAAATGTGTTAAAGCTCGTTATTTGAGAATGAAATCGAACAGGTTGATTCCTGAAATCGAACAGGTTGATTCCTGAAATCGAACAGGTTGATTTCTGAAATGAGCTCGGACGCGTGATTGAAAAACAGGGAAAAAAAGAAACAGGGCCCGGTACGACCTTCCGAACGGTTGAAATTGAAGTGTATAATACACGGTTTTTCAGGATTCCGGGGTCCCGAAACAAAATTCTCCGGAATTCACATAGAAAGTTCCTCGGGTCAGATAAAGCGGCCACGCAAAGTTTGAGCACCAACGGAAGACATTTGGGGGTGCGGTGTGCCACAAACCAAAGATTCGCGTAAACCTCGGATTATCGTGAAAAATGTGTTAAAGCTCGTTATTTGAAATTTGAAATCGAACAAAGGTTGATTCCGAAATCGAACAGGTTGATTCCGAAATCGAACAGTTGATTCCTTAAATGAGATCGGAAGCATGATTGAAAAACAGGAGAAAAAAAACAGGATCCGTGACGACTTTCCGAACGCAGGTGAAATTGAAGTGTATAATACACGGTTTTCAGATTCGGTCCCGGAACAAAATTCTCGGAAATCACATAGAAAGTTCCTCCGGTCGACAAAGAGGCCACGCAAACTTTGAGCACCAACGGAAGACATTTGGGGGTGCCGGTGTGCTACAAACCAAGATTCGCGAAACTCGGATTATCGTGAAAAATGTGTCAAAGCTCGTTATTTGAGGCTGAAATCGAACAGGTTGATTCTTGAAATGAGCTCGGACGCGTGATTGAAAAACAGGGAGATAAAGAAACAGGGTCCTGTATGACCTTCCGAACGCCTGAAATTGAAGTGTATAATACACGGTTTTCAGATTCAGTGGTCCCGGAACAAAATTCTCGGAAATCACATAGAAAGTTCTAGGGTCGATAAAGCGGCCACGCAAAGTTTGAGCACCAACGGAAGACATTTGGGGGTGCGGTGTGCCACAAACTGAGAGTCGCGAAACTCGGATTATCGTGAAAAATGTGTTAAAGCTCGTTATTTGAGGTGAAATCAAACAAAGTTGATTCTGAAATGAGCTCGGACGCGTGATTGAAAAACAGGGAGAAAAAGAAACAGTGGTCCCACGACCTTCCGAACGGCTGAAATTGAAGTGTATAATACACTGTTTTTCAAGATTCCGGGGTCCCGAAACAAAATTCTCCGGAAATCACATAGAAAGTTCCTCGGGTCAGATAAAGCGGCCACGCAAAGTTTGAGCACCAACGGAAGACATTTGGGGTGCGGTGTACCCACAAACCAAAGATTCGCGAAACTCGGATTATCGTGAAAAATGTGTTAAAGCTCGTTATTTGAGGTGAAATCGAACAGGTTGATTCCTGAAATCGAACAGGTTGATTCCTGAAATGAGCTCGACGCGTGATTGAAAAACAGGGAGAAAAAGAAACAGGGGCGATTTACGACCTTCCGAACTTTGAAATTGAAGTGTATAATAAACGGTTTTCAGATTTAGGGGTCCCGAAACAAAATTCTCCGGAAATCACATAGAAAGTTCATCGGGTCAGATAAAGCGGCCACGCAAAGTTTGAGCACCAAGGGAAGACATTTGGGGGTGCCGGCGTGTACCAAACCAAAGATTCGCCGAAACTCGGATTATCGTGAAAATTGTGTTAAAGCTCGTTATTTGAGGCTGAAATCGAACAGGTTGATTCCTGAAATCGAATAGGTTGATTCCTGAAATGAGCTCGGACGCGTGATTGAAAAACAGGGAGAAAAAGAATTAGGTTAAGACGACCTTCCGAACAGTGAAATTGAAGTGTATAATACACTGTTTTTCAGGATTAGGGGTCCCGAAACAAAATTCTCGAAATCACATAGAAAGTTCCTCGGGTCGATAAAGCGGCCACGCAAAGTTTGAGCACCAACGGAAGATATTTGGGGGTGCCGGTGTGCCACAAACCAGCATTCCTCGAAACTCGGATTATCGTGAAAAATGTGTTAAAGCTCGTTATTTGAGGCTGAAATCGAACAGGTTGATTCCTGAAATCGAACAGGTTGATTCCTGAAATGAGCTCGGACGCGTGATTGAAAAACAGGAGAAAAAGAAACAGGTCGTACAACCTTCCGAACGGCCGAAATTGAAGTGTATAATACACGATTTTTCAGGATTCCGGGGTCCCGAAACAAAATTCTCCAGAAATCACATAGAAAGTTCCTCGGGTCAGATAAAGCGACCACGCAAAGTTTGAGCACCAACGGAAGTTATTTGGGGGTGCCGGTGTGCCACAAACCAGCATTCGCCGAAACTCGGATTATCGTAAAAAACGTGTTAAAGCTCGTTATTTGAGGCTGAAATCGGCAGGTTGATTCCTGAAATCGAACAGGATGATTCTTGAAATGAGCTCGTACGCGTGATTGAAAAACAGGAAGAAAAAGTAACAGGGTCTGGTACGACCTTTCTAACAGCAGAAATTAAAGTGTATAATACACGGTTTTTCGGGATTCCGGGGTCCCGGAACAAAATTCTCCGAAAATCACATAGAAAGTTCCTCGGGTCAGATAAAGCGGCCACGCAAAGTTTGAGCACCAACGGAAGACATTTGGGGTGCGGTGTGCCACAAACCAAAGATTCATTTGAAACTCGGATTATCGTGAAAAATGTGTTAAAGCTCGTTATTTGAGGCTGAAATCGAACAGGTTGATTCCTGAAATCGAACAGGTTGATTCTGAAATGAGCTCGGACGCGTGATTGAAAAACAGGGAGAAAAAAAAACAGGGTCCCGTACGACCTTCCGAACGGTTGAAATTGAAGTGTATAATACACGGTTTTTCAGGATTCCGGGGTCCCGAAACAAAATTCTCCGGAATTCACATAGAAAGTTCCTCGGGTCAGATAAAGCGGCCACGCAAAGTTTGAGCACCACCGGAAGACATTTGAGGGTGCCGGTGTGCCACAAACCAGCATTCGCAGAAACTCGGATTATCGTGAAAAATGTGTTAAAGCTCGTTATTTGAGGCTGAAATCGAACAGGTTGATTCCTGAAATCGAATAGGTTGATTCCTGAAATCGAACAGGTTGATTCCTTAAATGAGATCGGAAGCATGATTGAAAAACAGGGAGAAAAAGAAACAGGATCCGGTACGACTTTCCGAACGGCTGAAATTGAAGTGTATAATACACGGTTTTTCAGGATTCCGGGGTCCCGGAACAAAATTCTCCGGAAATCACATAGAAAGTTCCTCGAGTCAGACAAAGCGGCCACGCAAACTTTGAGCACCAACGGAAGACATTTGGGGGTGCCGGTGTGCTACAAACCAGCATTCGCCGAAACTCGGATTATCGTGAAAAATGTGTTAAAGCTCGTTATTTGAGGCTGAAATCGAACAGGTTGATTCCTGAAATGAGCTCGGACGCGTGATTGAAAAACAGGGAGAAAAAGAAACAGGGTCCTGTACGACCTTCCGAACGGCTGAAATTGAAGTGTATAATACACGGTTTTTCAGGATTCCGGGGTCCCGGAACAAAATTCTCCGGAAATCACATAGAAAGTTCCTCGGGTCAGATAAAGCGGCCACGCAAAGTTTGAGCACCAACGGAAGACATTTGGGAGTGCCGGTGTGCCACAAACTAGAATTCGCCGAAACTCGGATTATCGTGAAAAATGTGTTAAAGCTCGTTATTTGAGGTGAAATCGAACAGGTTGATTCCTGAAATGAGCTCGGACGCGTGATTGAAAAACAGGGAGAAAAAGAAACAGGTCCGTGACGACCTTCCGAACAATTTGAAATTGAAGTGTATAATACACTGTTTTTCAAGATTCCGGGATCCCGAAACAAAATTCTCTGGAAATCACATAGAAAGTTCCTCGGGTCAGATAAAACGGCCACGCAAAGTTTGAGCACCAACGAAAGACATTTGGGGGTGCCGGTGTGCTACAAACCAGCATTCGCCGAAACTCGGATTATCGTGAAAAATGTGTTAAAGCTCGTTATTTGAGGCAAAAATCGAACAAAATGATTCCTGAAATGAGCTCGGACGCGTGATTGAAAAACAGGGAGAAAAAGAAACAGGGCCCAGTACAACCTTCCGAACGGCTGAAATTGAAGTGTATAATACACGGTTTTTCAGATTTGGGGGTCCCGAAACAAAATTCTCCAGAAATCACATAGAAAGTTCCTCGGGTCAGATAAAGCGGCCACGCAAAGTTTGAGCACCAACGGAAGACATTTGGGGGTGCCGGTGTGCCACAAACCAGAATTCGCCGAAACTCGGATTATCGTGAAAAATGTGTTAAAGCTCGTTATTTGAGGCTGAAATCGAACAGGTTGATTCCTGAAATGAGCTCGGACGCGTGATTGAAAAACAGGAGAAAAAGAAACAGGTCGGTCCGACGACCTTCCGAACGGCTGAAATTGAAGTGTATAATACACGGTTTTTCGGGATTCCGGGGTCCCGGAACAAAATTCTCCGGAAATCACATAGAAAGTTCATCGGGTCAGATAAAGCGGCCACGCAAAATTTGAGCACCAACGGAAGAGATTTGGGTGCCGGTGTGCCACAAACCAGCATTCGCCGAAACTCGGATTATCGTGAAAAATGTGTTAAATCTCGTTATTTGAGGCTGAAATCGAACAAGTTGATTCCTGAAATCGAACAGGTTGATTCCTTAAATGAGCTCGGACGCGTGATTGAAAAACAGGGAGAAAAAGAAACAGGATCCGGTACGAGCTTCCGAACGGCTTAAATTGTAGTGTATAATACACGGTTTTTCGGGATTCCGGGATCCCGGAACAAAATTCTCCGGAAGTCACATAGAAAGTTCCTCGGGTCAGATAAAGCGGCCACGCAAAGTTTGAGCACCAACGGAAGACATTTGGGGGTGCCGGTGTGCCACAAACCAGCATTCGCCGAAACTCGGATTATCGTGAAAAATGTGTTAAAGCTCGTTATTTGAGGCTAAAATCGAACAGAATGATTCCTGAAATGAGCTCGGACGCGTGATTGAAAAACAGGGAGAAAAAGAAACAGGGCCCAGTACGACCTTCCGAACGGCTGAAATTGAAGTGTATAATACACGGTTTTTCAGGATTCAGGGGTCCCGAAACAAAATTCTCCAGAAATCACATAGAAAGTTCCTCGGGTCAGATAAAGCGGCCACGCAAAGTTTGAGCACCAACGGAAGACATTTGGGGTGCGGTGTGCCACAAACCAAGATTCGCCGAAACTCGGATTATCGTGAAAAATGTGTTAAAGCTCGTTATTTGAGGTGAAATCGAACAGGTTGATTCCTGAAATCGAACAGGTTGATTCTGAAATGAGCTTGGACGCGTGATTAAAAACAGGAGAAAAAGAAACAGGTCAGTACGACCTTCCGAACGGTGAAATTGAAGTGTATAATACACGGTTTTTCGGGATTCCGGTCCCGGAACAAAATTCTCCGGAAATCACATAGAAAGTTCCTCGGGTCGATAAAGCGGCCACGCAAAGTTTGAGCACCAACGGAAGACATTTGGGGGTGCGGTGTGCCACAAACCCAAAGATTCGCCGAAACTCGGATTATCGTGAAAAATGAGTTAAAGCTCGTTATTTGAGGCTGAAATCGAACAGGTTGATTCCTGAAATGGAACAGGTTGATTCCTGAAATGAACTCGGACGCGTAATTGTAAAACAGGGAGAAAAAGACACAGGGCCCGGTACGACCTTCCGAACGGCGAAATTGAAATGTATAATACACTGTTTCTCAGGATTCCGGGGTCCCGAAACAAAATTCTCCATAAATCACATAAAAAGTTCCTCGGGTCAGATAAAGCGGCCACGCATAGTTTGAGCACCAACGGAAGTTATTTGGGGGTGCCGGTGTGCCACAAACCAGCATTCGCCGAAACTCAGATTATCGTGAAAAATGTGTTAAATCTCGTTATTTGAGACTAAAATCGAACAAGTTGATTCCTGAAATCGAACAGGTTGATTCCTTAAATGAGCTCGGACGCGTGATTGAAAAACAGGGAGAAAAAGAAACAGGATCCGGTACGAGCTTCCGAACGGCTTAAATTGTAGTGTATAATACACGGTTTTTCGGGATTCCGGGGTCTCGGAACAAAATTCTCCGGAAATCACAAAGAAAGTTCCTCGGGTCTGATAAAGCGGCCACGCAAAGTTTGAGCACCAACGGAAGAAATTTGGGGTGCCGGTGTGCCACAAACCAGCATTCGCCGAAACTCGGATTATCGTGAAAAATGTGTTAAAGCTCGTTATTTGAGGTGAAATCGAACAGGTTGATTCCTGAAATGAACTCGGACGCGTGATTGAAAAACAGGGAGAAAAAGAAACAGGGCCCGATACGACCTTCCGAACGGCGAAATTGAAGTGTATAATACACGGTTTTTCAGGATTCCGGGGTCCCGAAACAAAATTCTCCGAAAATCACATAGAAAGTTCCTCGGGTCATATAAAGCGGCCACGCAAAGTTTGAGCACCAACGGAATACATTTGGGGTGCCGGTGTGCCACAAACCAGCATTCGCCGAAACTCGGATTATCGTGAAAAATGTGTTAAAGCTCGTTATTTGAGGCTGAAATCGAACAGGTTGATTCCTGAAATCGAACAGGTTGATTCCTGAAATGAGCTCGGACGCGTGATTGAAAAACAAGGAGAAAAAGAAACAGGTTCGATCGACCTTCCGAGCGGTGAAATTGAAGTGTATAATACACTTTTTTTCAGATTCCGGTCCCGGAAATAAATTCTCGAAAATCACATAGAAAGCTCCTCGGGTCGGATAAAGCGGCCACGCAAAGTTTGAGCACCAACGGAAGACATTTGGGGTGCGGTGTGCCACAAACCAGCATTCGCCGAAACTCGGATTATCGTGAAAAATGTGTTAAAGCTCGTTATTTGAGGCTGAAATCGAACAGGTTGATTCCTGAAATCGAACAGGTTGATTCCTGAAATGAGCTCGGACGCGTGATTGAAAAACAGGGAGAAAAAGAAACAGGGCCCGATACGACCTTCCGAACGGCTGAAATTGAAGTGTATAATACACGGTTTTTCGGGATTCCGGGGTCCCGAAACAAAATTCTCCGGAAATCACATAGAAAGTTCCTCGGGTCATATAAAGCGGCCCCGCAAAATTTGAGCACCAACGGAATACATTTGGGGTGCGGTGTGCCACAAACCAAAGATTCGCCGAAACTCGGATTATCGTGAAAAATGTGTTAAAGCTCGTTATTTGAGGTGAAATCGAACAGGTTGATTCCTGAAATCGAACAGGTTGATTCCTGAAATGAGCTCGGACGCGTGATTGAAAAACAGGAGAAAAAGAAACAGGATCCGTGCGAGCTTCCGAACGGCTTAAATTGTAGTGTATAATACACGGTTTTTCGGGATTCCGGGGTCCCGGAACAAAATTCTCCGGAAATCACAAAGAAAGTTCCTCGGGTCAGATAAATCGGCCACGCAAAGTTTGAGCACGAACGGAAGAAATTTGGGGTGCCGGTGTGCCACAAACCAAAGATTCGCGAAACTCGGATTATCGTGAAAAATGTGTTAAAGCTCGTTATTTGAGGCCGAAATCGAACAGGTTGATTCTTGAAATGAGCTCGGACGCGTGATTGAAAAACAGGAGAAAAAAAACGGGCCCGATACGACCTTCCGAACGGCGAAATTGAAGTGTATAATACACGGTTTTTCAGGATTCCGGGGTCCCGAAACAAAATTCTCCGAAAATCACCTAGAAAGTTCCTCGGGTCAGATAAAGCGGCCACGCAAAGTTTGAGCACCAACGGAAGACATTTGTGGGTGCCGGTGTGCCACAAACCAGCATTCGCCGAAACTCGGATTATCGTGAAAAATGTGTTAAAGCACGTTATTTGAGGCTGAAATCGAACAGGTTGATTCCTGAAATCGAACAGGTTGATTCCTTAAATGAGTTTGGACGCGTGATTGAAAAACAGGGAGAAAAAAAACAGGTCCGGTTCGACCTTCCTACAAATTTGAAATTGAAGTGTATAATACACGGTTTTTCGGGATTCGGGGTCCCGGAACAAAATTCTCAGGAAATCACATAGAAAGTTCCTCGGGTCGGATAAAGCGGCCACGCAAAGTTTGAGCACCAACGGAAGACATTTGGGGTGCCGGTGTGCCACAAACCAAGATTCGCCGAAACTCGGATTATCGTGAAAAATGTGTTAAAGCTCGTTATTTGAATCTGAAATCGAACAGGTTGATTCCTGAAATCGAACAGGTTGATTCTGAAATGAGCTCGGACGCGTGATTGAAAAACAAAGAGAAAAAGAAACAGGTTCAGACGACCTTCCGAACGGTGAAATTGAAGTGTAATACATTGTTTTTCGGGATTTAGGGGTCCCAGAACAAAATTCTCGAAAATCACATAGAAAGTTCCTCGGGTCGGATAAAGCGGCCACGCAAAGTTTGAGCACCAACGGAAGACATTTGGGGTGCCGGTGTGCCACAAACCAAAGATTCGCCGAAACTCGAATTATCGTGAAAAATGTGTTAAATCTCGTTATTTGAGTCTGAAATCGAACAGTTTGATTCCTAAAATCGAACAGGTTGATTCCTTAAATGAGCTTGGACGCGTGATTGAAAAACAGGGAGAAAAAAAACAGGTCCGACGACCTTCCTAACAAATTTGAAATTGACGTGTATAATACACGGTTTTTGGATTAGGGGTCCCGAAACAAAATTCTCGAAAATCACATAGAAAGTTCCTCGGGTCGGATAAAGCGGCCACGCAAAGTTTGAGCACCAACGGAAGACATTTGGGGTGCGGTGTGCCCAAACCAAGCGATTCGCCGAAACTCGGATTATCGTGAAAAATGTGTTAAAGCTCGTTATTTGAGGTGAAATCGAACAGGTTGATTCCTGAAATGAGCTCGGACGCGTGATTGAAAAACAGGGAGAAAAAGAAACGGGCCCGAAGACGACCTTCCAAACGGTTTGAAATTGAAGTGTATAATACACGGTTTTCAGATTCCGGTCCCGAAACAAAATTCTCGGAAATCACATAGAAAGTTCCTCGGGTCAGATAAAGCGGCCACGCAAAGTTTGAGCACCAACGAGAAGACATTTGGGGGTGCGGCGTGCCCAAACCAAAGATTCGCCGAAACTCGGGTTATCGTGAAAAATGTGTTAAAGCTCGTTATTTGAGGCTGAAATCAAACAGGTTGATTCCTGAAATGAGCTCGGACGCGTGATTGAAAAACAGGGAGAAAAAGAAACAGGTTCCGGTACGACCTTCCGAATGGCTGAAATTGAAGTGTATAATACACTGTTTTTCAGGATTCCGGGGTCCCGAAACAAAATTTCTCGGAAATCACATAGAAAGTCCCTCAGGTCAGATAAAGCGGCCCCGCAAAGTTTGAGCACCAACGGAAGACATTTGGGGGTGCCGGTGTGCCACAAATCAGCATTCGTCGAAACACGGATTATCGTGAAAAATGTGTTAAATCTCGTTATTTGAGGCTGAAATCGAACAGGTTGATTCCTAAAATCGAACAGGTTGATTCCTTAAATGAGTTTGGACGCGTGATTGAAAAACAGGGAAAAAAATAAACAGGGTCCGGTTCGACCTTCCTAACAGCTGAAATTGAAGTGTATAATACACGGTTTTTCGGGATTCCGGGGTCCCGAAACAAATTTCTCCGAAAATCACATAGAAAGTTCCTCGGGTCAGATAAAGCGGCCACGCAAAGTTTGAGCACCAACGGAAGACATTTTGGGTGCCGGTGTGCCACAAACCAGCATTCGCCGAAACCCGGATTATCGTGAAAAATGTGTTAAAGCTCGTTATTTGAGGCTGAAATCGAACAGGTTGATTCCTGAAATCGAACAGGTTGATTCCTGAAATGAGCTCGGACGCGTGATTGAAAAATAGGGAGAAAAAGAAACAGGGCCCAGTACGACCTTCCGACTGGCTGAAATTGAAGTGTATAATACACGAATTTTCAGGATTCCGGGGTCCCGAAACAAAATTCTCCAGAAATCACATAGAAAGTTCCTCGGGTAAGATAAAGCGGCCACGCAAAGTTTGAGCACCAACGGAAGTTATTTGGGGGTGTCGGTGTGCCACAAACCAGCATTCGCCGAAACTCGAATCATCGTGAAAAATGTGTTAAATCTCGTTATTTGAGGTTGAAATCGAACAGTTTGATTCCTGAAATTGAACAGGTTGATTCCTTAAATGAGCTTGGACGCGTGATTGAAAAACAGGGAGAAAAAGAAACAGGGTCCGGTACGACCTTCCTGACAACTGAAATTGACGTGTATAATACACGGTTTTTCGGGATTCCGGGGTCCCGAAACAAAATTCTCCGAAAATCACATAGAAAGTTCCTCGGGTCAGATAAAGCGGCCACGCAAAGTTTGAGCACCAACGGAAGACATTTGGGGGTGCCGGTGTGCCACAAACCAGCATTCGCCGAAACTCGGATTATCGTGAAAAATGTGTTAAAGCTCGTTATTTGAGGCTGAAATCGAACAGGTTGATTCCTGAAATCGAACAGGTTGATTCCTGAAATGAGCTCGGACGCGTGATTGAAAAACAGGGAGAAAAAGAAACAGGGTCCGGTACGACCTTCCGAACGGCTGAAATTGAAGTATATAATACACGGTTTTTCAGGATTTTGGGGTCCCGGAACAAAATTCTCCGGAAATCACATAGAAAGTTCCTCGGGTCAGATAAAGCGGCCACGCAAAGTTTGAGCACCAACGGAAGACATTTGGGGGTGCCGGTGTGCCACAAACCAGCATTCGGCGAAACTCGGATTATCATGAAAAATGGGTTAAAGCTAGTTTTTTGAGGCTAAAATCGAACAGGTTGATTCCTGAAATTGAACAGGTTGATTCCTTAAATGAGCTCGGACGCGTGATTTAAAAACAGGGAGAAAAAGAAACAGGGTTTGGTACGAGCTTCCGAACGGCTGAAATTGTAGTGTATAATACACGGTTTTTCGGGATTACGCGGCCCCAGAACAAAACTCTCCGAAAATCACATATAAAGTTCCTCGGGTCAAATAAAGAGGCCACACAAAGTTTGAGCACCAACGGAAGACATTTGGGGGTGCCGGTGTGCCACAAACCAGCATTCGCCGAAACTCGGATTATCGTGAAAAATGTGTTAAAGCTCGTTATTTGTGGCTGAAATCGAACAGGTTGATTCCTGAAATCGAACAGGTTGATTCCTTAAATGAGTTTGGACGCGTGATTGAAAAACAGGGAAAAAAATAAACAGGGTCCGGTTCGACCTTCCTAACAGCTGAAATTGAAGTGTATAATACACGGTTTTTCGGGATTCCGGGGTCCCGAAACAAAATTCTCCGAAAATCACATAGAAAGTTCCTCGGGTCAGATAAAGCGGCCACGCAAAGTTTGAGCACCAACGGAAGACATTTGGGGTGCCGGTGTGCCACAAACCAGCATTCGCCGAAACTCGGATTATCGTGAAAAATGTGTTAAAGCTCGTTATTTGAGGCTGAAATCGAACAGGTTGATTCCTGAAATCGAACAGGTTGATTCCTGAAATGAGCTCGGACGCGTGATTGAAAAATAGGGAGAAAAAGAAACAGGGCCCAGTACGACCTTCCGAACGGCTGAAATTGAAGTGTATATACACGGTTTTTCAGGATTCCGGGGTCCCGAAACAAAATTCTGCAGAAATCACATAGAAAGTTCCTCGGGTCAGATAAAGCGGCCACGCAAAGTTTGAGCACCAACGGAAGTTATTTGGGGGTGTCGGTGTGCCACAAACCAGCATTCGCCGAAACTCGAATCATCGTGAAAAATGTGTTAAATCTCGTTATTTGAGGCTGAAATCGAACAGTTTGATTCCTGAAATTGAACAGGTTGATTCCTTAAATGAGCTTGGACGCGTGATTGAAAAACAGGGAGAAAAAGAAACAGGGTCCGGTACGACCTTCCTGACAGCTGAAATTGACGTGTATAATACACGGTTTTTCGGGATTCCGGGGTCTCGAAACAAAATTCTCCGAAAATCACATAGAAAGTTCCTCGGGTCAGATAAAGCGGCCACGCAAAGTTTGAGCACCAACAGAAGACATTTGGGGGTGCGGTGTGCCAAACCAAAGATTCGCCGAAACTCGGATTATCGTGAAAAATGTGTTAAAGCTCGTTATTTGAGGCTGAAATTGAACAGGTTGATTCCTGAAATGAGCTCGGACGCGTGATTGAAAAACAGGGAGAAAAAGAAACAGGGTCCGGTACGGCCTTCCGAACGGCTGAAATTGAAGTGTATAATACACGGTTTTTCAGGATTTTGGGGTCCCGGAACAAAATTTTCCGGAAATCACATAGAAAGTTCCTTGGGTCAGATAAAGCGGCCACGCAAAGTTTGAGCACCAACGGAAGACATTTGGGGGTGCCGGTGTGCCACAAACCAGCATTCGCCGAAACTCGGATTATCACGAAAAATGGGTTAAAGCTAGTTATTTGCGGCTAAAATCGAACAGGTTGATTCCTGAAATTGAATAGGTTGATTCCTTAAATGAGCTCGGACGCGTGATTGAAAAACAGGGAGAAAAAGAAACAGGGTTTGGTACGAACTTCCGAACGGCTGAAATTGTAGTGTATAATACACGGTTTTTCGGGATTACGCGGCCCCAGAACAAAACTCTCCGAAAATCACATATAAAGTTCCTCGGGTCAAATAAAGAGGCCATACAAAGTTTGAGCACCAACGGAAGACATTTGGGGGTGCCGGTGTGCCACAAACCAGCATTCGCCGAAACTCGGATTATCGTGAAAAATGTGTTAAAGCTCGTTATTTGTGGCTGAAATCGAACAGGTTGATTCCTTAAATCGAACAGGTTGATTCCTTAAATGAGCTCGCACGCGTGATTGAAAAACAGGAAGAAAAAGAAACAGGGTCCGGTACGAGCTTCCGAACGGCTGAAATTGTAGTGTAATACACGGTTTTTCGGTATTCCGGGGTCCCGGAACAAAATTCTCCGGAAATCACATTGAAAGTTTCTCGGGTCAGATAAAGAGGCCACACAAAGTTTGAGCACCAACGGAAGACATTTGGGGTGTCGGTGTGCCACAAACCAGCATTCGCCGAAACTCGGATTATCGTGAAAAACGTGTTAAAGCTCGTTATTTGAGGCTGAAATCGGGAGGTTGATTCCTAAAATCGAACAGGATGATTCTTGAAATGAGCTCGTACGCGTGATTGAAAAACAGGAAGAAAAAGAAACAGGGTCTAGTACGACCTTCCTAACAGCAGAAATTGAAGTGTATAATACACGGTTTTTCGGGATTCCGGGGTCCCGGAACAAAATTCTCCGAAAATCACATAGAAAGTTCCTCGGGTCAGATAAAGCGGCCACGCAAAGTTTGAGCACCAACGGAAGACATTTGGGGTACCGGTGTGCCACAAACCAGCATTCGCCGAAACTCGGATTATCGTGAAAAATGTGTTAAAGCTCGTTATTTGAGGCTGAAATCGAACAGGTTGATTCCTGAAATCGAACACGTTGATTCCTGAAATGAGCTCGGACGCGTGATTGAAAAACAGGGAGAAAAAGAAACAGGGTCAGACGACCTTCCGAACGGTTGAAATTGAAGTGTATAATACACGGTTTTCAGATTTAGGGGTCCCGAAACAAAATTCTCCGGAAATCACATAGAAAGTTTCTCGGGTCAGATAAAGCGGCCACGCAAAGTTTGAGCACCAACGGAAGACATTTGGGGGTGCCGGTGTGCCACAAACCAGCATTCGCCGAAACTCAGATTATCGTGAAAAATGTGTTAAAGCTCGTTATTTGAGGCTGAAATCGAACAAGGTTGATTCCTGAAACGAGCTCGAACGCGTGATTGAAAAACAGGGAGAAAAAGAAACAGGGTCCGGTACGACCTTCCGAACGGCTGAAATTGAAGTGTATAATACACGGTTTTTCAGGATTCCGGGGTTCCGAAACAAAATTTTCCGGAAATCACATAGGAAGTTCCTCGGGTCAGATAAAGCGGCAACGCAAAGTTTGAGCACCAACGGAAGACATTTGGGGGTGCCGGTGTGCCACAAACCAGCATTCGCCGAAACTCGGATTATCGTGAAAAATGTGTTAAAGCTCGTTATTTGAGGCTGAAATCGAACAGGTTGATTCCTGAAATCGAACAGGTTGATTCCTAAAATGAGCTCGGAAGCATGATTGAAAAACAGGGAGAAAAAGAAACAGGATCCGGTACGACCTTCCGAACGGCTGAAATTGAAGTGTATAATCCACGGTTTTTCAGGATTCCGGGGTCCCAAAACAAAATTTTCCAGGAAATCACATAGAAAGTTCCTCGGGTCAGATAAAGCGGCCACGCAAACTTTGAGCACCAACGGAAGACATTTGGGGGTGCCGGTGTGCTACAAACCAGCATTCGCCGAAACCCGGATTATCGTGAAAAATGTGTTAAAGCTCGTTATTTGAGGCTGAAATCGAACAGGTTGATTCCTGAAATCGAACAGGTTGATTCTTGAAATGAGCTCGGACGCGTGATTGAAAAACAGGGAGAAAAAGAAACAGGGTCTGGTACGACCTTCCGAACTAGTGAAATTGAAGGGTATAATACACGGTTTTCAGATTAGGGGTCCCGGAAAAAAATTCTCCGGAAATCACATAGAAAGTTCCTCGGGTCAGATAAAGCGGCCACGCAAACTTTGAGCACCAACGGAAGACATTTGGGGGTGCCGGTGTGCTACAAACCAGCATTCGGCGAAACTCGAATTATCGTGAAAAATGTGATAAAGCTCGTTATTTGAGGCTGAAATCAGGTTGATTCCTGAACTCGAACAGGTTGATTCCCGAAATGAGCTCAGACGCGTGATTGAAAAACAGGGAGAAAAAGAAACAGGGTCCGGTACGACCTTCCGAACTGCTGAAATTGAAGTGTATAATCCACGGTTTTTCAGGATTCCGGGCTCCTGGAACAAAATTCTCCGGAAATCACATAGAAAGTTTCTCGGGTCAGATAAAGCGGCCACGCAAAGTTTGAGCACCAACGAAAGACATTTGGGGGTGCCGGTGTGCTACAAACCAACATTCGCCGAAACTCGGATTATCGTGAAAAATGTGTTAAAGCTCGTTATTTGAGGCTAAAATCGAACAGGTTGATTCTTGAAATCGAACAGGTTGATTCCTTAAATGAGCTTGGACGCGTGATTGAAAAACAGGGAGAAAAAGAAACAGGATCCGGTACGAGCTTCCGAACGGCTGAAATTGTAGTGTATAATACACGGTTTTTCGGGATTCGGGGTCCCGGAACAAAATTCTCCGGAAATCACATAGAAAGTTCCTCGGGTCGAATAAAGCGGCCACGCAAAGTTTGAGCACCAACGGAAGACATTTGGGGGGCCGGTGTGCCACAAACCAAAGATTCGCGAAACTCTGATTATCGTGAAAAATGTGTTAAAGCTCGTAATTTGAGGCTGAAATCGAACAGGTTGATTCCTGAAATCGAACAGGTTGATTCCTGAAATGAGCTCGGACGTGTGATTGAAAAACAGGGAGAAAAAGAAACAGGGTCCGGTACGACCTTCTGAAAGGTTGAAATTGAAGTGTATAATACACGGTTTTTCAGGATTCCGGGGTCCCGAAACAAAATTCTCCGGAAATCACATAGAAAGTTCCTCGGATCAGATAAAGCGGTCACGCAAAGTTTGAGCACCAACAGAAGAAATTTGGGGGTGCCGGTGTGCCACAAACCATCATTCGCCGAAACTCAGATTATCGTGAAAAATGTGTTAAAGCTCGTTATTTGAGGCTGAAATCGAACAGGTTGATTCCTGAAATGAGCTTGAACGCGTGATTGAAAAACAGGGAGAAAAAGAAACAGGGTCCGGTACGACCTTCCGAACGGCTGAAATTTAAGTGTATAATACACGGTTTTTCAGGATTTCGGGGTCCCGAAACAAAATTTTCCGGAAATCACATACGAAGTTCCTCGGGTCAGATAAAGCGGCAACGCAAAGTTTGAGCACCAACGGAAGACATTTGGGGGTGTCGGTGTGCCACAAACCAGCATTCGCCGAAACTCGGATTATCGTGAAAAATGTGTTAAAGCTCGTTATTTGAGGCTGAAATCGAACAGGTTGATTTCTGAAATCGAACAGGTTGATTCCTAAAATGAGCTCGGAAGAATGATTGAAAAACAGGGAGAAAAAGAAACAGGATCCGGTACGACCTTCCGAACGGCTGAAATTGAAGTGTATAATCCACGGTTTTTCAAGATTCCGGGGTCCCAAAACAAAATTCTCCAGGAAATCACATAGAAAGTTCCTCGGGTCAGATAAAGCGGCCACGCAAAGTTTGAGCACCAACGGAAGACATTTGGGGGTGCCAGTGTGCTACAAACCAGCATTCGCCTAAACTCGGATTATCGTGAAAAATGTGTTAAAGCTCGTTATTTGAGGCTGAAATCGAACAGGTTGATTCCTGAAATCGAACAGGTTGATTCTTGAAATGAGCTCGGACACGTGATTGAAAAACAGGGAGAAAAAGAAACAGGGTCCTGTACGACCTTCCGAACAATTTGAAATTGAAGTGTATAATACACGTTTTTCAGATTAGGGTCCGGAACAAAATTCTCCGGAAATCACATAGAAAGTTCCTCGGGTCGATAAAGCGGCCACGCAAAGTTTGAGCACCAACGGAAGACATTTGGGGTGCGGTGTGCTACAAACCAAAGATTCGCCGAAACTCGGATTATCGTGAAAAATGTGTTAAAGCTCGTTATTTGAGGTGAAATCGAACAGGTTGATTCCTGAAATCGAACAGGTTGATTCCTGAAATGAGCTCGGACGCATGATTGAAAAACAGGGGAGAAAAAAAACAGGATCCCGTACGACCTTTCCGAACTTTGAAATTGAAGTGTATAATCCACGGTTTTCAGATTAGGGGTCCTGGAACAAAATTCTCCGGAAATCACATAGAAAGTTCCTCGGGTCAGATAAAGCGGTCACGCAAAGTTTGAGCACCAACGGAAGACATTTGGGGGTGCCGGTGTGCCACAAACCAGCATTCGCCGAAACTCGGATTATCGTGAAAAATGTGTTAAAGCTCGTTATTTGAGGCTGAAATCGAACATGTTGATTCCCAAAATGAGCTCGGACGCGTGATTGAAAAACAGGGAGAAAAAGAAACAGGGTCCGGTACGACCTTCCGAACTGCTGAAATTGAAGTGTATAATCCACGGCCAGATTAGGGCTCCGGAACAAAATTCTCCGGAAATCACATAGAAAGTTCCTCGGGTCGATAAAGCGGCCACGCAAAGTTTGAGCACCAACGAAAGACATTTGGGGGTGCCGGTGTGCTACAAACCAACATTCGCCGAAACTCGGATTATCGTGAAAAATGTGTTAAAGCTCGTTATTTGAAGCTAAAATCGAACAGGTTGATTCCTGAAATCGAACAGGTTGATTCCTTAAATGAGCTTGGACGCGTGATTGAAAAACAGGGAGAAAAAGAAACAGGATCCGGTACAAGCTTCCGAACGGCTGAAATTGTAGTGTATAATACACGGTTTTTCGGGATTCCGGGGTCCCGGAACAAAATTCTCCGGAAATCACATAGAAAGTTTCTCGGGTCAGATAAAGCGGCCACGCAAAGTTTGAGCACCAACGGAAGACATTTGGGGTGCCGGCGTGCCACAAACCAGCATTCGCCGAAACTCTGATTATCGTGAAAAATGTGTTAAAGCTCGTTATTTGAGGCTGAAATCGAACAGGTTGATTCCTGAAATCGAACAGGTTGATTCCTGAAATGAGCTCGGACGCGTGATTGAAAAACAGGGAGAAAAAGAAACAGGGTCCGGTACGACCTTCCGAACGGTTGAAATTGAAGTGTATAATACACGGTTTTTCAGGATTCCGGGGTCCCGAAACAAAATTCTCCGGAAATCACATAGAAAGTTCCTCGGGTCAGATAAAGCGGTCACGCAAAGTTTGAGCACCAACGGAAGACATTTGGGGGTGCCGGTGTGCCACAAACCAGCATTCACGAAACTCGATTATCGTGAAAAATGTGTTAAAGCTCGTTATTTGAGGTGAAATCGAAAAAGGTTGATTCTGAAATGAGCTCGAACGCGTGATTGAAAAACAGGAGAAAAAGAAACGTGGTCCGGTACGACCTTACCTTCCGAACGGCCTGAAATTGTAGTGTATAATACACGGTTTTCGGGATTCGGGGTCCCGGAACAAAATTCTCGGAAATCACATAGAAAGTTTCTCGGGTCAGATAAAGCGGCCACGCAAAGTTTGAGCACCAACGGAAGACATTTGGGGTGCCGGTGTGCCACAAACCAAAGATTCGCCGAAACTCGATTATCGTGAAAAATGTGTTAAAGCTCGTTATTTGAGGTCGAAATCGAACAAGGTTGATTTCTCAAATCGAACAGTTGATTCCGAAATGAGCTCGGACGCATGATTGAAAAACAGGGAAAAAAGAAGCGAGGATCCGCACGACCTTCCGAACAATTTGAAATTGAAGTGTATAATCCACGGTTTTTCAGGATTCCGGGGTCCCGAAACAAAATTCTCCGGAAATCACATAGAAAGTTCCTCGGGTCAGATAAAGCGGACACGCAAACTTTGAGCACCAACGGAAGACATTTGGGGGTGCCGGTGTGCTACAAACCAACATTCGCCGAAACTCGGATTATCGTGAAAAATGTGTTAAAGCTCGTTATTTGAGGCTGAAATCGAACATGTTGATTCTTGAAATGAGCCCGGACGCGTGATTGAAAAACAGGGAGAAAAAGAAACAGGGTCCTGTACGACCTTCCGAACGCCTGAAATTGAAGTGTAATACACGGTTTTTCACGATTCCGGCGTCCTGGAACAAAATTCTCCGGAAATCACATAGAAAGTTCCTCGGGTCAGATAAAGCGGCCACGCAAAGTTTGAGCACCAACGGAAGACATTTGGGGGTGCCGGTGTGCCACAAACCAGCATTCGCCGAAACTCGGATTATCGTGAAAAATGTGTTAAAACTCGTTATTTGAGGCTGAAACCGAACATGTTGATTTTTGAAATGAGCTCGGACGCGTGATTGAAAAACAGGGAGAAAAAGAAACAGGGTCCGGTACGACCTTCCGAACGGCTGAAATTGAAGTGTATAATACACGGTTTTTCAGGATTCCGGGGTCCCGGAACAAAATTCTCCGGAAATCACATAGAAAGTTCCTCGGGTCAGATAAAGCGGCCACGCAATGTTTGAGCACCAACGAAAGACATTTGGGGGTGCCGGTGTGCTACAAACCAGCATTCGCCAAAACTCGGATTATCGTGAAAAATGTGTTAAAGCTCGTTATTTGAGGCTGAAATCGAACATGTTGATTCTTGAAATGAGCTCGGACGCGTGATTGAAAAACAGGGAGAAAAAGAAACAGGGTCCGGTACGACCTTCCGAACTGCTGAAATTGAAGTGTATAATCCACGGTTTTTCGGGATTCCGGGGTCCCGGAACAAAATTCTCCGGAAATCACATAGAAAGGTCCTCGGGTCAGATAAAGCGGCCACGCAAAGTTTGAGCACCAACGAAAGACATTTGGGGGTGCCGGTGTGCTACAAACCAACATTCGCCGAAACTCGGATTATCGTGAAAAATGTGTTAAAGCTCGTTATTTGAGGCTAAAATCGAACAGGTTGATTCCTGAAATCGAACAGGTTGATTCCTTAAATGAGCTTGGACGCGTGATTGAAAAACAGGGAGAAAAAGAAACAGGATCCGGTACAAGCTTCCGAATTTGAAATTGTAGTGTATAATACACGGTTTTCGGGATTAGGGGTCCCGGAACAAAATTCTCCGGAAATCACATAGAAAGTTTCTCGGGTCGGATAAAGCGGCCACGCAAAGTTTGAGCACCAACGGAAGACATTTGGGGTGCCGGTGTGCCACAAACCAAAGATTCGCGAAACTCGGATTATCGTGAAAAATGTGTTAAAGCTCGTTATTTGAGGTGAAATCGAACAGGTTGATTTCAAATCGAACAGGTTGATTCTGAAATGAGCTCGGACGCATGATTGAAAAACAGGGAAAAAAAGAAGCAGGATCCGGTACGACCTTCCGAACGGCTGAAATTGAAGTGTATAATCCACGGTTTTTCAGGATTCCGGGGTCCCGAAACAAAATTCTCCGGAAATCTCATAGAAAGTTCCTCGGGTCAGATAAAGCGGCCACGCAAACTTTGAGCACCAATGGAAGACATTTGGGGGTGCCGGTGTGCTACAAACCAACATTCGCCGAAACTCGGATTATCGTGAAAAATGTGTTAAAGCTCGTTATTTGAGGCTGAAATCGAACATGTTGATTCTTAAAATGAGCCCGGACGCGTGATTGAAAAACAGGGAGAAAAAGAAACAGGGTCCTGTACGACCTTCCGAACGCCTGAAATTGAAGTGTAATACACGGTTTTTCAGGATTCCGGCGTCCTGGAACAAAATTCTCCGGAAATCACATAGAAAGTTCCTCGGGTCAGATAAAGCGGCCACGCAAAGTTTGAGCACCAACGGAAGACATTTGGGGGTGCCGGTGTGCCACAAACCAGCATTCGCCGAAACTCGGATTATCGTGAAAAATGTGTTAAAACTCGTTATTTGAGGCTGAAACCGAACATGTTGATTCCCGAAATGAGCTCGGACGCGTGATTGAAAAACAGGGAGAAAAAGAAACAGGGTCCGGTACGACCTTCCGAACGGCTGAAATTGAAGTGTATAATACACGGTTTTCCGGGGTCCCGGAACAAAATTCTCCGGAAATCACATAGAAAGTTCCTCGGGTCAGATAAAGCGGCCACGCAAAGTTTGAGCACCAACGGAAGACATTTGGGGGTGCCGGTGTGCTACAAACCAAAGATTCGCCGAAACTCGGATTATCGTGAAAAATGTGTTAAAGCTCGTTATTTGAGGCTAAAATCGAACAGGTTGATTCCTGAAATCGAACAGGTTGATTCCTTAAATGAGCTCGGACGCGTGATTGAAAAATAGGGAGAAAAAGAAACAGGATCCGATACGAGCTTCCGAACGGCTGAAATTGTAGTGTATAATACACGGTTTTTCGGGATTCCGGGGTCCCGGAACAAAATTTTCCGGAAATCACATAGAAAGTTCCTCGGGTCAGATAAAGCGGCCACGCAATGTTTGAGCACCAACGGAAGACATTTGGGGTGCCAGTGTGCTACAAACCAACATTCGCCGAAACTCGGATTATCGTGAAAAATGTGTTAAAGCTCGTTATTTGAGGCTAAAATCGAACAGGTTGATTCCTGAAATCGAACAGGTTGATTCCTTAAATGACCTTGGACGCGTGATTGAAAAACAGGGAGAAAAAGAAACAGGATCCGGTACAAGCTTCCGAACGGCTGAAATTGTAGTGTATAATACACGGTTTTCGGGATTAGGGTCCGGAACAAAATTCTCCGGAAATCACATAGAAAGTTTCTCGGGTCAGATAAAGCGGCCACGCAAAGTTTGAGCACCAACGGAAGACATTTGGGGTGCCGGTGTGCCACAAACCAGCATTCGCCGAAACTCGGATTATCGTGAAAAATGTGTTAAAGCTCGTTATTTGAGGCTGAAATCGAACAGGTTGATTTCTGAAATCGAACAGGTTGATTCCTGAAATGAGCTCGGACGCATGATTGAAAAACAGGGAAAAAAAGAAGCAGGATCCGGTACGACCTTCCGAACGGCTGAAATTGAAGTGTATAATCCACGGTTTTTCAGGATTCCGGGGTCCCGAAACAAAATTCTCCGGAAATCTCATAGAAAGTTCCTCGGGTCAGATAAAGCGGCCACGCAAACTTTGAGCACCAACGGAAGACATTTGGGGGTGCCGGTGTGCTACAAACCAACATTCGCCGAAACTCGGATTATCGTGAAAAATGTGTTAAAGCTCGTTATTTGAGGCTGAAATCGAACATGTTGATTCTTAAAATGAGTCCGGACGCGTTGTAACAACCACGGTAAAACAAGAATGCAAATTAAGTTCAAGGTGGCGGAAACACCTCGACACCGCGGTGGCTACTAAATAAAACCAAGTGCTCAAATGGAAATACAAGGTCTACGGGGAATAAATACCCCTATAACCAAAAGGAAATAAAAGTTTTAACCAAAGTCAAATAAAACTAAAAGAGTGCGCTAAACAAAGGCGCTCGCTAGCTCACTCGATGCAACCCCAGACAAAATAAGCAACCATCATCCACCTGTCAGTCATAAGAATGACAGCCACAGTCAGTGGGGAGTAACTCGGACGTCCTCCCAGCCATATTACATCACGATAAAGCAACCAAGTAATTAAGATAGATCAATAATGAACAAATGACTTACCAGTAAACATATTATACAATTAAAATTATAAACTCATTATAAATTAATCATACTTTAAACTAAATAAATCAAATGACTCATTTAATAAAGGTAAACTTATTATACCAAACATATTTAATCAGTTACCACTCAGTAAGGCGAAACGTCAAGGCAACCCATCACTGTTACCTTATCCCTACGGTAGGACTACGATAAATATACGGTCCTAGTCTAAGTATGGCCACACTCTCGGGACAAACGCTCCGATTAGACGATCACCAAGCCTATAAACATCCGGGCTGATGACCCCATAGACTCCATATTAGCCTATAAACAACCGGGCTAATAGGACGACTCCAACCTGCCTAGACTGCCCATACACACAGCTACTAGGATATAAGTGAAGCGGATAATATAAGACGATTCATACTTACGTTGGCTAACTAATTAATATGGACAAACAATTATAAAACTTACGACAGTCAGTTGAATGCAAAAATGACAACAGCATCCACAAACATGCTTTTAATATTATATACTACATATTATAGCATGACCGATCACCAGACATAACTTTGCATGCAACATACTCCACTCTTTTGATTTAATAAGCAGGCTAAACGAAGGCACTAAAACTATCATTATTATTGTATATTATGTGAGTGTGGTTGTTGTATGTCCCCACACCACTTTCCTTTCTCTTCTTTCTGAGAACAAACACAAACAATTGCTTGTACCTACTCCCTTCTTATTATATTTAATAAAACAATCATTTAAGATATGTATTAATTAGTGTATTAGTGTATGCATGCGTACGTAATTATGTTGCCCATTTGATATAATTATCACATCTTTTTCTTCCTACCCCATTCTGTTAGTGCGGCTAACAATAATTGCTCTCTTGTTGCCCATTTAATATTGTCAAGCCACATGACATTCCGTTGCTTCAATTAATATATTTATGTCGTCATCTCGATCACAATGGCAAATACTATCATAGTTATGTTTCCAGCGACTATACCGACTTCTTGTTTCACTCATTGGTTACAGTTTGATGTTATTCCCAACTATTTCCTTTGTGTGATTAAGGTAACACGATTCTACCGATCCTATTGTAATTACTATTGTTTGGGGTCGTATGATTATGTGCTAATTGAGATGCTTTTATGTGCTAGTAGTAAAATAAGAAGTCTAGCCTACTTTTCGTAAGTGTGCAACACCATTAATCCATTATTAAAACCAAAACCATCATTAGTTTTAATTACTAACTAGACGACAAGATTTAAAAACACTTAGCCGCGAGTCGATGTCAAAGAATCAATAGTTTAAATACAATACCAACCAAACTTTAAAATAATCACACAATGTTAGTGCGTACAACCTGATTCCAATTCCCACTTCCAATCTCTCTATTTTTACTATAGATCCGAATTAATAATTGTATGATCATGATGATGATGTCGCTTATGAATTCAATAGTTTTCTTTTTCATGGTAACAACTAAATATAATATCTCACTGCCGCTTACGTCGTCATATTTTATTGAATATACTATATACGCAAACGGTAATAGGACTAACATAACCAAACTACTAACAATCTTCATTTGATCAATCAACATAAGCCAAACGGGTAAATAACTTGCACCATTATTAAACAATCTAGCATACTAGACCGCAAAAATCATGACGTAATACCGAGGACAGTCGTCTACGTTACCTTTTTAGTGCTTAATCTTCAATGGAATCGTCAACAACGTAAGAGTCGGCGTCCGGGTCGTCCGAGTTTGAGCCTACGTCGAAATCGGAACGGAAACGGCGTTAAACATACACGTTTTAAAGCTACTGGACAACCTATTATATGAGGCGAAGTAAAACGGAAATGGTACGAATGGAAAGCTTACCGCGAGATGAAGAGAATGGCGCAAAAATTACTGGAAACCGTTAAGAAACGAGAGAGAACGGAGGCTCCGAAAATGGGAGTTTGCTAAGCTAGAATAATGAAGAAATAGAAGAGACTTGGTTTCTTTGAAATTAGGACTTTGTTTGCTAACAACTCCTCATTATATATATATTATTTTAACCCTAAGAATACGAGGGATATCCATTAACCTATTTGAAAAGTGGGTTTGTTATTTTAATTGTCCACTTGATAAAGATATGCGGTCAATCCGTTACGGTTCTTTAAGAAACATAAAGTTGAAACTCGGTCTCCAGACGGTCTCACTACACAAAATAACGCGGTCTATTTAAAATAAATATGATGGTTTATAGAAATATTATATTATGGAATAAGCAAATTAAAACTCGAGACTAACTAATATTACGATGGAAAAAAAAATGCGGGTGTTACAGTCTCCCCTACTTTTAAAAAGTTTCGTCCTCGAAACTTAACGCGAGAAAACGAAGTTAAAAAAAATGTGAAAGAAAGGATCGAATTAAATAGGACAATAATAATTAATCACCTCTCTCAAAAAGATGTGGGTGCTTTACTCGCATAGAGTCTTCAGTTTCCCATGTCTCTTCCTCGAACTTGTCGCACCTCCAAAGGACTTTCACTAAAGGTACTACCTTATTTCTAAGGCGTTTTTCCTTCTTATCCAAGATGCGAATCGGTCGTTCCTCGTAGGTTAGGTTAGGCTCAATTTCCAAGACTTGATCGCGGGACGTGGATGGGATCGCTAATGTACTTCCTCAGCTGAGAAACATGGAACACGTCATGAACCTTCCCAAGACTAGCTGGCAACTCCAACCTATACGCCACTGGACCAAATCTCTTGATCACCTCATAAGGACCCACATACTTAGGACTCAGCTTCCCTTTGATCCCAAACCTTTTAACACCCTTCATCGGAGAAACTTTGAGAAACACCTTGTCACCCACCTCGAACTCTAAAGGTCGTCGTCTTATATCTGCATAAGATTTTTGTCTATCTTGAGCTGCCTTCATCCTTTCTCGAATCAGTTTGACGCCGTCAATGGTCTCTTGTAGCTTCTCAGGACCCAATTCACGGACTTCACCAGCTTGATCCCAACATAATGGGCTGCGGCATTTCTTCCCGTACAAAGCCTCATAAGGAGCCATCTTGATGCTTGCATGATAAGCGTTATTGTAGGAAAACTCGACCAAAGGTAAATTCTTCTCCCAACTCGCTTGAAAATCCAAGGCACAAGCACGGAGCATGTCTTCAAGGGTTTGAATAGTTCTCTCCGTCTGTCCATCTGTAGCGGCATGAAAAGCTGTACTCATCATTAACTTGCTACCCATAGCCTTCTGCAACGCTTGCCAAAAACGGGAGCAAAATCTTGGATCTCGATCGGACACAATCTCCAAAGGAACACCGTGATATCTTACTATCTCATTCACATAAGCACTTGCCAAACGATCTAAACTCCAAGTCTCCTTGATTGGCACGAAACGAGCACACTTCGTCAGACGATCCACGATCACCCAAACGGCATCTTTACCACCAACAGTTCTTGGCAATGCCATCACAAAGTCCATAGAGATAGACTCCCACTTCCAAGTAGGAATCGCCAACGGTTGCAACAAACCACCTGGTCTCTTATGATCAATTTTAACCTGCTGACAAGTAAGACACTTACTCACATACTCAGCAATGTCATTCCTCATGCGGGGCCACCAAAACTGGAGCTTCAAATCTTGATACATCTTATCACCACCTGGATGCACTGAATACGGTGTGTTATGCGCCTCACTCAAAATCTTTACTTTCAACTCGACATCGTCAGGGATACACCATCTACCTCGAAACTTGAGAACCCCATCTGGATTGACTTCAAAACCAACAGCTTTACCACTATCCAACTTAGAACGGATCTCAGCCAATTTAGAATCGCCTACCGCCTCTCTCGGATCTCCGGAACAACTCCGGTTCAGCCACCATGGCATTGGATATGCACTACTAGGTTCCACAAATTCCAAATTAAGCTTAGGAATTCGCACACAAATCATTTGGCAAAATTCGATAGAGTTAACGAGAATGAACGGTCTTCCTACCGAGTGCATCAGCTACAACATTGGCCTTCCCTTCATGATAAAGCAACTCCACATCATAATCATTAACCAACTCTAACCAGCGTCTTTGTCTCGCGTTTAAGTCCTTCTGAGTGAAAATGTACTTGAGACTCTTGTGGTCGGTGTAGATGCGGCATTGAACTCCAATCAAGTAGTGTCGCCATATCTTAAGAGCATGTACCACATTTGCTAACTCTATATCGTGCGTCGGATAATTCACCTCGTGAACTTTCAACTGCCTTGAAGCATAAGCAATCACCTTTCTATTTTGCATCAGGACACAACCCAACCCATTCTTAGAAGCATCGCAAAAGATGTCAAACTCAACACCATCTTCGGGTAAGGTCAAAAAGAGAGCGTGAGTCGGTCTTGCTTTCAACTCTTGAAAAGCTTTCTCACATGCCTCAGACCAAATAAACTTTGATTCCTTCTTCAAGAATCGAGTCATCGGTCTCTTGATTTAGAAAAATCCTTGACAAATCTGCGGTAATAACCACCAAACCCAAGAAGCTTCGAATCTCATTGACACTAGTTGGACTCTTCCATTCCAAAACAGCCTCCACCTTAGATGGATCCACCATTACACCTTCCTTTGAGATGATATGCCCCAAAAACGACACCTCCTTTAACCAGAATTCACACTTAGAGAACTTTGCATACCATTTTTGTTTACGAAGAATATCGAGTATTGCGCGAAGATGCGCTTTATGCTCGTTCTCATCCTTGGAATAGATCAAGATGTCATCAATGAAAACCACCACACACTTATCCAAAAACTCCCTGAACGTCCTATTCATCTGGTCCATGAAAACTGCAGGAGCATTCGTCAAACCAAAAGGCATCACCTTAAACTCATAATGACCATATCTTGTACTAAAAGCTGTCTTCGGGATGTCAGCCTCTTTAACTGGAATCTGATGATAGCCCGATCTCAAATCAATCTTGGAGAACACACCTGCACCCCTCAACTGATCGAACAAATCATTAATCCTGGGCAACGGGTACTTATTCTTGATGGTCACGCGGTTCAGCTCACGGTAGTCTATACACAATCTCATACTACCATCCTTCTTCTTGACGAACAAAACAGGAGCACCCCAAGGAGAAGCACTCGGGCGGATAAAACCCTTCTCGGTCATCTCATCTAACTGCTTCTTCAATTCTTGCAATTCGATAGGAGCCATACGATATGGAGCCTTCGCAATAGGTCCGGTCCCTGGTACAAGATCGATAGCAAACTCAACATCCCTCTCCGGAGGTATACCTGGTAGCTCATCTGGAAAAACATCTGCATACCCACTGACAACCGGAACATCTTCAAGTTTCGGTAACGATGGAGCATTCGTCACCACACATAGATACACTTCATGTCCTTTCCTCTGCATGCCAATAAGCTTCATTGCTGAAATTAACTTGATACATGGTTGCATTCTCATTCCCTTATAAGTCAACTTCGTACCACACGGACTCTTAAGAAAAATCTTCTGGTCTCGGCATTGAAATCTAGCATCGTAACAGGATAACCAATCCATGCCTAGAATGATGTCAAACTCGGCTAAAGAGAAACTAATAAGAGTAGCTGGAAGGATAGATCCCACAATAGAGATAGGAACATCCTTGAATACCGTGGAACATGAAACAACTTCGCCGGACGGTAAAGATATAGGAGTGGTCTCAGCAGAATGGGAAACAAGAGCAGCTTTCTTGGCAAAGGATACGGATATAAAAGAAAGAGATGCGCCAGTATCGAATAAAATATAAGCAGGAATATCTGAAACTGTAAACATACCAGTAATCACATCTGGGTGTGCCTCAGCCTCAGCACGGCTCATCACGAAGATACGTCCCTTCGGCTTAGGAACATTCGCTGCAGTAGGAGTAGTATCTTTCTTGGGACAATCAGCAGCTTTGTGACCTTGTTCTTTGCAATTATAACATCCCAAAGGATTACCCTTACAGTCCCTCCCAGGATGGTAGGTCTTCTGGCAACTGTAGCATACTTTGTCCTTGCTCGGAACATTCTTCTGAAATCCTTTCTGGTTCTCATGCTTGCCCTTCTTGAAACTGTAGGACTGCGAAGTAGAAGGAGTAAATGGCCTCTTGGAAGATTTAGCAGTCTCAGCTACCGCTTCAAGTCTGACAGCTTCAATAGCACCCTCAGCCCAAAGAGCTTCATCGTAAACACGCGCGAATGTATCAGTATCTCTTCTCACCATACCCTGGATCTTAGCCTTTAACCCCTGCCTGAAAGAGAAAGTCTTCTGGGCTTCATTAGGAATCATAGGTTCAGCAAAATGGGCTAGAGCATTAAACTGGTCAGTATATTCTTGTACGGACGAATCCCCTTGCTTGAAATTCAGGAACTCTGCCATCTTCTGGTGTTTCAATTGAGCAGGATAGAATCTTGCTTCCAAAAGAGTCTTGAATCTCTCCCAGCCAAAACATGGTTCCAAAGTAGCAGTGGGGCCAGTCATAGCCCACCAATGATCCGCTTCCTTCTCGAGAAAATGTGCAGCAATGTTAACTTTATCGGCCTCTGCAACACGGTACAGAATGAAATGCTTCTCCATGTCTCTCGGTCCACTCGACATCAAAGACGGGATCAACAGTTCCATCATAAATCTTGGCGTTACTCCTCGCAATCCGGCTTGCAATATTTGTATACTGGTTCTGGTTGTTGTTGTTGTTGTTGTGGTTGTTGTTGTTGTTACAATTCTGATTCTGGAGCAAATGAGTAAGAGCTTCGAGAATCGCATTGTTCACGTTACCAGGTCTGCCTGTCATCTTTACTCAAAATAAGCCGAGGTTAGACCCTAACAATGGTGCTAATCACCCAAGCAAACAAACACATGCAGCCTACCACCTTAGGTCCTTAACTGTCTACCCATCTCTCACTTTAGTCATTAAGGTTAAGCTTAAAATTTAATATTTTATTTGGGTTTACCGAGTGTAAGCGTCGGGAGCAACCATGCTCTGATACCAACTGTAACAACCACGGTAAAACAAGAATGCAAATTAAGTTCAAGGTGGCGGAAACACCTCGACACCGCGGTGGCTACTAAATAAAACCAAGTGCTCAAATGGAAATACAAGGTCTACGGGGAATAAATACCCCTATAACCAAAAGGAAATAAAAGTTTTAACCAAAGTCAAATAAAACTAAAAGAGTGCGCTAAACAAAGGCGCTCGCTAGCTCACTCGATGCAACCCCAGACAAAATAAGCAACCATCATCCAATGTCGGTCATAAGAATGACAAAGCCACGATCGATGGGGAGTAACTCGGACGTCCTCCCGGCCATATTACATCACGATAAAGCAACCAAGTAATTAAGATAGATCAATAATGAACAAATGACTTACCAGTAAACATATTATACAATTAAAATTATAAACTCATTATAAATTAATCATACTTTAAACTAAATAAATCAAATGACTCATTTAATAAAGGTAAACTTATTATACCAAACATATTTAATCAGTTACCACTCAGTAAGGCGAAACGTCAAGGCAACCCATCACTGTTACCTTATCCCTACGGTAGGACTACGATAAATATACGGTCCTAGTCTAAGTATGGCCACACTCTCGGGACAAACGCTCCGATTAGACGATCACCAAGCCTATAAACATCCGGGCTGATGACCCCATAGACTCCATATTAGCCTATAAACAACCGGGCTAATAGGACGACTCCAACCTGCCTAGACTGCCCATACACACAGCTACTAGGATATAAGTGAAGCGGATAATATAAGACGATTCATACTTACGTTGGCTAACTAATTAATATGGACAAACAATTATAAAACTTACGACAGATCGATTGAATGCAAAAATGACAACAAGACATCCACAAACATGCTTTTAATATTATATACTACATATTATAGCATGACCGATCACTGAGACATAACTTTGCATGCAACATACTCCACTCTTTTGATTTAATAAGCAGGCTAAACGAAGGCACTAAAACTATCATTATTATTGTATATTATGTGAGTGTGGTTGTTGTATGTCCCCACACCACTTTCCTTTCTCTTCTTTCTGAGAACAAACACAAACAATTGCTTGTACCTACTCCCTTCTTATTATATTTAATAAAACAATCATTTAAGATATGTATTAATTAGTGTATTAGTGTATGCATGCGTACGTAATTATGTTGCCCATTTGATATAATTATCACATCTTTTTCTTCCTACCCCATTCTGTTAGTGCGGCTAACAATAATTGCTCTCTTGTTGCCCATTTAATATTGTCAAGCCACATGACATTCCGTTGCTTCAATTAATATATTTATGTCGTCATCTCGATCACAATGGCAAATACTATCATAGTTATGTTTCAATGACTATACCGACTTCTTGTTTCACTCATTGGTTACTGATTTGATGTTATTCCCAACTATTTCCTTTGTGTGATTAAGGTAACACGATTCTACCGATCCTATTGTAATTACTATTGTTTGGGGTCGTATGATTATGTGCTAATTGAGATGCTTTTATGTGCTAGTAGTAAAATAAGAAGTCTAGCCTACTTTTCGTAAGTGTGCAACACCATTAATCCATTATTAAAACCAAAACCATCATTAGTTTTAATTACTAACTAGACGACAAGATTTAAAAACACTTAGCCGCGAGTCGATGTCAAAGAATCAATAGTTTAAATACAATACCAACCAAACTTTAAAATAATCACACAATGTTAGTGCGTATAACCCGATTCCAATTCCCACTTCCAATCTCTCTATTTTTACTATAGATCCGAATTAATAATTGTATGATCATGATGATGATGTCGCTTATGAATTCAATAGTTTTCTTTTTCATGGTAACAACTAAATATAATATCTCACTCGTCGCTTACGTCGTCATATTTTATTGAATATACTATATACGCAAACGGTAATAGGACTAACATAACCAAACTACTAACAATCTTCATTTGATCAATCAACATAAGCCAAACGGGTAAATAACTTGCACCATTATTAAACAATCTAGCATACTAGACCGCAAAAATCATGACGTATCGAGGACGATCGTCTACGTTACCTTTTTAGTGCTTAATCTTCAATGGAATCGTCAACAACGTAAGAGTCGGCGTCCGGGTCGTCCGAGTTTGAGCCTACGTCGAAATCGGAACGGAAACGGCGTTAAACATACACGTTTTAAAGCTCTTTGGACAACCTATTATATGAGGCGAAGTAAAACGGAAATGGTACGAATGGAAAGCTTACCGCGAGATGAAGAGAATGGCGCAAAAATTACTGGAAACCGTTAAGAAACGAGAGAGAACGGAACTGCCGAAAATGGGAGTTTGCTAAGCTAGAATAATGAAGAAATAGAAGAGACTTGGTTTCTTTGAAATTAGGACTTTGTTTGCTAACAACTCCTCATTATATATATATTATTTTAACCCTAAGAATACGAGGGATATCCATTAACCTATTTGAAAAGTGGGTTTGTTATTTTAATTGTCCACTTGATAAAGATATGCGGTCAATCCGTTACGGTTCTTTAAGAAACATAAAGTTGAAACTCGGTCTCCAGACGGTCTCACTACACAAAATAACGCGGTCTATTTAAAATAAATATGATGGTTTATAGAAATATTATATTATGGAATAAGCAAATTAAAACTCGAGACTAACTAATATTACGATGGAAAAAAAAATGCGGGTGTTACACGCGTGATTGAAAAACAGGGAGAAAAAGAAACAGGGTCCTGTACGACCTTCCGAACGCCTGAAATTGAAGTGTATTACACGGTTTTTCAGGATTCCGGCGTCCTGGAACAAAATTCTCCGGAAATCACATAGAAAGTTCCTCGGGTCAGATAAAGCGGCCACGCAAAGTTTGAGCACCAACGGAAGACATTTGGGGGTGCCGGTGTGCAACAAACCAGCATTCGCCGAAACTCGGATTATCGTGAAAAATGTGTTAAAACTCGTTATTTGAGGCTGAAACCGAACATGTTGATTCCTGAAATGAGCTCGGACGCGTGATTGAAAAACAGGGAGAAAAAGAAACACGGTCCGGTACGACCTTCCGAACGGCTGAAATTGAAGTGTATAATACACGGTTTTTCAGGATTCCGGGGTCCCGGAACAAAATTCTCCGGAAATCACAAAGAAAGTTCCTCGGGTCAGATAAAGCGGCCACGCAATGTTTGAGCACCAACGAAAGACATTTGGGGGTGCCGGTGTGCTACAAACCAGCATTCGCCGAAACTCGGATTATCGTGAAAAATGTGTTAAAGCTCGTTATTTGAGGCTAAAATCGAACAGGTTGATTCCTGAAATCGAACAGGTTGATTCCTTAAATGAGCTCGGACGCGTGATTGAAAAATAGGGAGAAAAAGAAACAGGATCCGGTACGAGCTTCCGAACGGCTGAAATTGTAGTGTATAATACACGGTTTTTCGGGATTCCGGGGTCCCGGAACAAAATTTTCCGGAAATCACATAGAAAGTTCCTCGGGTCAGATAAAGCGGCCACGCAATGTTTGAGCACCAACGGAAGACATTTGGGGTGCCAGTGTGCCACAAACCAGCATTTGCCGAAACTCGGATTATCGTGAAAAATGTGTTAAAGCTCGTTATTTAAGGCTGAAATCGAACAGGTTGATTCCTGAAATCGAACAGGTTGATTCCTGAAATGAACTCGGATGCGTGATTGAAAAACAGGGAGAAAAAGAAACAGGGCCCGGTACGACCTTCCGAACGGCGAAATTGAAGTGTATAATACACGATTTTTCAGGATTCCGCGGTCCCGAAACAAAATTCTCCGGAAATCACATAGAAAGTTCCTCGGGTCAGATAAAGCGGCCACGCAAAGTTTGAGCACCAACGGAAGACATTTGGGGGTGCCGGTGTGCCACAAACCAGCATTCGCCGAAACTCGGATTATCGTGAAAAATGTGTTAAATCTCGTTATTTGATTTGAAATCGAACAAGTTGATTCCGAAATCGAACAAAGTTGATTCCTTAAATGAGTTTGGACGCGTGATTGAAAAACAGGGAGAAAAAGAAACAGGGTCCGGTTCGACCTTCCTAACAGCTGAAATTGAAGTGTATAATACACGGTTTTTCGGGATTCTGAAATTGAAGTGTATAATACACGGTTTTTCGGGATTCCGGGGTCCCGGAACAAAATTCTCCGAAAATCACATAGAAAGTTCCTCGGGTCAGATAAAGCGGCCACGCAAAGTTTTAGCACCAACGGAAGACAACAAAATTCTCCGAAAATCACATAGAAAGTTCATCGGGTCAGATAAGCGGCCACGCAAAGTTTGAGCACCAACGGAAGACATTTGGGGTGCCGGTGTGCCACAAACGAGCATTCGCCGAAACTCGCATTATCGTGAAAAATGTGTTAAAGCTCGTTATTTGAGGCTGAAATCGAACAGGTTGATTCCTGAAATCGAACAGGTTGATTCCTGAAATGAGCTCGGACGCGTGAATGAAAAACAGGGAGAAAAAGAAACAGGGTCCAGAACGACCTTCCGAACAAATTTGAAATTGAAGTGTATAATCCACGGTTTTCAGATTCCGGTCCCGAAACAAAATTCTCCGGAAATCACATAGAAAGTTCCTCAAGTCAGATAAAGCGGCCACGCAAAGTTTGAGCACCAATGAAAGACATTTGGGGGTGCGGCGTGCACAAACCAAAGATTCGCCGAAACTCGGATTATCGTGAAAAATGTGTTAAAGCTAGTTATTTGAGGTTGAAATCGAACAGGTTGATTCCTGAAATCGAACAGGTTGATTCTGAAATGAGCTCGGACGCGTGATTGAAAAACAGGGAGAAAAAGAAACAGTTAAAGACGACCTTCCGAATGGTGAAATTGAAGTGTAATAATACATGTTTTTCAGATTCCGGGTCCCGAAACAAAATTCTCCGGAAATCACATAGAAAGTTCCTCGGGTCAGATAAAGCGGCCACGCAAAGTTTGAGCACCAACGGAAGACATTTGGGGGTGCCGGTGTGCCACAAACAAGCATTCGCCGAAACTCGGATTATCGTGAAAAATGTGTTAAAGCTCGTTGAGGCTGAAATCGAACAGGTTGATTCCTGAAATCGAACAGGTTGATTACTGAAATGAGCTCGGACGCGTGATTGAAAAACAGGGAGAAAAAGAAACAGGGTCCGGTACGACCTTCCGAACGGCTGAAATTGAAGTGTATAATACACGGTTTTTCAGTATTCTGGGGTCCCGGAACAAAATTCTCCGGAAATCACATAGAAAGTTCATCGGGTCAGATAAAGCGGCCATGCAAAGTTTGAGCACCAACGGAAGACATTTAGGGGTGCCGGTGTGCCACAAACCAGCATTCGCCGAAACTCGGATTATCGTAAAAAATGTGTTAAAGCTCGTTATTTGTGGCTGAAATCGAACATGTTGATTCCTTAAATCGAACAGGTTGATTCTTGAAATAAGCTCGCACGCGTGATTGAAAAACAGGAAGAAAAAGAAACAGGGTCCGGTACGACCTTCCTAACAGCTGAAATTAAAGTGTATAATACACGGTTTTTCGGGATTCCGGGGTCCCGGAACAAAATTCTCCGAAAATCACATAGAAAGTTCCTCGGGTCAGATAAAGCGGCCACGCATCGTTTGAACACCAAAGGAAGACATTTGGGTTGCCGGTGTGCCACAAACCAGCATTCGCCGAAACTCGGATTATCGTGAAAAATGTGTTAAAGCTCGTTATTTGAGGCTGAAATCGAACAGGTTGATTCCTGAAATCGAACAGGTTGATTCCTTAAATGAGCTCGGACGCGTGATTGAAAAACAGGGAGAAAAAGAAACAGGTTCCAGTACGACCTACCGAACGGCTGAAATTGAAGTGTATAATACACGGTTTTTCAGGATTCCGGAGTCCCGAAACAAAATTCTCCGGAAATCACATAGAAAGTTTCTCGGGTCAGATAAAGCGGCCACGCAAAGTTTGAGCACCAACGGAAGACATTTGGGGTGCCGGCGTGCCACAAACCAGCATTCGCCGAAACTCGGATTATCGTGAAAAATGTGTTAAAGCTCGTTATTTGTGGCTGAAATCGAACATGTTGATTCCTTAAATCGAACAGGTTGATTCTTGAAATAAGCTCGCACGCGTGATTGAAAAACATGAAGAAAAAGAAACAGGGTCCGGTACGACCTTCCTAACAGCTGAAATTAAAGTGTATAATACACGGTTTTTCGGGATTCCGGGGTCCCGGAACAAAATTCTCCGAAAATCACATAGAAAGTTCCTCGGGTCAGATAAAGCGGCCACGCAAAGTTTGAGCACCAACGGAATACATTTGGGTTGCCGGTGTGCCACAAACCAGCATTCGCCGAAACTCGGATTATCGTGAAAAATGTGTTAAAGCTCGTTATTTGAGGCTGAAATCGAACAGGTTGATTCCTGAAATGAGCTCGGACGCGTGATTGAAAAACAGGGAGAAAAAGAAACAGGGTCAGGTACGATCTTCCGAACGGCTGAAATTGAAGTGTATAATACACGGTTTTCAGATTAGGGTCCCGAAACAAAATTCTCCGGAAATCACATAGAAAGTTCCTCGGGTCAGATAAAGCGGTCACGCAAAGTTTGAGCACCAACGGAAGACATTTGGGGGTGCCGGTGTGCCACAAACCAGCATTCGTCGAAACTCGGATTATCGTGAAAAATGTGTTAAAGCTCGTTATTTGAGGCTGAAATCGAACAGGTTGATTCCTGAAATGAGCTCGGACGCGTGATTGAAAAACAGGAGAAAAAAAAGTGGTCAGACGACCTACCGAACGGTGAAATTGAAGTGTATAATACACGGTTTTTCAGGATTCCGGAGTCCCGAAACAAAATTCTCCAGAAATCACATAGAAAGTTCCTCGGGTCAGATAAAGCGGCAACGCAAAGTTTGAGCACCAACGGAAGTTATTTGGGGGTGCCGGTGTACCACAAACCAGCATTCGCCGAAACTCGGATTATCGTGAAAAATGTGTTAAATCTCGTTATTTGAGGCTGAAATCGAACAGGTTGATTCCTGAAATCGAACAGGTTGATTCCTGAAATGAGCTCGGACGCGTGATTGAAAAACAGGGAGAAAAAGAAACAGGGTCCGGTACGATCTTCCTAATAATTTGAAATTGAAGTGTATAATACACGGTTTTTTGGGATTCCGGGGTCCCGGAACAAAATTCTCCGAAAATCACATAGAAAGTTCCTCGGGTCAGATAAAGCGGCCACGCAAAGTTTTAGCACCAACGGAAGACAACCAAATTCTACGAAAATCACATAGAAAGTTCCTCGGGTCAGATAAAGCGGCCACGCAAAGTTTGAGCACCAACGGAAGACATTTGGGGTGCCGGTGTGCCACAAACGAGCATTCGCCGAAACTCGCATTATCGTGAAAAATGTGTTAAAGCTCGTTATTTGAGGCTGAAATCGAACAGGTTGATTCCTGAAATCGAACAGGTTGATTCCTGAAATGAGCTCGGACGCGTGATTGAAAAACAGGGAGAATAAGAAACAGGGCCCGGTACGACCTTCGGAACGGCTGAAATTGAAGTGTATAATACACGGTTTTTCAGGATTCCGGGGTCCCGAAACAAAATTCTCCGGAAATCACATAGAAAGTTTCTCGGGTCAGATAAAGCGGCCACGCAAAGTTTGAGCACCAACGGAAGACATTTGGGGTGCCGGCGTGCCACAAACCAGCATTCGCCGAAACTCGGATTATCGTGAAAAATGTGTTAAAGCTCGTTATTTGAGGCTGAAATCGAACAGGTTGATTCCTGAAATCGAACAGGTTGATTCCTGAAATGAGCTCGGACGCGTGATTGAAAAACAGGGAGAAAAAGAAACAGGTTCCAGTACGACTTTCCGAACGGTTGAAATTGAAGTGTATAATACACTGTTTTTCAGGATTCCGGGGTCCCGAAACAAAATTCTCCGGAAATCACATAGAAAGTTCCTCGGGTCAGATAAAGCGGCCACGCAAAGTTTGAGCACCAACGGAAGACATTTGGGGGTGCCGGTGTGCCACAAACCAGCATTCGCCGAAACTCGGATTATCCTGAAAAATGTGTTAAAGCTCGTTATTTGAGGCTGAAATCGAACAGGTTGATTCCTGAAATCGAACAGGTTGATTCCTGAAATGAGCTCGGACGCGTGATTTAAAAACAGGGAGAAAAATAAACAGGGTCCGGTACGATCTTCCGAACGGCTGAAATTGAAGTGTATAATACACGGTTTTTCAGGATTCTGGGGTCCCGGAACAAAATTCTCCGGAAATCACATAGAAAGTTCCTCGGGTCAGATAAAGCGGCCACGCAAAGTTTGAGCGCCAACGGAAGACATTTGGGGGTGCCGGTGTGCCACAAACCAGCATTCGCCGAAACTCGGATTATCATGAAAAATGGGTTAAAGCTCGTTATTTGAGGCTAAAATCGAATAGGTTGATTCTTGAAATCGAACAGGTTGATTCCTTAAATGAGCTCGGACGCGTGATTGAAAAACAGGGAGAAAAAGAAACAGGGTCCGGTACGTGCTTCCGAACGGCTGAAATTGTAGTGTATAATACACGGTTTTTCGGGATTACGGGGCCCCAGAACAAAACTCCTCGAAAATCACATAGAAAGTTCCTCGGGTCAAATAAAGAGGCCACACAAAGTTTGAGCACCAACGGAAGACATTTGGGGGTGCCGGTGTGCCACAAACCAGCATTCGCCGAAACTCGGATTATCGTGAAAAATGTGTTAAAGCTCGTTATTTGTGGCTGAAATCGAACAGGTTGATTCCTTAAATCGAACAGGTTGATTCTTGAAATAAGCTCGCACGCGTGATTGAAAAACAGGAAGAAAAAGAAACAGGGTCCGGTACGACCTTCCTAACAGCTGAAATTAAAGTGTATAATACACGGTTTTTCGGGATTCCGGGGTCCCGGAACAAAATTCTCCGAAAATCACATAGAAAGTTCCTCGGGTCAGATAAAGCGGCCACGCAAAGTTTGAGCACCAACGGAAGACATTTGGGGTGCCGATGTGCCATAAACCAGCATTCGCCGAAACTCGGATTATCGTGAAAAATGTGTTAAAGATCGTTATTTGAGGCTGAAATCGAACAGGTTGATTCCTGAAATCGAAGAGGTTGATTCCTGAAATGAGCTCAGACGCGTGATTGAAAAACAGGGAGAAAAAGAAACAGGGCCCGGTACGACCTTCCGAACGGCTGAAATTGATGTGTATAATACACGGTTTTTCAGGATTCCGGGGTCCCGAAACAAAATTCTCCGGAAATCAAATAGAAAGTTTCTCGGGTCAGATAAAGCAGTCACGCAAAGTTTGAGCACCAACGGAAGACATTTGGGGGTGCCGGTGTGCCACAAACCAGCATTCGCCGAAACTCGGATTATCGTGAAAAATGTGTTAAAGCTCGTTATTTGAGGCTGAAATCGAACAGATTGATTCTGAAATCGAACAAGGTTGATTCTGAAATGAGCTCGGACGCGTGATTGAAAAATAGGGAGAAAAAGAAACAGGTCGTGTACGACCTTCCGAACTAGTGAAATTGAAGTGTATAATACACGGTTTTTCGGGGTCCCGAAACAAAATTCTCCGGAAATCACATAGAAAGTTCCTCGGGTCAGATAAAGTGGTCACGCAAAGTTTGAGCACCAACGGAAGACATTTGGGGGTGCCGGTGTGCCACAAACCAGCATTCGTCGAAACTCGGATTATCGTGAAAAATGTGTTAAAGCTCGTTATTTGAGGCTGAAATCGAACAGGTTGATTCTTTAAATGAGCTCGGACGCGTGATTGAAAAACAGGGAGAAAAAGAAACAGGGTCCGGTACGACCTACCGAACGGCTGAAATTGAAGTGTATGATACACGGTTTTTCAGGATTCCGGGGTCCCGAAACAAAATTCTCCAGAAATCACATAGAAAGTACCTCGGGTCAAATAAAGCGGCCACGCAAAGTTTGAGCACCAATGGAAGTTATTTGGGGGTACCGGTGTGCCACAAACCAGCATTCGCCGAAGCTCGGATTATCGTGAAAAATGTGTTAAATCTCGTTATTTGAGGCTGAAATCGAACAAGTTGATTCCTGAAATCGAACAGGTTGATTCCTTAAATGAGTTTGGACGCGTGATTGAAAAACAGGGAGAAAAAGAAACAGGGTCCGGTTCGACCTTCCTAACAGCTGAAATTGAAGTGTATAATACACGGTTTTTCGGGATTCCGGGGTCCCGGAACAAAATTCTCCGAAAATCACATAGAAAGTTCCTCGGGTCAGATAAAGCGGCCACGCAAAGTTTGAGCACCAACGGATGACAACAAAATTCTCCGAAAATCACATAGAAAGTTCCTCGGGTCAGATAAAGCGGCCACGCAAAGTTTGAGCACCAACGGAAGACATTTGGGGTGTCGGTGTTCCACAAACGAGCATTCGCCGAAACTCGCATTATCGTGAAAAATGTGTTAAAGCTCGTTATTTGAGGCTGAAATCGAATAGGTTGATTCCTGAAATCGAACAGGTTGATTCCTGAAATGAGCTCGGACGCGTGATTGAAAAACAGGGAGAATAACAAACAGGGCCCGGTACGACCTTCCGAACGGCTGAAATTAGAGTGTATAATACACGGTTTTTCAGGATTCCGGGGTCCCGAAACAAAATTCTTCGGAAATCACATAGAAAGTTCCTCGGGTCAGATAAAGCGGCCACGCGAAGTTTGAGCACCAACGGAAGACATTTGGGGGTGCCGGCGTGCCCAAACCAAAGATTCCGAAACTCGGATTATCGTGAAAAATGTGTTAAAGCTCGTTATTTGAGGCTGAAATCGAACAGATTGATTCCTGAAATCGAACAGGTTGATTCCTGAAATGAGCTCGGACGCATGATTGAAAAACAGGGAGAAAAAGAAACAGGATCCGGTACGACCTTCCGAACGGCTGAAATTGAAGTGTATAATCCACGGTTTTTCAGGATTCCGGGGTCCTGGAACAAAATCCTCCGGAAATCACATAGAAAGTTCCTCGGGTCAGATAAAGCGGCCACGCAAAGTTTGAGCGCCAACGGAAGACATTTGGGGGTGCCGGTGTGCCACAAACCAGCATTCGCCGAAACTCGGATTATCGTGAAAAATGTGTTAAAGCTCGTTATTTGTGGCTGAAATCGAACAGGTTGATTCCTTAAATCGAACAGGTTGATTCTTGAAATAAGCTCGCACGCGTGATTGAAAAACAGGAAGAAAAAGAAACAGGGTCCGGTACGACCTTCCTAACAGCTGAAATTAAAGTGTATAATACACGGTTTTTCGGGATTCCGAGGTCCCGGAACAAAATTCTCCGAAAATCACATAGAAAGTTCCTCGGGTCAGATAAAGCGGCCACGCAAAGTTTGAGCACCAACGGAAGACATTTGGGGTGCCGATGTGCCATAAACCAGCATTCGCCGAAACTCGGATTATCGTGAAAAATGTGTTAAAGATCGTTATTTGAGGCTGAAATCGAACAGGTTGATTCCTGAAATCGAAGAGGTTGATTCTGAAATGAGCTCTCAGACGCGTGATTGAAAAACAGGAGAAAAAGAAACAGTGGTCGAGTGCACGACCTTCCGAACGGGTGAAATTGATGTGTATAATACACGGTTTTCAGATTCCGGGGTCCCGAAACAAAATTCTCCGGAAATCACATAGAAAGTTTCTCGGGTCGATAAAGCGATCACGCAAAGTTTGAGCACCAACGGAAGACATTTGGGGGTGCCGGTGTGCCCAAACCAAGATTCGCGAAAACTCGGATTATCGTGAAAAATGTGTTAAAGCTCGTTATTTGAGGTGAAATCGAAGCAGATTGATTCCTGAAATCGAACAGGTTGATTCTGAAATGAGCTCGGACGCGTGATTGAAAAACAGGGAGAAAAAGAAACAGGTCAGTCACGACCTTCCGAACTATTTGAAATTGAAGTGTATAATACACGGTTTTCCAGATTAGGGTCCCGAAACAAAATTCTCCGGAAATCACATAGAAAGTTCCTCGGGTCAGATAAAGTGGTCACGCAAAGTTTGAGCACCAACGGAAGACATTTGGGGGTGCCGGTGTGCCACAAACCAGCATTCGTCGAAACTCGGATTATCGTGAAAAATGTGTTAAAGCTCGTTATTTGAGGTGAAATCGAACAGGTTGATTCCTTAAATGAGCTCGGACGCGTGATTGAAAAACAGGAGAAAACAGGGTCCGGTACGACCTACCGAACGGCTGAAATTGAAGTGTATGATACACGGTTTTTCAGGATTCCGGGGTCCCGAAACAAAATTCTCCAGAAATCACATAGAAAGTACCTCGGGTCAAATAAAGCGGCCACGCAAAGTTTGAGCACCAATGGAAGTTATTTGGGGGTGCCGGTGTGCCACAAACCAGCATTCGCCGAAGCTCGGATTATCGTGAAAAATGTGTTAAATCTCGTTATTTGAGGCTAAAATCGAACAGGTTGATTCCTGAAAACGAACAGGTTGATTCCTTAAATGAGTTTGGACGCGTGATTGAAAAACAGGGAGAAAAAGAAACAGGGTCCGGTTCGACCTTCCTAACAGCTGAAATTGAAGTGTATAATACACGGTTTTTCGGGATTCCGGGGTCCCGGAACAAAATTCTCCGAAAATCACATAGAAAGTTCCTCGGGTCAGATAAAGCGGCCACGCAAAGTTTGAGCACCAACGGAAGACAACAAAATTCTCCGAAAATCACATAGAAAGTTCCTCGGGTCAGATAAAGCGGCCACGCAAAGTTTGAGCACCAACGGAAGACATTTGGGGTGTCGGTGTTCCACAAACGAGCATTCGCCGAAACTCGCATTATCGTGAAAAATGTGTTAAAGCTCGTTATTTGAGGCTGAAATCGAACAGGTTGATTCCTGAAATCGAACAGGTTGATTCCTGAAATGAGCTCGGACGCGTGATTGAAAAACAGGGAGAATAAGAAACAGGGCCCGGTACGACCTTCCGAACGGCTGAAATTGAAGTGTATAATACACGGTTTTTCAGGATTCCGGGGTCCCGAAACAAAATTCTTCGGAAATCACATAGAAAGGTCCTCGGGTCAGATAAAGCGGCCACGCAAAGTTTGAGCACCAACGGAAGACATTTGGGGGTGCCGACGTGCCACAAACCAGCATTCGCCGAAACTCGGATTATCGTGAAAAATGTGTAAAAGCTCGTTATTTGAGGCTGAAATCGAACAGATTGATTCCTGAAATCGAACAGGTTGATTCCTGAAATGAGCTCGGACGCATGATTGAAAAACAGGGAGAAAAAGAAACAGGATCCGGTACGACCTTCCGAACGGCTGAAATTGAAGTGTATAATCCACGGTTTTTCAGGATTCCGGGGTCCTGGAACAAAATTCTCCGGAAATCACATATAAAGTTCCTCGGGTCAGATAAAGCGGTCACGCAAAGTTTGAGCACCAACGGAAGACATTTGGGGGTGCCGGTGTGCCACAAACCAGCATTCGCCGAAACTCGGATTATCGTGAAAAATGTGTTAAAGCTCGTTATTTGAGGCTGAAATCGAACATGTTGATTCCCGAAATGAGCTCGGACGCGTGATTGAAAAACAGGGAGAAAAAGAAACAGTGGTCCGACGACCTTCCGAATCATTTGAAATTGAAGTGTTAATCCACGGTTTTCAGATTAGGGCTCCGGAACAAAATTCTCCGGAAATCACATAGAAAGTTCCTCGGGTCAGATAAAGCGGCCACGCAAAGTTTGAGCACCAACGAAAGACATTTGGGGGTGCCGGTGTGCTACAAACCAACATTCGCCGAAACTCGGATTATCGTGAAAAATGTGTTAAAGCTCGTTATTTGAGGCTAAAATCGAACAGGTTGATTCCTGAAATCGAACAGGTTGATTCCTTAAATGAACTTAGACGCGTGATTGAAAAACAGGGAGAAAAAGAAACAGGATCCGGTACGAGCTTCCGAACGGCTGAAATTGTAGTGTATAATACACGGTTTTTCGGGATTCCGGGGTCCCGGAAAAAAATTCTCCGGAAATCACATAGAAAGTTTCTCGGGTCAGATAAAGCGGCCACGCAAAGTTTGAGCACCAACGGAAGACATTTGGGGTGCCGGTGTGCCACAAACCAGCATTCGCCGAAACTCTGATTATCGTGAAAAATGTGTTAAAGCTCGTTATTTGAGGCTGAAATCGAACAGGTTGATTCCTGAAATGAGCTCGGACGCGTGATTGAAAAACAGGGAGAAAAAGAAACAGGTCCGGTACGACCTTCCGAACGGCCGAATTGAAGTGTATAATACACGGTTTTGCCAGATTTTGGTCCCGAAACAAAATTTTCCGGAAATCACATAGGAAGTTCCTCGGGTCAGATAAAGCGGCAACGCAAAGTTTGAGCACCAACGGAAGACATTTAAGGGTGCCGGTGTGCCACAAACCAGCATTCGCCGAAACTCGGATTATCGTGAAAAATGTGTTAAAGCTCGTTATTTGAGGCTGAAATCGAACAGGTTGATTTCGAAATCGAACAGTTGATTCTGAAATGAGCTCGGACGCATGATTGAAAAACGGGGAAAAAAAAGAAACAGGATCCGTCGACCTTCCGAACAATTTGAAATTGAAGTGTATAATCCACGGTTTTCAGATTCCGGGGTCCCGAAACAAAATTCTCCTAGGAAATCACATAGAAAGTTCCTCGGGTCGAGATAAAGCGGCCACGCAAACTTTGAGCACCAACGGAAGACATTTGGGGGTGCCGGTGTGCTACAAACCAAAGATTCGCCGAAACTCGGATTATCGTGAAAAATGTGTTAAAGCTCGTTATTTGAGGCTGAAATCGAACATGTTGATTCTTGAAATGAGCTCGGACGCGTGATTGAAAAACAGGGAGAAAAAGAAACAGGGTCCTGTACGACCTTCCGAACGCCTGAAATTGAAGTGTAATACACGGTTTTTCAGGATTCCGGCGTTCTGGAACAAAATTCTCCGGAAATCACATTGAAAGTTCCTCGGGTCAGATAAAGCGGCCACGCAAAGTTTGATCACCAACGGAAGACATTTGGGGGTGCCAATGTGCCACAAACCAGCATTCGCCGAAACTCGGATTATCGTGAAAAATAAGTTAAAACTCGTTATTTGAGGCTGAAACCGAACATGTTGATTCCTGAAATGAGCTCGGACGCGTGATTGAAAAACAGGGAGAAAAAGAAACAGGGTCCGGTACGACCTTCCGAACGGCTGAAATTGAAGTGTATAATACACGGTTTTCAGATTAGGGGTCCCGGAACAAAATTCTCCGGAAATCACATAGAAAGTTCCTCGGGTCAGATAAAGCGGCCACGCAATGTTTGAGCACCAACGAAAGACATTTGGGGGTGCCGGTGTGCTACAAACCAGCATTCGCCGAAACTCGGATTATCGTGAAAAATGTGTTAAAGCTCGTTATTTGAGGCTAAAATCGAACAAGTTGATTCCTGAAATAGAACAGGTTGATTCCTTAAATGAGCTCGGACGCGTGATTGAAAAATAGGGAGAAAAAGAAACAGGATCCGGTACGAGCTTCCGAACGGCTGAAATTGTAGTGTATAATACACGGTTTTTCGGGATTCCGGGGTCCCGGAACAAAATTTTCCGGAAATCACATAGAAAGTTCCTCGGGTCAGATAAAGCGGCCACGCAATGTTTGAGCACCAACGGAAGACATTTGGGGTGCCAGTGTGCCACAAACCAGCATTCGCCGAAACTCGGATTATCGTGAAAAATGTGTTAAAGCTCGTTATTTAAAAATCGAAATCGAAAAGGTTGATTCTGAAATCGAACAGTTGATTCCGAAATGAACTCGGATGCGTGATTGAAAAACAGGGAGAAAAAGAAACAGGGGCCGATACGACCTTCCAAACGGCTGAAATTGAAGTGTATAATACACGGTTTTCAGATTCCGCGGTCCCGAAACAAAATTCTCCGGAAATCACATAGAAAGTTCCTCGGGTCAGATAAAGCGGCCACGCAAAGTTTGAGCACCAACGGAAGACATTTGGGGGTGCCGGTGTGCCACAAACCAACATTCGCCGAAACTCGGATTATCGTGAAAAATGTGTTAAATCTCGTTATTTGAGGCTGAAATCGAACAGGTTGATTCCTGAAATCGAACAGGTTGATTCCTTAAATGAGTTTGGACGCGTGATTGAAAAACAGGGAGAAAAAGAAACAGGGTCCGGTTCGACCTTCCTAACAGCTGAAATTGAAGTGTATAATACACGGTTTTTCGGGATTCTGAAATTGAAGTGTATAATACACGGTTTTTCGGGATTCCGGGGTCCCGGAACAAAATTCTCCGAAAATCACATAGAAAGTTCCTCGGGTCAGATAAAGCGGCCACACAAAGTTTGAGCACCAACGGAAGACAACAAAATTCTCCGAAAATCACATAGAAAGTTCATCGGGTCAGATAAAGCGGCCACGCAATGTTTGAGCACCAACGGAAGACATTTGGGGTGCCGGTGTGCCACAAACGAGCATTCGCCGAAAGTCGCATTATCGTGAAAAATGTTTTAAAGGTCGTTATTTGAGGCTGAAATCGAACATGTTGATTCCTGAAATGAGCTCGGACGCGTGATTGAAAAACAGGGAGAAAAAGAAACAGGGTCCGGTACGACCTTCCGAACGGCTGAAATTGAAGTGTATAATCCACGGTTTTTCAGGATTCCGGGGTCCCGAAACAAAATTCTCCGGAAATCACATAGAAAGTTCCTCGGGTCTGATAAAGCCGCCACGCAAAGTTTGAGCACCAACGGAAGACATTTGGGGGTGCCGGTGTGCCACAAACCAGCATTCGCCGAAACTCGGATTATCGTGAAAAATGTGTTAAAGCTCGTTATTTGAGGCTGAAATCGAACAGGTTGATTCCTGAAATCGAAGAGGTTGATTCCTGAAATGAGCTCGGACGCGTGATTGAAAAACAGGGAGGAAAAGAAACAGGGTCCGGTACGATCTTCCGAACGGCTGAAATTGAAGTGTATAATACACGGTTTTTCAGTTTTCTGGGGTCCCTGAACAAAATTCTCCGGAAATCACATAGAAAGTTCATCGGGTCAGATAAAGCGGCCATGCAAAGTTTGAGCACCAACGGAAGACATTTAGGGGTGCCGGTGTGCCACAAACCAGCATTCGCCGAAACTCGGATTATCATGAAAAATGGGTTAAAGCTCGTTATTTGAAGCTAAAAGCGAACAGGTTGATTCCTTAAATCGAACAGGTTGATTCCTTAAATGAGCTCGGACGCGTGATTGAAAAACAGGGAGAAAAAGAAACAGGGTCCGGTACGAGCTTCCGAACGGCTGAAATTGTAGTGTATAATACACGGTTTTTCGAGATTACGGGGCCCCAGAACAAAACTCTCCGGAAATCACATAGAAAGTTCCTCGGGTCAAATAAAGAGGCAACACAAAGTTTGATCACCAACGGAAGACATTTGGGGGTGCCGGTGTGCCACAAACCAGCATTCGCCGAAACTCGGATTATCGTGAAAAATGTGTTAAAGCTCGTTATTTGTGGCTGAAATCGAACATGTTGATTCCTTAAATCGAACAGGTTGATTCTTGAAATAAGTTTCGCACGCGTGATTGAAAACGGAAGAAAAAGAAACAGGTCGACGACCTTCCTAAAAATTTGAAATTAAAGTGTATAATACACGGTTTTTCGGGATTCCGGGGTCCCGGAACAAAATTCTCCGAAAATCACATAGAAAGTTCCTCGGGTCAGATAAAGCGGCCACGCAAAGTTTGAGCACCAACGGAAGACATTTGGGTTGCCGGTGTGCCACAAACCAGCATTCACCGAAACTCGGATTATCGTGAAAAATGTGTTAAAGCTCGTTATTTGAGGCTGAAATCGAACAGGTTGATTCCTGAAATGAGCTCGGACGCGTGATTGAAAAACAGGGAGAAAAAGAAACAGTGGTCCCGTACGACCTTCCGAACGGTGAAATTGAAGTGTATAATACACGGTTTTTCAGATTAGGGGTCCCGAAACAAAATTCTCCGGAAATCACATAGAAAGTTCCTCGGGTCAGATAAAGCGGTCACGCAAAGTTTGAGCACCAACGGAAGACATTTGGGGGTGCCGGTGTGCCACAAACCAGCATTCGTCGAAACTCGGATTATCGTGAAAAATGTGTTAAAGCTCGTTATTTGAGGCTGAAATCGAACAGGTTGATTCCTTAAATGAGCTCGGACGCGTGATTGAAAAACAGGGAGAAAAAGAAACAGGGTCCGGTACGACCTTCCGAACGGCTGAAATTGAAGTGTATAATACACGGTTTTTCAGGATTCCGGAGTCCCGAAACAAAATTCTCCAGAAATCACATAGAAAGTTCCTCGGGTCAGATAAAGCGGCAACGCAAAGTTTGAGCACCAACGGAAGTTATTTGGGGGTGCCGGTGTACCACAAACCAGCATTCGCCGAAACTCGGATTATCGTGAAAAATGTGTTAAATCTCGTTATTTAAAAATTTGAAATCGAGCAGTTGATTCTGAAATCGAAACAGTTGATTCTGAAATGAGCTCGGACGCGTGATTGAAAAACAGGGAGAATAAGAAACGGGGCCGATACGACCTTCCGAGCATTTGAAATTGAAGTGTATAATACACGGTTTTCAGATTAGGGGTCCCGAAACAAAATTCTCCGGAAATCACATAGAAAGTTCCTCGGGTCAGATAAAGCGGTCACGCAAAGTTTGAGCACCAACGGAAGACATTTGGGGGTGCCGGTGCGCCACAAACCAGCATTCGTCGAAACTCGGATTATCGTGAAAAATGTGTTAAAGCTCGTTATTTGAGGCTGAAATCGAACAGGTTGATTCCTTAAATCGAACAGGTTGATTCTTGAAATAAGCTCGCACGCGTGATTGATAAACAGGAAGAAAAAGAAACAGGGTCCGGTACGACCTTCCTAACAGCTGAAATTAAAGTGTATAATACACGGTTTTTCAGGATTATGGGGTCCCGGAACAAAATTCTCCGGAAATCACATAGAAAGTTCCTCGGGTCAGATAAAGCGGCCACGCAAAGTTTGAGCGCCAACGGAAGACATTTGGGGGTGCCGGTGTGCCACAAACCAGCATTCGCCGAAACTCGGATTATCATGAAAAATGGGTTAAAGCTCGTTATTTGAGGCTAAAATCGAACAGGTTGATTCCTGAAATCGAACAGGTTGATTCCTTAAATGAGCTCGGACGCGTGATTGAAAAAGAGGGAGAAAAAAAAACAGGGCCCGGTACGACCTTCCGAACGGCTGAAATTGAAGTGTATAATACACGGTTTTTCAGGATTCCGGGGTCCCGAAACAAAATTCTCCAGAAATCACATAGAAAGTTCCTCGGGTCAGATAAAGCGGCAACGCAAAGTTTGAGCACCAACGGAAGTTATTTGGGGGTGCCGGTGTACCACAAACCAAAGATTCGCGAAACTCGGATTATCGTGAAAAATGTGTTAAATCTCGTTATTTGAGGCTGAAATCGAACAGGTTGATTCCTGAAATCGAACAGGTTGATTCCTGAAATGACCTCGGACGCGTGATTGAAAAACAGGGAGAATAAGAAACAGGGCCCGGTACGACCTTCTGAACGGCTGAAATTGAAGTGTATATTACACGGTTTTTCAGGATTCCGGGGTCCCGAAACAAAATTCTCCGGAAATCACATAGAAAGTTTCTCGGGTCAGATAAAGCGGCCACGCAAAGTTTAAGCACCAACGGAAGACATTTGGGGTGCCGGCGTGCCCAAACCAAAGATTCGCCGAAACTCGGATTATCGTGAAAAATGTGTTAAAGCTCGTTATTTGAGGCTGAAATCGAACAGGTTGACTCCTGAAATCGAACAGGTTGATTCCTGAAATGAGCTCGGACGCGTGATTGAAAAACAGGGAGAAAAAGAAACAGGGTCAAGTACGACCTTCCGAACGGCTGAAATTGAAGTATATAATACACGGTTTTTCAGGATTCTGGGGTCCCGAAATAAAATTCTTTGGAAATCACATAGAAAGTTCCTCGGGTCAGATAAAGCGGTCACGCAAAGTTTGAGCACCAACGGAAGACATTTGGGGGTGCCGGTGTGCCACAAACCAGCATTCGCCGAAACTCGGATTATCGTGAAAAATGTGTTAAAGCTCGTTATTTGAGGTTGAAATCGAACAGGTTGATTCCTGAAATGAGCTCGGACGCGTGATTGAAAAACAGGGAGAAAAAGAAACAGGGTCAGGTACGACCTTCCGAACGGCTGAAATTGAAGTGTATAATACACGGTTTTTCAGGATTCCGGGGTCCCGAAACAAAATTCTCCGGAAATCACATAGAAAGATCCTCGGGTCAGATAAAGCGGTCACGCAAAGTTTGAGCACCAACGGAAGACATTTGGGGGTGCCGGTGTGCCACAAACCAGCATTCGTCGAAACTCGGATTATCGTGAAAAATGTGTTAAAGCTCGTTATTTGAGGTGAAATCGAACAAAGTTGATTCCTTAAATCGAACAGGTTGATTCTTGAAATAAGCTCGCACGCGTGATTGAAAAACAGGAAGAAAAAAAACAGGTCCCGACGACCTTCCTAAAAATTTGAAATTAAAGTGTATAATACACGGTTTCGGGATTCCGGGGTCCCGGAACAAAATTCTCCGAAAATCACATAGAAAGTTCCTCGGGTCAGATAAAGCGGCCACGCAAAGTTTGAGCACCAACGGAAGAAATTTGGGTTGCCGGTGTGCCACAAACCAGCATTCGCCGAAACTCGGATTATTGTGAAAAATGTGTTAAAGCTCGTTATTTGAAACTGAAATCGAACAGGTTGATTCCTGAAATGAGCTCGGACGCGTGATTGAAAAACAGGGAGAAAAAGAAACAGGGTCAGGTACGACCTTCCGAACGGCTGAAATTGAAGTGTATAATACACGGTTTTGAGATTCGGGGTCCCGAAACAAAATTCTCCGGAAATCACATAGAAAGATCCTCGGGTCAGATAAAGCGGTCACGCAAAGTTTGAGCACCAACGGAAGACATTTGGGGGTGCCGGTGTGCCACAAACCAGCATTCGTCGAAACTCGGATTATCGTGAAAAATGTGTTAAAGCTCGTTATTTGAGGCTGAAATCGAACAGGTTGATTCCTTAAATCGAACAGGTTGATTCTTGAAATAAGCTCGCACGCGTGATTGAAAAACAGGAAGAAAAAGAAACAGGGTCCGGTACGACCTTCCTAACAGCTGAAATTAAAGTGTATAATACACGGTTTTTCGGGATTCTGGGGTCCCGGAACAAAATTCTCCGGAAATCACATAGAAAGTTCCTCGGGTCAGATAAAGCGGCCACGCAAAGTTTGAGCACCAACGGAAGACATTTGGGGGTGCCGGTGTGCCACAAACCAGCATTCGCCGAAACTCGGATTATCGTGAAAAATGTGTTAAAGCTCGTTATTTGAGGCTAAAATCGAACAGGTTGATTCCTGAAATCGAACAGGTTAATTCCTTAAATGAGCTCGGACGCGTGATTGAAAAACAGGGAGAAAAAGAAACAGGGCCCGGTACGACCTTCCGAACGGCTGAAATTGATGTGTATAATACACGGTTTTTCAGGATTCCGGGGTCCCGAAACAAAATTCTCCGGAAATCACATAGAAAGTTCCTCGGGTCAGATAAAGCGGCCACGCAAAGTTTGAGCACCAACGGAAGACATTTGGGGTGCCGGTGTGCCACAAACCAGCATTCGCCGAAACTCGGATTATCGTGAAAAATGTGTTAAAGCTCGTTATTTGAGGCTGAAATCGAACAGGTTGATTCCTGAAATCGAAGAGGTTGATTCCTGAAATGAGCTCAGACGCGTGATTGAAAAACAGGGAGAAAAAGAAACAGGGCCCGGTACGACCTTTCGAACGGCTGAAATTGATGTGTATAATACACGGTTTTTCAGGATTCCGGGGTCCCGAAACAAAATTCTCCGGAAATCACATAGAAAGTTTCTCGGGTCAGATAAAGCGGTCACGCAAAGTTTGAGCACCAACGGAAGACATTTGGGGGTGCCGGTGTGCCACAAACCAACATTCGCCGAAACTCGGATTATCGTGAAAAATGTGTTAAAGCTCGTTATTTGAGGCTGAAATCGAACAGGTTGACTCCTGAAATCGAACAGGTTGATTCCTGAAATGAGCTCGGACGCGTGATTGAAAAACAGGGAGAAAAAGAAACAGGGTCAGGTACGACCTTCCGAACGGCTGAAATTGAAGTATATAATACACGGTTTTCAGATTCGGGGTCCCGAAATAAAATTCTTTGGAAATCACATAGAAAGTTCCTCGGGTCAGATAAAGCGGTCACGCAAAGTTTGAGCACCAACGGAAGACATTTGGGGGTGCCGGTGTGCCCAAACCAGCATTCGTCGAAACTCGGATTATCGTGAAAAATGTGTTAAAGCTCGTTATTTGAGGCTGAAATCGAACAGCTTGATTCCTTAAATGAGCTCGGACGCGTGATTGAAAAATCGGGAGAAAAAGAAACAGGGTCCGGTACGACCTACCGAACGACTGAAATTGAAGTGTATAATACACGGTTTTTCAGGATTTCGGGGTCCCGAAACAAAATTCTCCGGAAATCACATTGAAAGTTCCTCGGGTCAGATAAAGCGGCCACGCAAAGTTTGAGCACGAACGGAAGACATTTGGGGGTGCCGGTGTGCCACAAACCAAAGATTCGCGAAACTCGGATTATCGTGAAAAATGTGTTAAAGCTCGTTATTTGAGGTGAAATCGAACAGGTTGATTCCTGAAATCGAACAGGTTGATTCTGAAATGAGCTCGGACGCGTGATTGAAAAACAGGGAGAAAAAGAAACGGGGCCGATGCACGACCTTCCGAACGGTGAAATTGATGTGTATAATACACGGTTTTTCAGGATTCCGGGGTCCCGAAACAAAATTCTCCGGAAATCACATAGAAAGTTTCTTGGGTCAGATAAAGCGGCCACGCAAAGTTTGAGCACCAACGGAAGACATTTGGGGGTGCCAGTGTGGCCGAAACTCGGATTATCGTGAAAAATGTGTTAAAGCTCATTATTTGAGGCTGAAATCGAACAGGTTGATTCCTGAAATCGAAGAGGTTGATTCCTGAAATGAGCTCGGACGCGTGATTGAAAAACAGGGAGAAAATGAAACAGGATCCGGTACGACCTTCCGAACGGCTGAAATTGATGTGTATAATACACGGTTTTTCAGATTCCGGGGTCCCGAAACAAAATTCTCCGGAAATCACATAGAAAGTTTCTCGGGTCAGATAAAGCGGTCACGCAAAGTTTGAGCACCAACGGAAGACATTTGGGGGTGCCGGTGTGCCACAAACCAGCATTCGCCGAAACTCGGATTATCGTGAAAAATGTGTTAAAGCTCGTTATTTGAGGCTGAAATCGAACAGGTTGACTCCTGAAATCGAACAGGTTGATTCCTGAAATGAGCTCGGACGCGTGATTGAAAAATCGGGAGAAAAAGAAACAGGGTCAGGTACGACCTTCCGAACGGCTGAAATTGAAGTATATAATACACGGTTTTTCAGGATTCTGGGGTCCCGAAATAAAATTCTCCGGAAATCACATAGAAAGTTTCTCGGGTCAGATAAAGCGGTCACGCAAAGTTTGAGCACCAACGGAAGACATTTGGGGGTGCCGGTGTGCCACAAACCAGCATTCGTCGAAACTCGGATTATCGTGAAAAATGTGTTAAAGCTCGTTATTTGAGGCTGAAATCGAACAGCTTGATTCCTTAAATGATCTCGGACGCGTGATTGAAAAATCGGGAGAAAAAGAAACAGGGTCCGGTACGACCTACCGAACGGCTGAAATTGAAGTGTATAATACACGGTTTTTCAGGATTTCGGGGTCCCGAAACAAAATTCTCCGGAAATCACATTGAAAGTTCCTCGGGTCAGATAAAGCGGTCACGCAAAGTTTGAGCACCAACGGAAGACATTTGGGGGTGCCGGTGTGCCACAAACCAGCATTCGCCGAAACTCGGATTATCGTGAAAAATGTGTTAAAGCTCGTTATTTGAGGCTGAAATCGAACAGGTTGATTCTTGAAATGAGCTCGGACGCGTGATTGAAAAACAGGAAGAAAAAGAAACAGGTCCGACGACCTTCCCTAACAAATTTAAATTAAAGTGTATAATACACGGTTTTTCGGGATTCCGGGGTCCCGGAACAAAATTCTCCGAAAATCACATAAAAAGTTCCTCGGGTCATATAAAGCGGCCACGCAAAGTTTGAGCACCAACGGAAGACATTTGGGGTGCCGGTGTGCTACAAACCAGCATTCGCCGAAACTCGGATTATCGTGAAAAATGTGTTAAAGCTCGTTATTTGAGGCTGAAATCGAACAGGTTGATTCCTGAAATCGAACAGGTTGATTCCTGAAATGAGCTCGGACGCGTGATTGAAAAACAGGGAGAAAAAGAAACAGGGCCGGTACGACCTTCCGAACTATTTGAAATTGATGTGTATAATACACGGTTTTCAGATTAGGGTCCCGAAACAAAATTCTCCGGAAATCACATAGAAAGTTTCTCGGGTCAGATAAAGCGGTCACGCAAAGTTTGAGCACCAACGGAAGACATTTGGGGGTGCCGGTGTGCCACAAACCAACATTCGCCGAAACTCGGATTATCGTGAAAAATGTGTTAAAGCTCATTATTTGAGGTGAAATCGAACAAAGTTGATTCCTAAAATGAGCTCGGACGCGTGATTGAAAAACGGGGAGAAAAAGAAACAGTGGTCCCAGATTACGACCTTCCGAACGGTTTGAAATTGAAGTGTATAAATACACGATTTTTCAGGATTTCGGGGTCCCGAAACAAAATTCTCCGGAAATCACATAGGAAGTTCCTCGTGTCAGATAAAGCGGCCACGCAAAGTTTGAGCACCAACGGAAGACATTTGGGGGTGCCGGTGTGCCACAAACCAGCATTCGCCGAAACTCGGATTATCGTGAAAAATGTGTTAAAGCTCATTATTTGAGGTGAAATCGAACAGGTTGATTCCTAAAATGAGCTCGGACGCGTGATTGAAAAACAGGGAGAAAAAGAAACAGGGTCCGGTACGACCTTCCGAACGGCTGAAATTGAAGTGTAAATACACGGTTTTTCAGGATTTCGGGGTCCCAAAACAAAATTCTCCGGAAATCACATAGAAAGTTCCTCGGGTCAGATAAAGCGGCCACACAAACTTTGAGCACCAACGGAAGACATTTGGGGGTGCCGGTGTGCTACAAACCAGCATTCACCAAAACTCGGATTATCGTGAAAAATGTGTTAAAGCTCATTATTTGAGGCTGAAATCGAACAGGTTGATTCCTAAAATGAGCTCGGACGCGTGATTGAAAAACAGGGAGAAAAAGAAACAGGGTCCGGTACGACCTTCCGAACGGGTTAAATTGAAGTGTATAATACACGGTTTTTCAGGATTTCGGGGTCCCGAAACAAAATTCTCCGAAAATTACATAGGAAGTTCCTCGTGTCAGATAAAGCGGCCACGCAAAGTTTGAGCACCAACGGAAGACATTTGGGGGTCCGGTGTGTCACAAACCAGCATTCGCCGAAACTCGGATTATCGTGAAAAATGTGTTAAAGCTCGTTATTTGAGGCTGAAATCGAACAAGTTGATTCCTGAAATCGAACAGGTTGATTCCTGAAATGAGCTCGGACGCGTGATTGAAAAACAGGGAGAAAAAGAAACAGGGTCCGGTACGACCTTCCGACAATTTGAAATTGAAGTGTATATCCACGGTTTTCAGATTCCGGGGTCCCGAAACAAAATTCTCCGGAAATCACATAGAAAGTTCGTCGGGTCAGATAAAGCGGCCACGCAAACTTTGAGCACCAACGGAAGACATTTGGGGGTGCCGGTGTGCTACAAACCAGCATTCGCCGAAACTCGGATTATCGTGAAAAATGTGTTAAAGCTCGTTATTTGAGGCTGAAATCGAACAGGTTGATTCCTGAAATCGAACAGGTTGATTCCTGAAATGAGCTCGGACGCGTGATTGAAAAACAGGGAGAAAAAGAAACAGGATCAGGTACGACCTTCCGAACTATTTGAAATTGAAGTGTATAATACACGGTTTTTCAGATTCCGAGTCCCGAAACAAAATTCTCCGAAAATCACATAGAAAGTTCCTCGGGTCGATAAAGCGGCCACGCAAAGTTTGAGCACCAACGGAAGACATTTGGGGTGTCGGTGTGCCACAAACCAAAGATTCGTCGAAACTCGGATTAACGTGAAAAATGTGTTAAAGCTCGTTATTTGAGGCTGAAATCGAACAGGTTGATTCCTTAAATGAGCTCGGACGCGTGATTGAAAAACAGGGAGAAAAAGAAACAGGGTCCGGTACGACCTACCGAACGGCTGAAATTGAAATACACGGTTTTTCAGGATTTCGGGGTCCCGAAACAAAATTCTCCGGAAATCACATAGAAAGTTTCTCGGGTCAGATAAAGCGGTCACGCAAAGTTTGAGCACCAACGGAAGACATTTGGGGGTGCCGGTGTGCCACAAACCAGCATTCGCCGAAACTCGGATTATCGTGAAAAATGTGTTAAAGCTCGTTATTTGAGGCTGAAATCGAACAGGTTGACTCCTGAAATCGAACAGGTTGATTCCTGAAATGAGCTCGGACGCGTGATTGAAAAACAGGAGAAAAAAAAACAGGTCGTACGACCTTCCGAACTATTTGAAATTGAAGTATATAATACACGGTTTTTCAGGATTCTGGGGTCCCGAAATAAAATTCTTTGGAAATCACATAGAAAGTTCCTCGGGTCAGATAAAGCGGTCACGCAAAGTTTGAGCACCAACGGAAGACATTTGGGGGTGCCGGTGTGCCACAAACCAGCATTCGTCGAAACTCGGATTATCGTGAAAAATGTGTTAAAGCTCGTTATTTGAGGCTGAAATCGAACAGCTTGATTCCTTAAATGAGCTCGACGCGTGATTGAAAAATCGGGAGAAAAAAAAGGTCCGGTACGATCTACCGAACGACTGAAATTGAAGTGTATAATACACGGTTTTGAGATTTGGGGTCCCGAAACAAAATTCTCCGGAAATCACATTGAAAGTTCCTCGGGTCAGATAAAGCGGCCACGCAAAGTTTGAGCACGAACGGAAGACATTTGGGGGTGCCGGTGTGCCACAAACCAGTATTCGCCGAAACTCGGATTATCGTGAAAAATGTGTTAAAGCTCGTTATTTGAGGCTGAAATCGAACAGGTTGATTCCTGAAATCGAACAGGTTGATTCCTGAAATGAGCTCGGACGCGTGATTGAAAAACAGGGAGAAAAAGAAACAGGGCCCGGTACGACCTTCCGAACGGCTGAAATTGATGTGTATAATACACGGTTTTTCAGGATTCCGGGGTCCCGAAACAAAATTCTCCGGAAATCACATAGAAAGTTTCTTGGGTCAGATAAAGCGGCCACGCAAAGTTTGAGCACCAACGGAAGACATTTGGGGGTGCCGGTGTGCCACAAACCAGCATTCGCCGAAACTCGGATTATCGTGAAAAATGTGTTAAAGCTCGTTATTTGAGGCTGAAATCGAACAGGTTAATTCCTGAAATCGAACAGGTTGATTCCTGAAATGAGCTCGGACGCGTGATTGAAAAACAGGGAGAAAAAGAAACAGGGTCCGGTACGACCTACCGAACGGCTGAAATTGAAGTGTATATAATACACGGTTTTTCAGGATTTCAGGGTCCCGAAACAAAATTCTCCGGAAATCACATAGAAAGTTTCTCGGGTCAGATAAAGCGGTCACGCAAAGTTTGAGCACCAACGGAAGACATTTGGGGGTGCCGGTGTGCCACAAACCAACATTCGCCGAAACTCGGATTATCGTGAAAAATGTGTTAAAGCTCGTTATTTGAGGCTGAAATCGAACAGGTTGACTCCTGAAATCGAACAGGTTGATTCCTGAAATGAGCTCGGACGCGTGATTGAAAAACAGGGAGAAAAAGAAACAGGGTCAGGTACGACCTTCCGAACGGCTGAAATTGAAGTATATAATACACGGTTTTTCAGGATTCTGGGGTCCCGAAATAAAATTCTTTGGAAATCACATAGAAAGTTCCTCGGGTCAGATAAAGCGGTCACGCAAAGTTTGAGCACCAACGGAAGACATTTGGGGGTGCCGGTGTGCCACAAACCAGCATTCGTCGAAACTCGGATTATCGTGAAAAATGTGTTAAAGCTCGTTATTTGAGGCTGAAATCGAACAGCTTGATTCCTTAAATGAGCTCAGACGCGTGATTGAAAAATCGGGAGAAAAAGAAACAGGGTCCGGTACGACCTACCGAACGACTGAAATTGAAGTGTATAATACACGGTTTTTCAGGATTTCGGGGTCCCGAAACAAAATTCTCCGGAAATCACATTGAAAGTTCCTCGGGTCAGATAAAGCGGCCACGCAAAGTTTGAGCACGAACGGAAGACATTTGGGGGTGCCGGTGTGCCACAAACCAGTATTCGCCGAAACTCGGATTATCGTGAAAAATGTGTTAAAGCTCGTTATTTGAGGCTGAAATCGAACAGGTTGATTCCTGAAATCGAAGAGGTTGATTCCTGAAATGAGCTCGGACGCGTGATTGAAAAACAGGGAGAAAAAGAAACAGGGTCCGGTACGACCTTCCGAACGGCTGAAATTGAAGTGTATAATACACGGTTTTTCAGGATTCCGGGGTCTTGAAACAAAATTCTCCGGAAATCACATAGAAAGTTTCTTGGGTCAGATAAAGCGGTCACGCAAAGTTTGAGCACCAACGGAAGACATTTGGGGGTGCCGGTGTGCCACAAACCAGCATTCGCCGAAACTCGGATTATCGTGAAAAATGTGTTAAAGCTCATTATTTGAGGCTGAAATCGAACAGGTTGATTCCTGAAATCGAACAGGTTGATTCCTGAAATGAGCTCGGACGCGTGATTGAAAAACAGGGAGAAAAAGAAACAGGATCGGCACGACCTTCCGAACGGTGAAATTGATGTGTATAATACACGTTTTTTCAAAGATTAGGGGTCCCGAAACAAAATTCTCCGGAAATCACATAGAAAGTTTCTCGGGTCAGATAAAGCGGTCACGCAAAGTTTGAGCACCAACGGAAGACATTTGGGGGTGCCGGTGTGCCACAAACCAACATTCGCCGAAACTCGGATTATCGTGAAAAATGTGTTAAAGCTCGTTATTTGAGGTGAAATCGAACAGGTTGACTCTGAAATCGAACAGGTTGATTCTGAAATGAGCTCGGACGCGTGATTGAAAAATAGGGAGAAAAAGAAACAGGGTCGGGTACGACCTTCCGAACTTTGAAATTGAAGTATATAATACACGGTTTTTCAGGATTCTGGGGTCCCGAAATAAAATTCTCCGGAAATCACATAGAAAGTTCCTCGGGTCAGATAAAGCGGTCACGCAAAGTTTGAGCACCAACGGAAGACATTTGGGGGTGCCGGTGTGCCACAAACCAGCATTCGTCGAAACTCGGATTATCGTGAAAAATGTGTTAAAGCTCGTTATTTGAGGCTGAAATCGAACAGCTTGATTCCTTAAATGATCTCGGACGCGTGATTGAAAAATCGGGAGAAAAAGAAACAGGGTCCGGTACGACCTACCGAACGGCTGAAATTGAAGTGTATAATACACGGTTTTTCAGGATTTCGGGGTCCCGAAACAAAATTCTCCGGAAATCACATTGAAAGTTCCTCGGGTCAGATAAAGCGGTCACGCAAAGTTTGAGCACCAACGGAAGACATTTGGGGGTGCCGGTGTGCCACAAACCAGTATTCGCCGAAACTCGGATTATCGTGAAAAATGTGTTAAAGCTCGTTATTTGAGGCTGAAATCGAACAGGTTGATTCTTGAAATGAGCTCGCACGCGTGATTGAAAAACAGGAAGAAAAAGAAACAGGGTCCGGTACGACCTTCCTAACAGCTGAAATTAAAGTGTATAATACACGGTTTTTCGGGATTCAGGGGTCCCGGAACAAAATTCTCCGAAAATCACATAAAAAGTTCCTCGGGTCATATAAAGCGGCCACGCAAAGTTTGAGCACCAACGGAAGACATTTGGGGTGCCGGTGTGCTACAAACCAGCATTCGCCGAAACTCGGATTATCGTGAAAAATGTGTTAAAGCTCATTATTTGAGGCTGAAATCGAACAGGTTGATTCCTAAAATGAGCTCGGACGCGTGATTGAAAAACAGGGAGAAAAAGAAACAGGGTCCGGTACGACCTTCCGAACGGCTGAAATTGAAGTGTATAATACACGGTTTTTCAGGATTTCGGGGTCCCGAAACAAAATTCTCCGGAAATCACATAGGAAGTTCCTCGTGTCAGATAAAGCGGCCATGCAAAGTTTGAGCACCAACGGAAGACATTTGGGGGTGCGGTGTGCACAAACCAAAGATTCGCCGAAACTCGGATTATCGTGAAAAATGTGTTAAAGCTCATTATTTGAGGTGAAATCGAACAAAGTTGATTCCTAAAATGAGCTCGGACGCGTGATTGAAAAACAGGGAGAAAAAGAAACAGGGTCCGGTACGACCTTCCGAACGGCTGAAATTGAAGTGTATAAATACACGATTTTTCAGGATTTCGGGGTCCCGAAACAAAATTCTCCGGAAATCACATAAGAAGTTCCTCGTGTCAGATAAAGCGGCCACGCAAAGTTTGAGCACCAACGGAAGACATTTGGGGGTGCCGGTGTGCCAAACCAAAGATTCGCCGAAACTCGGATTATCGTGAAAAATGTGTTAAAGCTCATTATTTGAGGTGAAATCGAACAAAGTTGATTCCTAAAATGAGCTCGGACGCGTGATTGAAAAACAGGGAGAAAAAAAACAGGTCCGTACGACCTTCCGAACTATTTGAAATTGAAGTGTATATAATGCACGGTTTTTCAGGATTTCGGGGTCCCGAAACAAAATTCTCCGGAAATCACATAGAAAGTTCCTCGGGTCAGATAAAGCGGCCACGCAAACTTTGAGCACCAACGGAAGACATTTGGGGGTGCCGGTGTGCTACAAACCAGCATTCGCCGAAACTCGGATTATCGTGAAAAATGTGTTAAAGCTCATTATTTGAGGTTGAAATCGAACAGGTTGATTCCTAAAATGAGCTCGGACGCGTGATTGAAAAACAGGGAGAAAAAGAAACAGGGTCCGGTACGACCTTCCGAACGGCTGAAATTGAAGTGTATAATACACGGTTTTTCAGGATTTCGGGGTCCCGAAACAAAATTCTCCGGAAATCACATAGGAAGTTCCTCGTGTCAGATAAAGCGGCCATGCAAAGTTTGAGCACCAACGGAAGACATTTGGGGGTGCCGGTGTGCCACAAACCAGCATTCGCCGAAACTCGGATTATCGTGAAAAATGTGTTAAAGCTCATTATTTGAGGCTGAAATCGAACAGGTTGATTCCTAAAATGAGCTCGGACGCGTGATTGAAAAACAGGAGAAAAAGAAACGTGGTCCGATTTACGACCTTCCGAACGGCTGAAATTGAAGTGTATAAATACACGATTTTTCAGGATTTCGGGGTCCCGAAACAAAATTCTCCGGAAATCACATAGGAAGTTCCTCGTGTCAGATAAAGCGGCCACGCAAAGTTTGAGCACCAACGGAAGACATTTGGGGGTGCCGGTGTGCCACAAACCAGCATTCGCCGAAACTCGGATTATCGTGAAAAATGTGTTAAAGCTCATTATTTGAGGCTGAAATCGAACAGGTTGATTCCTAAAATGAGCTCGGACGCGTGATTGAAAAACAGGGAGAAAAAGAAACAGGGTCCGGTACGACCTTCCGAACGGCTGAAATTGAAGTGTATATAATACACGGTTTTTCAGGATTTCGGGGTCCCGAAACAAAATTCTCCGGAAATCACATAGGAAGTTCCTCGTGTCAGATAAAGCGGCCACGCAAAGTTTGAGCACCAACGGAAGACATTTGGGGGTGCCGGTGTGCCCAAACCAAAGATTCGCCGAAACTCGGATTATCGTGAAAAATGTGTTAAAGCTCATTATTTGAGGTGAAATCGAACAAAGTTGATTCCAAAAATGAGCTCGGACGCGTGATTGAAAAACAGGGAGAAAAAGAAACGAAGTGGTCCGGACGACCTTCCGAACGGCTGAAATTGAAGTGTATAATACACGGTTTTTCAGGATTTCGGGGTCCCGAAACAAAATTCTCCGGAAATCACATAGAAAGTTCCTCGGGTCAGATAAAGCGGCCACGCAAACTTTGAGCACCAACGGAAGACATTTGGGGGTGCCGGTGTGCTACAAACCAGCATTCGCCGAAACTCAGATTATCGTGAAAAATGTGTTAAAGCTCATTATTTGAGGCTGAAATCGAACAGGTTGATTTCTAAAATGAGCTCGGACGCGTGATTGAAAAACAGGGAGAAAAAGAAACATGGTCCGGTACGACCTTCCGAACGGCTGAAATTGAAGTGTATAATACACGGTTTTTCAGGATTTCGGGGTCCCGAAACAAAATTCTCCGGAAATCACATAGGAAGTTCCTCGTGTCAGATAAAGCGGCCACGCAAAGTTTGAGCACCAACGGAAGACATTTGGGGGTCCGGTGTGTCACAAACCAGCATTCGCCGAAACTCGGATTATCGTGAAAAATGTGTTAAAGCTCGTTATTTGAGGCTGAAATCGAACAGATTGATTCCTGAAATGAGCTCGGACGCATGATTGAAAAACAGGGAGAAGAAGAAACAGGATCCGGTACGACCTTCCGAACGACTGAAATTGAAGTGTATATCCACGGTTTTTCAGGATTCCGGGGTCCCGAAACAAAATTCTCCAGAAATCACATAGAAAGTTCCTCGGGTCAGATAAAGCGGCCACGCAAACTTTGAGCACCAACGGAAGACATTTGGGGGTGCCGGTGTGCTACAAACCAGCATTCGCCGAAACTCGGATTATCGTGAAAAATGTGTTAAAGCTCGTTATTTGAGGCTGAAATCGAACAGGTTGATTCCTTAAATGAGCTCGGACGCGTGATTGAAAAACAGGGAGAAAAAGAAACAGGGTCCGGTACGACCTTCCGAACGGCTGAAATTGAAGTGTATATAATACACGGTTTTTCAGGATTTCGGGGTCCCGAAACAAAATTCTCCGGAAATCACATAGGAAGTTCCTCGGGTCAGATAAAGCGGCCACGCAAAGTTTGAGCACCAACGGAAGACATTTGGGGGTGCCGGTGTGCCACAAACCAGCATTCGCCGAAACTCGGATTATCGTGAAAAATGTGTTAAAGCTCGTTATTTGAGGCTGAAATCGAACAAGTTGATTCCTGAAATCGAACAGGTTGATTCTTGAAATGAGCTCGGACGCATGATTGAAAAACAGGGAGAAGAAGAAACAGGATCCGCACGACCTTCCGAACTTTGAAATTGAAGTGTATATCCACGGTTTTTCAGGATTCCGGGGTCCCGGAACAAAATTCTCCGGAAATCACATAGAAAGTTCGTCGGGTCAGATAAAGCGGCCACGCAAACTTTGAGCACCAACGGAAGACATTTGGGGGTGCCGGTGTGCCACAAACCAGCATTCGCCGAGACTCGGATTTTCGTGAAAAATGTGTTAAAGCTCGTTATTTGAGGCTGAAATCGAACAAGTTGATTCCTGAAATCGAACAGGTTGATTCCTTAAATGAGCTCGGACGCGTGATTGAAAAACAGGGTGAAAAAGAAACAGGGTCCGATACGACCTTCCGAACGACAGAAATTGAAGTGTATAAATACACGGTGTTTCAGGATTCCGGGGTCCCGAAACAAATTCTCCGGAAATCACATAGGAAGTTTCTCGGGTCAGATAAAGCGGCCACTCAAAGTTTGAGCACCAACGGAAGACATTTGGGGGTGCCGGTGTGCTACAAACCAGCATTCGCCGAAACTCGGATTATCGTGAAAAATGTGTTAAAGCTCGTTATTTGAGGTGAAATCGAAGAGGTTGATTCCTGAAATGAGCTCGGACGCGTGATTGAAAAACGGGGAGAAAAAGAAACAGGGTCCGGTACGACCTACCGAACGGCTGAAATTGAAGTGTATATATATACACGGTTTTTCAGGATTTCGGGGTCCCGAAACAAAATTCTCCGGAAATCACATAGAAAGTTCCTCGGGTCAGATAAAGCGGCCATGCAAAGTTTGAGCACCAACGGAAGACATTTGGGGGTGCCGGTGTGCCACAAACCAAAGATTCGCGAAACTCCTCGGATTATCGTGAAAAATGTGTTAAAGCTCGTTATTTGAGGCTGAAATCGAACAGGTTGATTCCTTAAATGAGCTCGGACGCGTGATTGAAAAACAGGGAGAAAAAGAAACAGGGTCCGGTACGACCTTCCGAACGGCTGAAATTGAAGTGTATATAATACACGGTTTTTCAGGATTTCGGGGTCCCGAAACAAAATTTTCCGGAAATTACATAGAAAGTTACTCGGGTCAGATAAAGCGGTCACGCAAAGTTTGAGCACCAACGGAAGACATTTGGGGGTGCCGGTGTGCCACAAACCAGCATTCGTCGAAACTCGGATTATCGTGAAAAATGTGTTAAAGCTCGTTATTTGAGGCTGAAATCGAACAAGTTGATTCCTGAAATCGAACAGGTTGATTCTTGAAATGAGCTCGGACGCATGATTGAAAAACAGGGAGAAGAAGAAACAGGATCCGGTACGACCTTCCGAACGGCTGAAATTGAAGTGTATATCCACGGTTTTTCAGGATTCCGGGGTCCCGGAACAAAATTCTCCGGAAATCACATAGAAAGTTCGTCGGGTCAGATAAAGCGGCCACGCAAACTTTGAGCACCAACGGAAGACATTTGGGGGTGCCGGTGTGCTACAAACCAGCATTCGCCGAGACTCGGATTATCGTGAAAAATGTGTTAAAGCTCGTTATTTGAGGCTGAAATCGAACAAGTTGATTCCTGAAATCGAACAGGTTGATTCCTTAAATGAGCTCGGAAGCGTGATTGAAAAACAGGGTGAAAATGAAACAGGGTCCGATACGACCTTCCGAACGACAGAAATTGAAGTGTATAAATACACGGTGTTTCAGGATTCCGGGGTCCCGAAACAAATTCTCCGGAAATCACATAGGAAGTTTCTCGGGTCAGATAAAGCGGCCACTCAAAGTTTGAGCACCAACGGAAGACATTTGGGGGTGCCGGTGTGCTACAAACCAGCATTCGCCGAAACTCGGATTATCGTGAAAAATGTGTTAAAGCTCGTTATTTGAGGCTGAAATCGAACAGATTGATTCCTTAAATGAGCTCGGACGCGTGATTGAAAAACAGGGAGAAAAAGAAACAGGGTCCGGTACGACCTACCGAACGGCTGAAATTGAAGTGTATATATAATACACGGTTTTTCAGGATTCCGGGGTCCCGAAACAAAATTCTCCGGAAATTACATAGAAAGTTACTCGGGTCAGATAAAGCGGTCACGCAAAGTTTGAGCACCAACGGAAGACATTTGGGGGTGCCGGTGTGCCACAAACCAGCATTCGTCGAAACTCGGATTATCGTGAAAAATGTGTTAAAGCTCGTTATTTGAGGCTGAAATCGAACAGGTTGATTCCTTAAATGAGCTCGGACGCGTGATTGAAAAACAGGGAGAAAAAGAAACAGGTCCGCTACGACCTTCCGAACGGCTGAAATTGAAGTGTATATAATACACGGTTTTTCAGGATTTCGGGGTCCCGAAGCAAAATTCTCCGGAAATCACATAGGAAGTTCCTCAGGTCAGATAAAGCGGCCACGCAAAGTTTGAGCACCAACGGAAGACATTTGGGGGTGCCGGTGTGCCACAAACCAGCATTCGCCGAAACTCGGATTATCGTGAAAAATGTGTTAAAGCTCGTTATTTGAGGTGAAATCGAACAAGTTGATTCTGAAATCGAACAGGTTCATTCTGAAATGAGCTCGGACGCATGATTGAAAAACAAGGAGAAGAAGAAACAGGATCCAGATCGACCTTCCGAACGGTGAAATTGAAGTGTATAATCCACGGTTTTCAGATTAGGGGTCCCGAAACAAAATTCTCCGGAAATGACATAGAAAGTTCCTCGGGTCAGATAAAGCGGCCACGCAAACTTTGAGCACCAACGGAAGACATTTGGGGGTGCCGGTGTGCTACAAACCAAAGATTCGCGAAACTCGGATTATCGTGAAAAATGTGTTAAAGCTCATTATTTGAGGTGAAATCGAACAAAGTTGATTCCTAAAATCGAACAGGTTGATTCTTGAAATGAGCTCGGACGCGTGATTGAAAAACAGGAAGGAAAAGAAACAGGGCCGTCACGACCTTCCGAACTATTTGAAATTGAAGTGTATAATACACGGTTTTCAGATTAGGGGTCCCGGAACAAATTTCTCCGGAAATCACATAGAAAGTTCCTCGGGTCAAATAAAGCGGCCACGCAAAGTTTGAGCACCAACGGAAGACATTTGGGGGTGCCGGTGTGCCACAAACCAGCATTCGCCCAAACTCGGATTATCGTGAAAAATGTGTTAAAGCTCATTATTTGAGGCTGAAATCGAACAGGTTGATTCCTAAAATCGAACAGGTTGATTCTTGAAATGAGCTCGGACGCGTGATTGAAAAACAGGGAGAAAAAGAAATTGGGCCCGGTACGACCTTCCGAACGGCTGAAATTGAAGTGTATAATACACGGTTTTTCAGGATTCCGGGGTCCCGAAACAAATTCTCCGGAAATCACATAGGAAGTTTCTCGGGTCAGATAAAGCGGCCACTCAAAGTTTGAGCACCAACGGAAGACATTTGGGGGTGCCGGTGTGCTACAAACCAGCATTCGCCGAAACTCGGATTATCATGAAAAATGTGTTAAAGCTCGTTATTTGAGGCTGAAATCGAACAGGTTGATTCCTGAAATCGAACAGGTTGATTCTTGAAATGAGCTCGGACGCGTGATTGAAAAACAGGGAGAAAAAGAAACAGGGTCCGGTACGACGTTCCGAACGGCTGAAATTGAAGTGTATAATACACGGGTTTTCAGGATTCCGGGGTCCCGGAACAAAATTCTCCGGAAATCACATAGAAAGTTTCTCGGGTCAGATAAAACGGTCACGCAAAGTTTGAGCACCAACGGAAGACATTTGGGGGTGCCGGTGTGCCACAAACCAGCATTCGCCGAGACTCGGATTTTCGTGAAAAATGTGTTAAAGCTCGTTATTTGAGGCTGAAATCGAACAAGTTGATTCCTTAAATGAGCTCGGACGCGTGATTGAAAAACAGGAGAAAAGAAACAGGTCCGTACGACCTTCCGGTTTGAAATTGAAGTGTTTATAATACGGTTTGCCAGATTCGGGGTCCCGAAACAAAATTCTCCGGAAATCACATAGGAAGTTCCTCAGGTCAGATAAAGCGGCCACGCAAAGTTTGAGCACCAACGGAAGACATTTGGGGGTGCCGGTGTGCCACAAACCAGCATTCGCCGAAACTCGGATTATCGTGAAAAATGTGTTAAAGCTCGTTATTTGAGGCTGAAATCGAACAAGTTGATTCCTGAAATCGAACAGGTTCATTCCTGAAATGAGCTCGGACGCATGATTGAAAAACAAGGAGAAGAAGAAACAGGATCCGGTACGACCTTCCGAACGGCTGAAATTGAAGTGTATAATCCACGGTTTTTCAGGATTCCGGGGTCCCGAAACAAAATTCTCCGGAAATCACATAGAAAGTTCCTCGGGTCAGATAAAGCGGCCACGCAAACTTTGAGCACCAACGGAAGACATTTGGGGGTGCCGGTGTGCTACAAACCAGCATTCGCCGAAACTCGGATTATCGTGAAAAATGTGTTAAAGATCATTATTTGAGGCTGAAATCGAACAGGTTTATTCCTAAAATCGAACAGGTTGATTCTTGAAATGAGCTCGGACGCGTGATTGAAAAACAGGGAGAAAAAGAAACAGGGCCCGGTACGACCTTCCGAACGGCTGAAATTGAAGTGTATAATACACGGTTTTTCAGGATTCCGGGGTCCCGGAACAAATTTCTCCGGAAATCACATAGAAAGTTCCTCGGGTCAAATAAAGCGGCCACGCAAAGTTTGAGCACCAACGGAAGACATTTGGGGGTGCCGGTGTGCCACAAACCAGCATTCGCCGAAACTCGGATTATCGTGAAAAATGTGTTAAAGCTCATTATTTGAGGCTGAAATCGAACAGGTTGATTCCTAAAATCGAACAGGTTGATTCTTGAAATGAGCTCGGACGCGTGATTGAAAAACAGGGAGAAAAAGAAATTGGGCCCGGTACGACCTTCCGAACGACTGAAATTGAAGTGTATAATACACGGTTTTTCAGGATTCCGGGGTCCCGAAACAAATTCTCCGGAAATCACATAGGAAGTTTCTCGGGTCAGATAAAGCGGCCACTCAAAGTTTGAGCACCAACGGAAGACATTTGGGGGTGCGGTGTGCTACAAACCAAAGATTCGCCGAAACTCGGATTATCATGAAAAATGTGTTAAAGCTCGTTATTTGAGGTTGAAATCGAACAAAGTTGATTCTGAAATCGAACAGGTTGATTCTTGAAATGAGCTCGGACGCGTGATTGAAAAACAGGGAGAAAAAGAAACAGGGTCCGGTACGACGTTCCGAACGGCTGAAATTGAAGTGTATAATACACGGGTTTTCAGGATTCCGGGGTCCCGGAACAAAATTGTCCGGAAATCACATAGAAAGTTTCTCGGGTCAGATAAAACGGTCACGCAAAGTTTGAGCACCAACGGAAGACATTTGGGGGTGCCGGTGTGCCACAAACCAGCATTCGCCGAGACTCGGATTTTCGTGAAAAATGTATTAAAGCTCGTTATTTGAGGCTGAAATCGAACAAGTTGATTCCTGAAATCGAACAGGTTGATTCCTTAAATGAGCTCGGACGCGTGATTGAAAAACAAGGTGAAAAAGAAACAGGGTCCGATACGACCTTCCGAACGCACGAGAAATTGAAGTGTATAAATACACGGTGTTTGGGATTCAAGGGTCCCGAAAAAAATTCTCCGGAAATCACATAGGAAGTTTCTCGGGTCAGATAAAGCGGCCATTCAAAGTTTGAGCACCAACGGAAGACATTTGGGGGTGCCGGTGTGCTACAAAACCAAAGATTCGCCGAAACTCGGATTATCGTGAAAAATGTGTTAAAGCTCGTTATTTGAGGTGAAATCGAACAGGTTGATTCCAGAAATGAGCTCGGACGCGTGATTGAAAAACAGGAGAAAAAGAAACAGGTCCGGTACGACCTTCCGAACGGTTGAAATTTAAGTGTATAATACACGGTTTTCAGATTTGGGGTCCCGAAACAAAATTTTCCGGAAATCACATAGAAAGTTCCTCGGGTCGATAAAGCGGCCACGCAAAGTTTGAGCACCAACGGAAGACATTTGGGGGTGCCGGTGTGCCACAAACCAAACATTCGCCGAAACTCGGATTATCGTGAAAAATGTGTTAAAGCTCATTATTTGAGGTGAAATCGAACAAGTTGATTCGAAATCGAAAGGTTCATTCGAAATGAGCTCGGACGCATGATTGAAAAACAGGGAGAAGAAGAAACAGGATCCGGTACGACCTTCCGAACGGCTGAAATTGAAGTGTATAATACACGGTTTTTCAGGATTCCGGGGTCCCGAAACAAAATTCTCCGGAAATCACATAGAAAGTTCCTCGGGTCAGATAAAGCGGCCACGTGAACTTTGAGCACCAACGGAAGACATTTGGGGGTGCCGGTGTGCTACAAACCAGCATTCGCCGAAACTCGGATTATCGTGAAAAATGTGTTAAAGCTCATTATTTGAGGCTGAAATCGAACAGGTTGATTCTTGAAATGAGCTCGGACGCGTGATTGAAAAACAGGGAGAAAAAGAAATTGGGCCCGGTACGACCTTCCGAACGGCTGAAATTGAAGTGTATAATACACGGTTTTTCAGGATTCCGGGGTCCCGAAACAAAATTCTCCGAAAATCACATAGAAAGTTCCTCGGGTCAGATAAAGCGGTCACGCAAAGTTTGAGCACCAACGGAAGACATTTGGGGGTGCCGGTGTGCCACAAACCAGCATTCGTCGAAACTCGGATTATCGTGAAAAATGTGTTGAAGCTCGTTATTTGAGGCTGAAATCGAACAGGTTGATTCCTTAAATAAGCTCAGACGCGTGATTGAAAAACAGAGAGAAAAAGAAACAGGGTCCGGTACGACCTACCGAACGGCTGAAATTGAAGTGTATATAAATACACGGTTTTTCAGGATTTCGGGGTCCCGAAACAAAATTCTCCGGAAATCACATAGAAAGTTCCTCGGGTCAGATAAAGCGGCCACGCAAAGTTTGAGCATCAACGGAAGACATTTGGAGGTGCCGGTGTGCCACAAACCAGCATTCGCCGAAACTCGGATTATCATGAAAAATGTGTTAAAGCTCGTTATTTGAGGCTAAAATCGAGCAGGTTGATTCCTGAAATCGAACAGGTTGATTCCTTAAATGAGCTCGGACGCGTGATTGAAAAACAGGGTGAAAAAGAAACAGGGTCCGGTACGACCTTCCGAACGACAGAAATTGAAGTGTATAAATACACGGTTTTTCAGGATTCCGGGGTCCCGAAACAAATTCTCCGGAAATCACATAGGAAGTTTCTTGGGTCAGATAAAGCGGCCACTCAAAGTTTGAGAACCATTGGAAGACATTTGGGGGTGCCGGTGTGCTACAAACCAGCATTCGCCGAAACTCGGATTATCATGAAAAATGTGTTAAAGCTCGTTATTTGAGGCTGAAATCGAACAGGTTGATTCCTGAAATCGAACAGGTTGATTCTTGAAATGAGCTCGGACGCGTGATTGAAAAACAGGGAGAAAAAGAAACAGTGGTCCGTACGACGTTCGAACGGTTGAAATTGAAGTGTATAATACACGGGTTTTCGGGATTCCAGGAACAAAATTCTCCGGAAATCACATAGAAAGTTTCTCGGGTCAGATAAAACGGTCACGCAAAGTTTGAGCACCAACGGAAGACATTTGGGGGTGCCGGTGTGCCACAAACCAAAGATTCGCCGAGACTCGGATTTTTCGTGAAAAATGTGTTAAAGCTCGTTATTTGAGGTGAAATCGAACAAGTTGATTCTGAAATCGAAAGGTTGATTCCTTAAATGAGCTCGGACGCGTGATTGAAAAACGGGGAGAAAAAGAAACAGGGTCCGATACGACCTTCCGAACGACGTAAATTGAAGTGTATAAATACACGGTGTTTCAGGATTAGGGGTCCCGAAACAAATTCTCCGGAAATCACATAGGAAGTTTCTCGGGTCAGATAAAGCGGCCACTCAAAGTTTGAGCACCAACGGAAGACATTTGGGGGTGCTTGGTGTGCTCAAACCAAAGATTCGCCGAAACTCGGATTATCGTGAAAAATGTGTTAAAGCTCCTTATTTGAGGCTGAAATCGAAGCAGATTGATTCCTTAAATGAGCTCGGACGCGTGATTGAAAAACAGGGAGAAAAGAAACAGTGGTCCGACGACCTACCGAACATTTGAAATTGAAGTGTATATATAATACACGGTTTTTCAGGATTTCGGGGTCCCGAAACAAAATTCTCCGGAAATCACATAGAAAGTTCCTCGGGTCAGATAAAGCGGCCACTCAAAGTTTGAGCACCAACGGAAGACATTTGGGGGTGCCGGTGTGCTACAAACCAGCATTCGCCGAAACTCGGATTATCGTGAAAAATGTGTTAAAGCTCGTTATTTGAGGTGAAATCGAACAGATTGATTCCTGAAATGAGCTCGGACGCGTGATTGAAAAACAGGGAGAAAAAGAAACAGGGTCCGGTACGACGTTCCGAACGGCTGAAATTGAAGTGTATAATACACGGGTTTTCAGGATTCCGGGGTCCCGGAACAAAATTCTCCGGAAATCACATAGAAAGTTTCTCGGGTCAGATAAAACGGTCACGCAAAGTTTGAGCACCAACGGAAGACATTTGGGGGTGCCGGTGTGCCACAAACCAGCATTCGCCGAAACTCGGATTATCGTGAAAAATGTGTTAAAGCTCGTTATTTGAGGCTGAAATCGAACAAGTTGATTCTGAAATCGAACAAAGGTTGATTCTGAAATGAGCTCGGACGCATGATTGAAAAACAGGAGAAGAAGAAACAGGATCCGTGACGACCTTCCGAACTAATTTGAAATTGAAGTGTATAATCCACGGTTTTTCAGGATTCCGGGGTCCCGAAACAAAATTATCCGGAAATCACATAGAAAGTTCCTCGGGTCAGATAAACGGCCACGCAAACTTTGAGCACCAACGGAAGAAATTTGGGGGTGACGGTGTGCTACAAACCAGCATTCGCCGAAACTCGGATTATCGTGAAAAATGTGTTAAAGCTCGTTATTTGAGGCTGAAATCGAACAGGTTGATTCCTGAAATCGAATAGGTTGATTCTTGAAATTAGCTCAGAAGCGTGATTGAAAAACAGGGAGAAAAAGAAACAGGGCCCGGTACGACGTTCTGAACGGCTGAAATTGAAGTGTATAGTACACGGGTTTTCAGGATTCCGGGGTCCCGAAACAAAATTCTCTGGAAATCACATAGAAAGTTCCTCGGGCCAGATAAACGGCCACGCAAACTTTGAGCACCAACGGAAGACATTTAGGGGTGACGGTGTGCCACAAACCAGCATTCGCCGAAACTCGGATTATCGTGAAAAATGTGTTAAAGCTCGTTATTTGAGGTCGAAATCGAACAAGTTGATTCCTGAAATCGAACGTTGATTCTGAAATGGGCTCGGACGCATGATTGAAAAACAGGAGAAGAAGAAACAGGCCCCAGACGACGTTCGAACGGTGAAATTGAAGTGTATAGTACACGGGTTTCGGGATTAGGGGTCCCGGAACAAAATTCTCGGAAATCACATAGAAAGTTTCTCGGGTCAGATAAAACGGCCACGCAAAGTTTGAGCACCAACGGAAGACATTTGGGGGTGTCGGTGTGCCACAAACCAGATTCACGAGACTTGGATTATCGTGAAAAATGTGTTAAAGCTCATTATTTGAGGCTGAAATCGAACAGGTTGATTCCTAAAATCGAACAGATTGATTTTTGAAATGAGCTCAGACGCGTGATTGAAAAACAGGGAGAAAAAGAAACAGGGCCCGGTACGACCTTCCGAACGGCTGAAATTGAAGTGTATAATACACGGTTTCCAGATTCGGGGTCCGGAACAAAATTCTCCGGAAATCACATAGAAAGTTCCTCGGGTCAGATAAAGAGGTCACGCAAAGTTTGAGCACCAACGGAAGACATTTGGGGGTGCGGTGTGCCTACAAACCAAAGATTCGCCGAAACTCGGATTATCATGAAAAATGTGTTAAAGCTCGTTATTTGAGGCTAAAATCGAACAGGTTGATTCCTGAAATCGAACAGGTTGATTCTTTAAATGAGCTCGGACTTGTGATTGAAAAACAGGGTGAAAAAGAAACAGGGTCCGGTACGACCTTCAGAACGACAGAAATTGAAGTGTAATACACGGTTTTTCAGGATTCCGGGGTCCCGAAACAAAATTCTCCGGAAATCACATAGGAATTTCCTCGGGTCAGATAAAGCGGCCACTCAAAGTTTGAGCACCAACGGAAGACATTTGGGGGTGCCGGTGTGCTACAAACCACCATTCGCCGAAACTCGGATTATCATGAAAAATGTGTTAAAGCTCGTTATTTGAGGCTGAAATCGAACAGGTTGATTCCTGAAATCGAACAGGTTGATTCTTGAAATGAGCTCGGACGCGTGATTGAAAAACAGGGAGAAAAAGAAACAGGGTCCGGTACGACGTTCCGAACGGCTGAAATTGAAGTGTATAATACACGGGTTTTCAGGATTCCCGGGTCCCGGGACAAAATTCTACGGAAATCACATAGAAAGTTCCTCGGGTTAGATAAAGCGGCCACGCAAAGTTTGAGCACCAACGGAAGACATTTGGGGTTGCCGGTGTGCCACAAACCAGCATTCGCCGAAACTCGGATTATCGTGAAAAATGTGTTAAAGCTCGTTATTTGAGGCTGAAATCGAACAGGTTTATTCCTGAAATCGAACAGGTTGATTCCTGAAATGAGCTCGGACGCATGATTGAAAAACAGGGAGAAAAAGAAACAGGATCCGGTACGACCTTCCGAACGGCTGAAATTGAAGTATATAATCCACGGTTTTTCAGGATTCCGGGGTCCCGAAACAAAATTCTCCGGAAATCACATAAAAAGTTCCTCGGGTCAGATAAAGCGGCCACGCAAACTTTGAGCACCAACGGAAGAAATTTGGGGGTGACGGTGTGCTACAAACTAGCATTCGCCGAAACTCGGATTATCGTGAAAAATGTGTTAAAGCTCGTTATTTGAGGCTGAAATCGAACAGGTTGATTCCTGAAATCGAACAAGTTGATTCTTGAAATGAGCACGGACGCGTGATTGAAAAACAGGTAGAAAAAGAAACAGGGTCCGGTACGACCTTCCGAACGACTGAAATTGAAGTCTATAATACACGGTTTTTCGGAATTCCGGGGTCCCGGAACAAAATTATCCGGAAATCACATATAAAGTTCCTCGGGTCAGATAAAGCGGCCACGCAAAGTTTGAGCACCAACAGAAGACATTTGGGGGTGCCGGTGTGCCACAAACCAGCATTCGGCGAAACTCGGATTATCGTGAAAAATGTGTTAAAGCTCGTTATTTCAGTGAAATCGAAGAATGATTCCTGAAATTAGCTCGGACGCGTGATTGAAAAACAGGAGAAAAAAGAAACAGTGGTCCGACGTCCTTCCGAACGGCTGAAATTGAAGTGTATAATACACAATTCTCGGGATTCCGGGGTCCCGGAACAAAATTCTCCGGAAATCACATAGAAAGTTCTTCGGGTCAGATAAAGCGGCCACACAAAGTTTGAGCACCAACGGAAGACATTTGGGGGTGCCGGTGTGCTACAAACCAGCATTCGCCGAAACTCGGATTATCGTGAAAAATGTGTTAAAGCTCGTTATTTGAGGCTGAAATCGAACAGGTTGATTCCTGAAATCGAACAGGTTGATTCTTGAAATTAGCTCAGAAGCGTGATTGAAAAACAGGGAGAAAAAGAAACAGGGCCCGGTACGACGTTCTGAACGGCTGAAATTGAAGTGTATAGTACACGGGTTTTCAGGATTCCGGGGTCCCGAAACAAAATTCTCTGGAAATCACATAGAAAGTTCCTCGGGCCAGATAAACGGCCACGCAAACTTTGAGCACCAACGGAAGACATTTAGGGGTGACGGTGTGCCACAAACCAGCATTCGCCGAAACTCGGATTATCGTGAAAAATGTGTTAAAGCTCGTTATTTGAGGCTGAAATCGAACAAGTTGATTCCTGAAATCGAACAGGTTGATTCCTGAAATGGGCTCGGACGCATGATTGAAAAACAGGGAGAAGAAGAAACAGGGCCCGGTACGACGTTCCGAACGGCTGAAATTGAAGTGTATAGTACACGGGTTTTCAGGATTCCGGGGTCCCGGAACAAAATTCTCCGGAAATCACATAGAAAGTTTCTCGGGTCAGATAAAACGGCCACGCAAAGTTTGAGCACCAACGGAAGACATTTGGGGGTGTCGGTGTGCCACAAACCAGCATTCGCCGAGACTTGGATTATCGTGAAAAATGTGTTAAAGCTCATTATTTGAGGCTGAAATCGAACAGGTTGATTCCTAAAATCGAACAGATTGATTTTTGAAATGAGCTCAGACGCGTGATTGAAAAACAGGGAGAAAAAGAAACAGGGCCCGGTACGACCTTCCGAACGGCTGAAATTGAAGTGTATAATACACGGTTTTTCAGGATTCCGGGGTCCCGGAACAAAATTCTCCGGAAATCACATAGAAAGTTCCTCGGGTCAGATAAAGAGGTCACGCAAAGTTTGAGCACCAACGGAAGACATTTGGGGGTGCCGGTGTGCCACAAACCAGCATTCGCCGAAACTCGGATTATCATGAAAAATGTGTTAAAGCTCGTTATTTGAGGCTAAAATCGAACAGGTTGATTCCTGAAATCGAACAGGTTGATTCTTTAAATGAGCTCGGACTTGTGATTGAAAAACAGGGTGAAAAAGAAACAGGGTCCGGTACGACCTTCAGAACGACAGAAATTGAAGTGTAATACACGGTTTTTCAGGATTCCGGGGTCCCGAAACAAAATTCTCCGGAAATCACATAGGAATTTCCTCGGGTCAGATAAAGCGGCCACTCAAAGTTTGAGCACCAACGGAAGACATTTGGGGGTGCCGGTGTGCTACAAACCACCATTCGCCGAAACTCGGATTATCATGAAAAATGTGTTAAAGCTCGTTATTTGAGGCTGAAATCGAACAGGTTGATTCCTGAAATCGAACAGGTTGATTCTTGAAATGAGCTCGGACGCGTGATTGAAAAACAGGGAGAAAAAGAAAACAGGTCCCGACGACGTTCCGAACTAATTTGAAATTGAAGTGTATAATACACGGGTTTTGGATTCGGGGTCCGGACAAAATTCTACGGAAATCACATAGAAAGTTCCTCGGGTTAGATAAAGCGGCCACGCAAAGTTTGAGCACCAACGGAAGACATTTGGGGTTGCCGGTGTGCCACAAACCAGCATTCGCCGAAACTCGGATTATCGTGAAAAATGTGTTAAAGCTCGTTATTTGAGGCTGAAATCGAACAGCTTAATTCCTGAAATCGAACAGGTTGATTCCTGAAATGAGCTCGGACGCGTGATTGAAAAACAGGAGAAAAAGAAAAGGATCCGACGACCTTCCGAACGGTGAAATTGAAGTATATAATCCACGGTTTTTCAGGATTCCGGGGTCCCGAAACAAAATTCTCCGGAAATCACATAAAAAGTTCCTCGGGTCAGATAAAGCGGCCACGCAAACTTTGAGCACCAACGGAAGAAATTTGGGGGTGACGGTGTGCTACAAACTAGCATTCGCCGAAACTCGGATTATCGTGAAAAATGTGTTAAAGCTCGTTATTTGAGGCTGAAATCGAACAGGTTGATTCCTGAAATCGAACAAGTTGATTCTTGAAATGAGCACGGACGCGTGATTGAAAAACAGGTAGAAAAAGAAACAGGGTCCGCACGACCTTCCGAACGATCAAATTGAAGTCTATAATACACGGTTTGATTAGGGGTCCCGGAACAAAATTATCCGGAAATCCCATATAAAGTTCCTCGGGTCAGATAAAGCGGCCACGCAAAGTTTGAGCACCAACAGAAGACATTTGGGGGTGCCGGTGTGCCACAAACCAGCATTCGGCGAAACTCGGATTATCGTGAAAAATGTGTTAAAGCTCGTTATTTCAGGCTGAAATCGAACAGAATGATTCCTGAAATTAGCTCGGACGCGTGATTGAAAAACAGGGAGAAAAAGAAACAGGGTCCGGTACGTCCTTCCGAACGGCTGAAATTGAAGTGTATAATACACAATTCTCGGGATTCCGGGGTCCCGGAACAAAATTCTCCGGAAATCACATAGAAAGTTCTTCGGGTCAGATAAAGCGGCCACACAAAGTTTGAGCACCAACGGAAGACATTTGGGGGTGCCGGTGTGCCACAAACAAGCATTCGGCGAAACTCGGATTATCGTGAAAAATGTGTTAAAGCTCGATATTTGAGGCTGAAATCGAACAGGTTGATTCCTGAAAAGAGTTCGGACGCGTGATTGAAAAATAGGGAGAAAAAGAAAAAGGGTCCGGTACGACCTTCCGAACGGCAGAAATTGAAGTGTATAATACACAGTATTCGGGATTCCAGGGTCCTGGAACAAAATTCTCCGAAAATCACATAGAAAGTTCCTCGGGTCAGATAAAGCGGCCACGCAAAGTTTGAGCACCAACGGAAGACATTTGGGGGTGCCGGTGTGCCACAAACCAGCATTCGCCGAAACTCGGATTATCATGAAAAATGGGTTAAAGCTAGTTATTTGAGGCTAAAATCGAACAGGTTGATTCCTGAAATCGAACAGGTTGATTCTTGAAATGAGCTCGGACGCGTGATTGAAAAACAGGGAGAAAAAGAAACAGGGTCCGGTACGACCTTCCGAACGACTGAAAATAAAGTCTATAATACACGGTTTTTCGGAATTCCGGGGTCCTGGAACAAAATTATCCGGAAATCACATATAAAGTTCCTCGGGTCAGATAAAGCGGCCACGCAAAGTTTGAGCACCAACGGAAGACATTTGGGGGTGCCGGTGTGCCACAAAACAGCATTCGACGAAGCTCGGATTATCGTGAAAAATGTGTTAAAGCTCGTTATTTCAGGCTGAAATCGAACAGAATGATTCATGAAATGAGCTCGGACGCGTGATTGAAAAACAGGGAGAAAAAGAAACAGGGTCCGGTACGACCTTCCGAACGGCTGAAATTGAAGTGTATAATACACAATTCTCGGGATTCCGGGGTCCCGGAACAAAGTTCTCCGGAAATCACATAGAAAGTTCCTCGGGTCAGATAAAGCGGCCACACAAAGTTTGAGCACCAACGGAAGACATTTGGGGGTGCCGGTGTGCTACAAACCCGGCATTCGCCGAAACTCGGATTATCGTGAAAAATGTGTTAAAGCTCGTTATTTGAGGCTGAAATCGAACTGGTTGATTCCTGAAATGAGCTCGGACGCGTGATTGAAAAACAGGGAGAAAAAGAAACAGGGTCCGGTACGACCTTCCGAACGACTGAAATTGAAATGTATAATACACGGTTTTTCGGGATTCCAGGGTCCCGGAACAAAATTCTCCGGAAATCACATAGAAAGTTCCTCGGGTCAGATAAAGCGGCGACGCAAAGTTTGAGCACCAACGGAAGACATTTGGGGGTGTCGGTGTGCCACAAAAAAGCATTCGGCGAAACTCGGATTATCGTGAAAAATGTGTTAAAGCTCGATATTTGAGGCTGAAATCGAACAGGTTGATTCCTGAAATGAGCTCGGACGCGTGATTTAAAAATAGGGAGAAAAAGAAACAGGGTCCGGTACGACCTTCGAACGGCAGAAATTGAAGTGTATAATACACAGTATTCGGGATTCCGGGGTCCCGGAACAAAATTCTCCGGAAATCACATAGAAAGTTCCTCGGGTCAGATAAAGTGGCCACGCAAAGTTTGAGCACCAACGGAAGACATTTGGGGGTGTCGGCGTGCCACAAACCAGCATTCGCCGAAACTTAGATTATCGTGAAAAATGTGTTAAAGCTCGTTATTTGAGGCTGAAATCGAACAGGTTGATTCCTGAAATGAGCTCGGACGCGTGATTGAAAAACAGGGAGAAAAAGAAACAGGGTCCGGTACGACCTTCCGAACGACAGAAATTGAAATGTATAATACACGGTTTTTCGGGATTCCAGGGTCCCGGAACAAAATTCTCCGGAAATCACATAGAAAGTTTTTCGGGTCAGATAAAGCGGCCACGCAAAGTTGGAGCACCAACGGAAGACATTTGGGGGTGCCGGTGTGCCACAAACCAGCATTCGCCAAAACTCGGATTATTGTGAAAAATGTGTTAAAGTTCGTTATTTGAGGCTGAAATCGAACAGGTTGATTCCTGAAATAAGCTCGGACGCGTGATTGAAAAACAGGGAGAAAAAGAAACAGGGTCCGGTACGATTTCCGAACGGCTGAAATTGAAGTGTATAATACACGGTTTTTTGGGATTCCGGGGTCCCGGAACAAAATTCTCCAGAAATCACATATAAAGTTCCTCGGGTCAGATAAAGCGGCATGCAAAGTTTGAGCACCAACGGAAGACATTTGGGGGTGCCGGTGTGCCACAAACCAGCATTCCCCGAAACTCGGATTATCGTGAAAAATGTGTTAAAGCTCGTTATTTAAGGCTGAAATCGAACATGTTGATTCCTGAAATGAGCTCGGACGCGTGATTGAAAAACAGGGAGAAAATGAAACAGGGTCCGGTACGACCTTCCGAACGGCTGAAATTGAAGTGTATAATACACGGTTTTTCGGGATTCCGGGGTCCCAGAACTAAATTTTCCGGAAATCACATAGAAATTTCTCGAGTCAGATAAAGCGGCCACGCAAAGTTGGAGCACCAACGGAAGACATTTGGGGGTGCCGGTGTGCCACAAACCAGCATTCGCCAAAACTCGGATTATCGTGAAAAATGTGTTAAAGCTCGTTATTTGAGTCTGAAATCGAACAGGTTGATTCCGGAAATGAGCTCGGACGCGTGATTGAAAAACAGGGAGAAAAAGAAATAGGGTCCGGTACGACCTTCCGAACGGCTGAAATTGAAGTGTATAATACACGGTTTTTCGGGATTCCGGGGTCCCAGAACAAAATTCTCCGGAAATCACATAGAAAGTTCCTCGGGTCAGATAAAGCAGCCACTCAAAGTTTGAGCACCAACGGATGACATTTGGAGGTGCCGATGTGCCACAAAACAGCATTCGCCGAAACTCGGATTATCGTGAAAAATGTGTTAAAGCTCGTTATTTGAGGCTGAAATCGAACAGGTTGATTCCTGAAATCGAACAGGTTGATTCCGGAAATAAGCTCGGACGCGTGATTGAAAAACAGGCAGAAAAAAAAAACAGGGTCCGGTACGACCTTCCGAACGGCTGAAATTGAAATGTATAATACACGGTTTTTCGGGATTTCGGGGTCCCGGAACAAAATTCTACGGAAATAACATAGAAAGTTCCTCGGGTTAGATAAAGCGGCCACGCAAAGTTTGAGCACCAACGGAAGACATTTGGGGGTGCCGGGGTGCCACAAACCAGCACTCGCCGAAACTCGGATTATCGTTACAAATGTGTTAAAACTCGTTATTTGAGGCTGAAATCGAACAGGTTGATTCCGGAAATGAGCTCGGACGCGTGATTGAAAAACAGGCAGAAAAAACATCAGGGTCCGGTACGACCTTCCGAACGGCTGAAATTGAAGTGTATAATACACGGTATTTCGGGATTCCGAGGTCCCGGAACAAAATTCTCCGGAAATCACATAGAAAGTTCCTCGGGTTAGATAAAGAGGCCACGCAAAGTTTGAGCACCAACGGAAGACATTTGGGGGTGCCGATGTGCCACAAACCAGCATTTGCCGAAACTCGGATTATCGTGAAAAATGTGTTAAAACTCGTTATTTGAGGCTGAAATCGAACAGGTTGATTCCTGAAATGAGCTCGGATGCGTGATTGAAAAACAGGGGGAAAAATAAACAGGGTCCGGTACGACCTTCCGAACTGCTGAATTGAAGAGTATAATACACGGTTTTTCGGGATTCCGGGGTCCCAGAACAAAATTCTCCGGAAATCACATTGAAAGTTCATCGGGTCAGATAAAACGGCAACGCAAAGTTTAAGCACCAACACAAGACATTTGGGGGTTCCGGTGTGCCATAAACCAGCATTCGCCGAAACTCGGATTATCATGAAAAATGTGTTAAAGCTCGTTATTTGACGCTGAAATCGAACGGGTTGATTCCTGAAATCGAACAAGCTGATTCCTGAAATGAGCTCGGACGCGTGATTGCAAAACAGGGAGAAAAAGAAACAGGGCCCGGTACGACCTTCTGAACGGCTGAAATTGAAGTGTATAATACACGGTTTTTCGGGATTCCGGGGTCCCGGAACAAAATTCTCCGGAAATCACATAGCAAGTTCTTCGGGTCAGATAAAGCGGCCACGCAAAGTTTGAGCACCAACGGAAGACATTTGGGGGTGCCGGTGTGCCACAAACCAGCATTCGCCGAAACTCGGATTATCGTGAAAAATGTGTTAAAGCTCGTTATTTGAGGTTGAAATCGAACAGGTTGATTCCGAAATGAGCTCGACGCGTGATTGAAAAACAGGAGAAAAAGAAACAGGTCCGCACGACCTTCCGAACGGGCCGAAATTGATGTGTATAATACACGGTTTTTCGGGATTCCGGAGTCCCGGAACAAAATTCTACGGAAATCACATAGCAAGTTCCTCGGGTCAGATAAAGCGGCCACGCAAAGTTTGAGCACCAACGGAAGACATTTGGGGGTGCCGGTGTGCCACAAACCAGCATTCGCCGAAACTCGGATTATCGTGAAAAATGTGTTAAAGCTCGTTATTTGAGGTGAAATCGAACAGTTTGATTTCGAAATGAGCTCGGACGCGTGATTGAAAAACAGGAGAAAAAGAAACAGTGTCGGTACGACCTTCCGAACGGCCGAAATTGAAGTGTATAATACACGTTTTTCGGGATTAGGTGTTCGGAACAAAATTCTCGAAAATCACATAGAAAGTTCCTCGGGTCGATAAAGCGGCCACGCAAAGTTTGAGCACCAACGGAAGACATTTAGAGGTGCTTAGGTGTGCCACAACCTGGCGGCATTCGAAACTCGGATTATCGTGAAAAATGTGTTAAAGCTCGTTATTTGAGGTGAAATCAAACAGGGTGATTCTGAAATGAGCTCGGACGCGTGATTGAAAAACAGGGAGAAAAAGAAACAGGGTCCGGTAAAACCTTCCGAACGGCTGAAATTGAAGTGTATAATACACGGTTTTTCGGGATTCCTGGGTCCCGGAACAAAATTCTCCGGAAATCACATAGAAAGTTCCTCGGGTCATATAAAGCGGCCACGCAAGGTTTGAGCACCAACGGAAGACATTTGGGGGTGCTGGTGTGCCAAAACAAGATTCGCCGAAACTCGGATTATCGTGAAAAATGTGTTAAAGCTCGTTATTTGAGACCGAAATCGAATAGGTTGATTCTGAAATGAGCTCGACGCGTGATTGAAAAACAGGAGAAAGAAAACGTGGTGCGGTACGACCTTCCGAACGGTGAAATTAAAGTGTATAATACACGGTTTTTTGAATTCGGTGTCCGGAACAAAATTCTCCGGAAATCACATAGAAAGTTCCTCGGGTCAGATAAAGCGGCCACGCAAAGTTTGAGCACTAATGGAAGACATTTAGAGGTGCCGGTGTGCCACAAACCGGCATTCGCCGAAACTCGGATTATCGTGAAAAATGTGTTAAAGCTCGTTATTTGAGGCTGAAATCGAACAGGGTGATTCCTGAAATGAGCTCGGACGCGTGATTGAAAAACAGGAGAAAAAGAAAGTGGTCCGGTAAGACCTTCCGAACGGCTGAAATTGAAGCGTATAATACACGGTTTTTCGGGATTCCTGGGTCCCGGAACAAAATTCTCCGGAAATCACATAGAATGTTCCTCGGGTCATATAAAGCGGCCACACAAGGTTTGAGCACCAACGGAAGACATTTGTGGGTGCCGGAGCGCCACAAACCAGCATTCCCCGAAACTCGGATTATCGTGAAAAATGTAATAAAGCTCGTTATTTGAGGCTGAAATCGAACAGGTTGATTCCGGAAATAAGCTCGGACGCGTGATTGAAAAACAGGCAGAAAAAAAAAACAGGGTCCGGTACGACCTTCCGAACGGCTGAAATTGAAATGTATATACACGATTTTTCGGGATTTCGGGGTCCCGGAACAAAATTCTCCGGAAATCACATAGAAAGTTCCTCGGGTTAGATAAAGCGGCCACGCAAAGTTTGAGCACCAACGGAAGACATTTGGGGGTGCCGGTGTGCCACAAACCAGCACTCGCCGAAACTCGGATTATCGTTACAAATGTGTTAAAACTCGTTATTTGAGGTTGAAATCGAACAGGTTGATTCCTGAAATCGAACAGGTTGATTCCGGAAATGAGCTCGGACGCGTGATTGAAAAACAGGCAGAAAAAACATCAGGGTCCGGTACGACCTTCCGAACGGCTGAAATTGAAGTGTATAATACACGGTTTTTCGGGATTCCGAGGTCCCGGAACAAAATTCTCCGGAAATCACATAGAAAGTTCCTCGGGTTAGATAAAGAGGCCAAGCAAAGTTTGAGCACCATTGGAAGACATTTGCGGGTGCCGATGTGCCACAAACCAGCATTTGCCGAAACTCGGATTATCGTGAAAAATGTATTAAAACTCGTTATTTGAGGCTGAAATCGAACAGGTTGATTCCTGAAATGAGCTCGGATGCGTGATTGAAAAACAGGGGGAAAAATAAACAGGGTCCGGTACGACCTTCCGAACTGCTGAATTGAAGTGTATAATACACGGTTTTTCGGGATTCCGGGGTCCCAGAACAAAATTCTCCGGAAATCACATTGAAAGTTCATCGGGTCAGATAAAACGGCAACGCAAAGTTTGAGCACCAACACAAGACATTTGAGGGTTCCGGTGTGCCATAAACCAGCATTCGCCGAAACTCGGATTATCATGAAAAATATGTTAAAGCACGTTATTTGACGCTGAAATCGAACGGGTTGATTCCTGAAATCGAACAAGCTGATTCCTGAAATGAGCTCGGACGCGTGATTGCAAAACAGGGAGAAAAAGAAACAGGGCCCGGTACGACCTTCTGAACGGCTGAAATTAAAGTGTATAATACACGGTTTTTCGGGATTCCGGGGTCCCGGAACAAAATTCTCCGGAAATCACATATAAAGTTCCTCGGGTCAGATAAAGCGGCCACCCAAATTTTGAGCACCAACGGAAGACATCTGGGGGTAACGGAGCGCCACAAACCAGCATTCCCCGAAACTCGGATTATCGTGAAAAATGTGTTAAAGCTCGTTATTTGAGGCTGAAATCGAACAGGTTGATTCCGAAATCGAACAAAGTTGATTCTGAAATGAGCTCGGACGCGTGATTGAAAAACAGGGAGAAAAAGAAACAAATGTCCCATACGACCTTCCGAACGGCTGAAATTGAAGTGTATAATACACGGTTTTTCGGGATTCCGGGGTCCCGGAACAAAATTCTCCGGAAATCACATAGCAAGTTCTTCGGGTCAGATAAAGCGGCCACGCAAAGTCTGAGCACCAACGGAAGACATTTGGGGGTGCCGGTGTGCCACAAACCAGCATTCGCCGAAACTCGGATTATCGTGAAAAATGTGTTAAACCTCGTTATTTGAGGTTGAAATCGAACAGGTTGATTCCTGAAATGAGCTCGGACGCGTGATTAAAAAACAGGGAGAAAAAGAAACAGGGTCCGGTACGACCTTCCGAACGGCTGAAATTGATGTGTATAATACACGGTTTTTCGGGATTCCGGAGTCCCGGAACAAAATTCTACGGAAATCACATAGCAAGTTCCTCGGGTCAGATAAAGCGGCCACGCAAAGTTTGAGCACCAACGGAAGACATTTGGGGGTGCCGGTGTGCCACAAACCAGCATTCGCCGAAACTCGGATTATCGTGAAAAATGTGTTAAAGCTCGTTATTTGAGGCTGAAATCGAACAGTTTGATTTCTGAAATGAGCTCGGACGCGTGATTGAAAAACAGGGAGAAAAAGAAAAAGGGTCTGGTACGACCTTCCGAACGGCTGAAATTGAAGTGTATAATACACGGTTTTTCGGGATTCCGGTGTCCCGGAACAAAATTCTACGGAAATCACATAGAAAGTTCCTCGGGTCAGATAAAGTGGCCACGCAAAGTTTGAGCACCAATGGAAGACATTTAGAGGTCTTTGGTGTAAAAAAACGCATTCGCCGAAACTCGGATTATCGTGAAAAATGTGTTAAAGCTCGTTATTTGAGGCTGAAATCGAACAGGGTGATTCCTGAAATAAGCTCGGACGCGTGATTGAAAAACAGGGAGAAAAAGAAACAGGGTCCGGTAAAACCTTCCGAACGGCTGAAATTGAAGTGTATAATACACGGTTTTTCGGGATTCCTGGGTCCCGGAACAAAATTCTCCGGAAATCACATAGAAAGTTTCTCGGGTCATATAAAGCGGCCACGCAAGGTTTGAGCACCAACGGAAGACATTTGGGGGTGCCGGTGTGCCACAAAACAGCATTCGCCGAAACTCGGATTATCGTGAAAAATGTGTTAAAGCTCGTTATTTGAGGCTGAAATCGAATAGGTTGATTCCTGAAATGAGCTCAGACGCGTGATTGAAAAACAGGGAGAAAGAAAACAGGGTCTGGTACGACCTTCCGAACGGCTGAAATTGAAGTGTATAATACACGGTTTTTCGGGATTCCGGTGTCCCGGAACAAAATTCTCCGGAAATCACATAGAAAGTTCCTCGGGTCAGATAAAGCGGCCACGCAAAGTTTGAGCACCAATGGAAGACATTTAGAGGTGCCGGTGTGCCACAAACCGGCATTCGCCGAAACTCGGATTATCGTGAAAAATGTGTTAAAGCTCGTTATTTGAGGCTGAAATCGAACAGGGTGATTCCTGAAATGAGCTCGGACGCGTGATTGAAAAACAGGGAGAAAAAGAAACAGGGTCCGGTAAGACCTTCCGAACGGCTGAAATTGAAGCGTATAATACACGGTTTTTCGGGATTCCTGGGTCCCGGAACACAATTCTCCGGAAATCACATAGAATGTTCCTCGGGTCATATAAAGCGGCCACGCAAGGTTTGAGAACCAACGGAAGACATTTGGGGGTGCCGGAGCGCCACAAACCAGCATTCCCCGAAACTCGGATTATCGTGAAAAATGTGTTAAAGCTCGTTATTTGAGGCTGAAATCGAACAGGTTGATTCCTGAAATCGAACAGGTTGATTCTGAAATGAGCTCGGACGCGTGATTGAAAAACAGGGAGAAAAAGAAACAGTGTCCGGTACGACCTTCCGAACGGCTGAAATTGAAGTGTATAATACACGGTTTTTCGGGATTCCGGGGTCCCGGAACAAAATTCTCCTGAAATCACATAGCAAGTTCTTCGGGTCAGATAAAGCGGCCACGCAAAGTTTGAGCACCAACGGAAGACATTTGGGGGTGCCGGTGTGCCACAAACCAGCATTCGCCGAAACTTGGATTATCGTGAAAAATGTGTTAAAGCTCGTTATTTGAGGTTGAAATCGAACAGGTTGATTCCTGAAATGAGCTCAGACGCGTGATTGAAAAACAGAAAGAAAAAGAAACGGGGTCTAGTACGACCTTCCGAACGGCTGAAATTGATGTGTATAATACACGGTTTTTCGGGATTCTGGAGTCCCGGAACAAAATTCTACGGAAATCACATACCAAGTTCCTCGGGTCATATAAAGCGGCCACGCAAAGTTTGAGCACCAACGGAAGACATTTGGGGGTGCCGGTGTGCCACAAACCAGCATTCGCCGAAACTCGGATTATCGTGAAAAATGTGTTAAAGCTCGTTATTTGAGGCTGAAATCGAACAGGTTGATTCCTGAAATGAGCTCGGACGCGTGATTGAAAAACAGGGAGAAAAAGAAACAGGGTCCGGTACGACCTTCCGAACGGCTGAAATTGAAGTGTATAATACACGGTTTTTCGGGATTCGGTGTCCGGAACAAAATTCTCCGGAAATCACATAGAAAGTTCCTCGGGTCAGATAAAGCGGCCACACAAAGTTTGAGCACCAATGGAAGACATTTAGAGGTGCCGGTGTGCCACAAACCGGCATTCGCCGAAACTCGGATTATCTAGAAAAATGTGTTAAAGCTCGTTATTTGAGGCTGAAATCGAACAGGGTGATTCCTGAAATGAGCTCGGACGCGTGATTGAAAAACAGGGAGAAAAAGAAACAGGGTCCGGTAAGACCTTTCGAACGGCTGAAATTGAAGTGTATAATACACGGTTTTTCGGGATTCCTGGGTCCCGGAACAAAATTCTCCGGAAATCACATAGAAAGTTCCTCGTGTCAGATAAAGCGGCCACGCAAAGTTTGAGCACCAATGGAAGACATTTGGGGGTGCCGGTGTGCCACAAAACAGCATTCGCCGAAACTCGGATTATCGTGAAAAATGTGTTAAAGCTCGTTATTTGAGGCTGAAATCGAATAGGTTGATTCCTGAAATGAGCTCAGGCGCGTGATTGAAAAACAGGGAGAAAGAAAACAGGGTCTGGTACGACCTTCCGAACGGCTGAAATTGAAGTGTATAATACACGGTTTTTCGGGATTCCGGTGTCCCGGAACAAAATTCTCCGGAAATCACATAGAAAGTTCCTCGGGTCATATAAAGCGGCCACGCAAAGTTTGAGCACCAATGGAAGACATTTAGAGGTGCCGGTGTGCCACAAACCGACATTCGCCGAAACTCGGATTATCGTGAAAAATGTGTTAAAGCTCGTTATTTGAGGCTGAAATCGAACAGGGTGATTCCTGAAATGAGCTCGGACGCGTGATTGAAAAACAGGGAGAAAAAGAAACAGGGTCCGGTAAGACCTTCCGAACGGCTGAAATTGAAGCGTATAATACACGGTTTTTCGGGATTCCTGGGTCCCGGAACAAAATTCTCCGGAAATCACATAGAATGTTCCTCGGGTCATATAAAGCGGCCACGCAAGGTTTGAGAACCAACGGAAGACATTTGGGGATGCCGGAGCGCCACAAACCAAAACATTCCCGAAACTCGGATTATCGTGAAAAATGTGTTAAAGCTCGTTATTTGAGGCTGAAATCGAACAGTTGATTCCTGAAATCGAACAGGTTGATTCCAGAAATGAGCTCGGACGCGTGATTGAAAAACAGGAGAAAAAGAAAAAAGTGTCCCACGACCTTCCGAACGGCCGAAATTGAAGTGTATAATAAACGGTTTTTCGGAATTCCGGGGTCCCGGAACAAAATTCTTCGAAATCACATAGCAAGTTCTTGGTCGATAAAGCGGCCACGCAAAGTTTGAGCACCAACGGAAGACATTTGGGGGTGCGGTGTGCCACAAACCAAAGATTCGCCGAAACTTGGATTATCGTGAAAAATGTGTTAAAGCTCGTTATTTGAGGTTGAAATCGAACAGGTTGATTCCGGAAATGTGCTCGGACGCGTGATTAAAAAACAGGGAGAAAAAGAAACAGGTCCAAAGACGACCTTCCGAACGGCTGAAATTGATGTGTATAATACACGGTTTTTCGGGATTCCGGAGTCCCGGAACAAAATTCTACGGAAATCACATAGCAAGTTCCTCGGGTCAGATAAAGCGGCCACGCAAAGTTTGAGCACCAATGGAAGACATTTAAAGGTGCCGGTGTGCCACAAACCGGCATTCGCCGAAACTCGGATTATCGTGAAAAATGTGTTAAAGCTCGTTATTTGAGGCTGAAATCGAACAGGGTGATTCCTGAAATGAGCTCGGACGCGTGATTGAAAAACAGGGAGAAAAAGAAACAGGGTCCGGTACGACCTTCCGAACGGCTGAAATTGAAGTGTATAATACACGGTTTTTCGGGATTCGGTGTCCGGAACAAAATTCTCCGGAAATCACATAGAAAGTTCCTCGGGTCGATAAAGCGGCCACGCAAAGTTTGAGCACCAATGGAAGACATTTAAAGGTGCCGGTGTGCCTGGCCAAGCATTCGCCGAAACTCGGATTATCGTGAAAAATGTGTTAAAGCTCGTTATTTGAGGCTGAAATCGAACAGTTTGATTCCTGAAATGAGCTCGGACGCGTGATTGAAAAACAGGGAGAAAAAGAAACAGGGTCTGGTACGACCTTCCGAATGGCTGAAATTGAAGTGTATAATACACGGTTTTTCGAGATTCCGGTGTCCCGGAACAAAATTCTCCGGAAATCACATAGAAAGTTCCTCGGGTCAGATAAAGCGGCCACACAAAGTTTGAGCACCAATGGAAGACATTTAAAGGTGCCGGTGTGCCACAAACCGGCATTCGCCGAAACTCGGATTATCGTGAAAAATGTGTTAAAGCTCGTTATTTGAGGCTGAAATCGAACAGGTTGATTCCTGAAATGAGCTCGGACGCGTGATTGAAAAACAGGAGAAAAAGAAACAGTGGTCGGTAAGACCTTCCGAACGGCTGAAATTGAAGTGTATAATACACGGTTTTTCGGGATTCCTGGGTCCCGGAACAAAATTCTCCGGAAATCACATAGAAAGTTCCTCGGGTCATATAAAGCGGCCACGCAAGGTTTGAGCACCAACGGAAGACATTTGGGGGTGCCGGTGTGCCATAAAACAGCATTCGCCGAAACTCGGATTATCGTGAAAAATGTGTTAAAGCTCGTTATTTGAGGCTGAAATCGAACAGGTTGATTCCTGAAATGAGCTCGAATGCGTGATTGAAAAACAGCGAGAAAAAAAAACAGGGTCTGGTACGACCTTCCGAACTGCTGAAATTGAAGTGTATAATAAACGGTTTTTCGTGATTCCGGGGAACCGGAACAAAATTCTCCGGAAATCACATATAAAGTTCCTCGGGTCAGATAAAGCGGCCATGCATAGTTTGAGCACCAAAAGAAGACATTTGGGGGTGCCGGTGTGCCATAAACCAGCATTCACCGAAACTCGGATTATCGTGAAAAATGTGTTAAAGCTTGTTATTTGAGGCTGAAATCGAACAGGTTGATCTCTGAAATCGAACAGGCTGATTCCTGAAATGAGCTCGGACGCGTGATTGAAAAACGGGGAGAAAAAGAAACAGTGCCCGGTACGACCTTCCGAACGGCTGAAATTGAAGTGTATAATACACGGTTTTTCGGGATTCCTGGGTCCCGGAACAAAATTCTCCGGAAATCACATAGAATGTTCCTCGGGTCATATAAAGCGGCCACGCAAGGTTTGAGAACCAACGGAAGACATTTGGGGATGCCGGAGCGCCACAAACCAGCATTCCCCGAAACTCGGATTATCGTGAAAAATGTGTTAAAGCTCGTTATTTGAGGCTGAAATCGAACAGGTTGATTCCTGAAATCGAACAGGTTGATTCTGAAATGAGCTCGGACGCGTGATTGAAAAACGGGGAGAAAAAGAAAAAAGTGCCTGCACGACCTTCCGAACTATTTGAAATTGAAATGTATAATACACGGTTTTTCGGGATTCCGGGGTCCCGAAACAAAATTCTCCTGAAATCACATAGCAAGTTCTTCGGGTCAGATAAAGCGGCCACGCAAAGTTTGAGCACCAACGGAAGACATTTGGGGGTGCGGTGTGTACAAACCAAAGATTCGCCGAAACTTGGATTATCGTGAAAAATGTGTTAAAGCTCGTTATTTGAGGTTGAAATCGAACAGGTTGATTCCTGAAATGAGCTCGGACGCGTGATTGAAAAACAGGGAGAAAAAGAAACAGGGTTCAGTACGACCTTCCGAACGGCTGAAATTGATGTGTATAATACACGGTTTTTCGGGATTCCGGAGTCCCGAAACAAAATTCTACGGAAATCACATAGCAAGTTCCTCGGGTCAGATAAAGCGGCCACGCAAAGTTTGAGCACCAACGGAAGACATTTGGGGGTGCCGGTGTGCCACAAACCGGCATTCGCCGAAACTCGGATTATCGTGAAAAATGTGTTAAAGCTCGTTATTTGAGGCTGAAATCGAACAGGGTGATTCCTGAAATGAGCTCGGACGTGTGATTGAAAAACAGGGAAAAAAAGAAACAGGGTCCGGTAAGACCTTCCGAACGGCTGAAATTGAAGTGTATAATACACGGTTTTTCGGGATTCCTGGGTCCTGGAACAAAATTCTCCGGAAATCACATAGAAAGTTCCTCGGGTCATATAAAGCGGCCACGCAAGGTTTGAGCACCAACGGAAGACATTTGGGGGTGCCGGTGTGCCATAAAACAGCTGTTCCGGGTGTAATTCCAGAGCAAGTATAGTTACCACCCGTGGCTTGTTGAATGATGTCTTGAGTTGGATTCTCCCTCGGTCTTAATCGTTCCTCTCGGCCTCTCCTGCAACAATGAACGAACTGGGGGCTTGGCTTTGAGCCAAGCGTACCCACTCCGACGCCCAAGTCAGTAAACTTAGATGTATAAGTTGTATGCTAATTGGCTAGGAATATATTGTAGAGAGATAAGGAAGATTATACCAGATGAATAGTGTATTTAGGTTAAGTTGTGTATTTCTGGATTGGATCCTTTCCTCAATGAAGGTTGAGGAGTATTTATAGACTTCACCTTTTGTCACGTAGTGGCCAAGTGGCCAAGTGTCTAGCGGTGGAAAGATCGATCTACCCCTCGGCCGAGGGACCTATGGCTGGCCGGCGGGCCCCGGTGACTCACCGCCGAGGGGTCTTGGATATGAGTACGCGGGTATGTGTTCGGGTGGCGGTTGTCATGCCGGGACCCAGTTGGCAGCCGATGGGCCGCATCGGCTAGGTCGTCTAAGTCGTTGACTTTTTGTGGATATCTTTGACCTTGCTCAATATGTTGACTTGGTCGCGGTGCGAATATGCCCCATCAATTTGCCCCAGCGTAGTCTATGCCGTGGTATGGGCTTCGATGTACGTCCGAGCGTATATTCTGCGCAAGTAGTTTGTAGAAAATTTTCACGCATCGGCTTCTTCGCGGCGGCTTCTTTTGCCTCTCGCCTGGTCTTTCTTAGGCCGTACCATATCCCCCTCCACATGGATGTGTATTGGGCATCCGATGTGGAAAAAAGAAAGGACGCCGGTCGAGACCGGGTTTGAGAGTGCCGGTAGTTTTTGATTGCCCCCCGGCATTTGTCTAGCTTGGTTGATCATGTGGCCGGCGGAGAACAGATGCTTGGGAATTTGTTGAGGAAGGTGAATAGGCAAGGAGATATGAATAGGCGTGTTGAAGACGCTTGGTCATCGTTGCATTGATTGACACTCAACCGTTGCAACGATTGACATCCCGTGGTTGCATGTTCGACACGTGTCCGCACGCCTGATTGGTTGACGCTTCATGGGTCTGTTCGCCGATTGGCCCCGCTTCATGGGCTTTTCCTATAAATAGGGTAGTTGCTCGAAAAATTGGCCACCAATTTCATTCTCCAAAATTTTCTTCTCTCTAAACTTCCAAGGGTTTCTTTGTCTTCTAATTTCTAGAGTTTGTTACTCCGTGAGCGTTTTCTTCAAGGTAAACAAACTTTCCAATTCTTAATTTTGTAAGTTCATTGTAAACATGTCTTCTGCTGATGCCGGGCCTAGTAAGCCGGCGCCGGGGACGACCTCCCGACAAGGCCTCGGGGGCCCTAGGTCTCCTTCTCCCGAAGTCGATCCTCGTATTCGGAGGAATGGGAGGATGACTCGATGTCGATGATGAGCCGACGATTTTGATGATGATCTTTGAAAGGGCTCGTCCTAGTAAGGCGAGGGAGTACGTTATGGATCATGGTGACGCCTGTAAAGTCCGTCTTGACTGTGCTTGGACCCATAAGTTAGCCCGCCATTTTCGGTGAGATATTTTTCGAGAAACATTTCTTCTTTGGTGAGGGCTACGAAATTGTTATCCCGGAGGAGGGTCAGGCTGTCTGTTGCCCTCCCCCGGGCCACACCGGCGTATACATGCGGCACTTGGAGTACGGGCTCCGATTTCCGCTGAACGAGCATGTTATGGCCATTATTAAGGCCATGAACGTTGCTGTTGCCCAACTGCACCCATTGGCTATGAGGACCATAGTCGGCTTTGTCTCTTCAAGGGGGAGGCCCCAACGGTGAACTTATTTCGCCGACTTCATTACCTCCGGCCCGTCATTCTCGGCCGCGCCGGGTGGTACAGTGTGCACACGGAGAAGGGTTATGTCTCTCGCCGACAAACTTTCCTCTGCAAGGGTGGCGGGGGTCGGTGGGTGTACGTTAAGGTGCCGGATGACTATCCGCTGCCCCGCGACTTTCAGCACCGAGTTAATTTGCGGTGCGAGACTAAGGCGGAGCATGACAGATGGGTCTCCCGGAAGAAGCTTAAAATGGACGTCAGCAAGGTCCTTCTTACGGAGGACGAGAAACTGGCGATGAGGCTTTTTGAGTTGGACAAGAGTGGGCTGCCGAAAAGATGGATCCCCCCGACGCAGATCATTCTTCAGGATGAGCCGCTTTGCCATGTCGGCCTCATACCGGCCCTAGCGCGGGGTGAGTGGGGTCGGTGTGAGGCCCATCACCGTTCTCATTGTGTCTTTGAACTTTGATTTATTTCTTCTACTTAATTCTTGCTTCGTTTCCTTCGCAGGCCATTTTGGACCGGACCTGTCTGAGGATATCCTCCGGAGAATGGGGCTGAACAAAGATAAGACCGTTGCTAACTTACGTCCCAAAGCTCTCCCCAATGACCGCAAGAGGTCGCCGACTGATCTCATGGAGCAGCGGCTGAAAAGCTTGAGTGCGGTGGAGACCCAGGCGAAGGTCGTTAGTAACGTGCCGCGCCACACGCGAAAAACGAAGTCCTCGGCGGTGGTGGCGTCGACATCGGCTCCGCCTTCCATCCCCCTGTTCGTAAGAAGACGGTGGAGATCGTTTGTATCTCCAACGGGGATGACTCCGACGAGGAGGAGGGGTCGCCCCTTGTCCGTAAAAGAAAGCAGACGGCCTTTACCGCGACCGTTGATTCTGCTGCTGACGAGGAAACGCGTCTTTCGGCCAAGAAGGCCAAGCACGGTATTGTTCTATCTGTGGCTTCAGATTTAGCTGGTTCCTTAGGCGCCGCTCGTGATGAGCTCTCCGGCATGTCTGCGTATGTCGATACTTATGCCTACTTTAAATTTTGTAGATCGGCCGCAGTCGTCCGCCGCTCCTGTTGGGCAGCAAGTGGAGGGGAGTTCTGTGCGGGCTGGTGATCAACACGTCACCGTGAACTCTTCATCCCAGAAGGTTTTCCTCCCCCTGCAGGCAGGTGATCAAAATGTCACCACTGTCCCTTCATCCCGAAGGTTTCCTTCTCCCGCCTACTGCCGGTGATCAAAGGGTCACCACCTTGTCCCTTCATCCCGAGAAGGTTTCCTTCTCCCGGCTCATAGATGAGGGCACGGAGCGATCAAGGAGTCGGCGAGGTGGAACAGTCTTACCGGTGCTCGTATCGTAGAGCGGGGAGAAGGCCGTGGCTCAATCCGCTTTTGAGCTTAATGCCACTAAGAAGGTGGCCGCGAAGGCAAAGCAGGATCTTCTCAATGAGCAGAGGCTTAGGGAGATGCCGAGAGGGCGCTCTTGGTCGAAAGAAAACTTAGGCGGGGGGACGTTGAAAAGGAGGTCCTTCGCCGAGAGAGCCAAGGCCGAGGGCGGCGGCACCCGAAGCCGCTAAGCCGCCGGAGAAGTGTCGAGGCACGCCGACCTCTACCTCCAGCAGAGGAATGAATCCAGGGACCTGTTTAAGGCCCAGTCGGAGGTGGTTCGGAGCAAAGAGGCCGTCATTAGGCAAAAGGAGAAGGACATTGAGATGCTCCAAACCGTCATGCTCCCTAACATGTCTTGAATTCCGGATTTGGCCGAAGGAGAGCGCTAGGGAAGTGATTGAAGAGCTCTTCCCTCTTGATGGTTCCTTTCCGTGGGATAGATATGACGAGCTGCTTGATGACAAGCTCGAAGCCAAGGAGAAGGCCGTGGCGGAGAAGGCTAAAGAGGCGGTGAGGGAGAAGGCGGAGAAGGAGGCGGCCGCTGAGAAGGCAGCTCTTGCTGAGAAGGTTAAAGAGGCCACGGAGGAAGCCAAGCGGGCAAGGGCGGTGAGGCGCCGAGGCTAAGGCCGAGGTCGGCAAGCCGAGGCCGCTAAGAGAGCCGCCGGGTTACCCGTCGAAGAAAGTGCACGCCGCGCTGACGATGGTGAGCAACAACGGACATAGGGAGATAATATCTCGTAACCTTTTGTCTTTTGGCTTATGCTTGTAATTTCTTGTAATTCGTTGAACATTCTTAATAAGAGTTCGTTTCTTTTGCCTCCGGCCCGGCCGAGGTTTTTACCTCACTTCTTTTTCTTGCGCTAGTATTTGTGCGTCTCGATTGTACCTTAGCGTCTATGTCTTCGTCTGGGTTGTCTCCTTACGTTATTAATTGAGTGTCTCTTTTGTTCCCGCCTCGGCTTGGCCGAGGCAGTCTAGAGTGCGTATCTCAATTGTGTTAACGCTTCCAAGGCATTTTGAACGCTCTGCGAGTATCGCCCGCGTTGGTCATTGCCATCGAGGTGTCTGCTTCCTAGCGGTGATTGCCGCTCTTGTCAGTGTGTGACAGTGTGAGCCAAAGATCTGTTTCTTGTTATCGATCGCCGTGGTGTCTACCACTTGGAGTGACTGCGACGGCGTCAAACCTCTTGGGGTGACTGCCGTGGCGTCTACTACTTGGGGTGACTGCGACGGCGCCTGTTTCTCCATAGAGACTGCCGTGGCGTCTACCACTTGGAGTGACTGCGACGGCGTCAAACCTCTTGGGGTGACTGCCGTGGCGTCTACTACTTGGGGTGACTGCGACGGCGCTGTTTCTTCATAGAGGCGCCGTGGCGTCTACCACTTGGAGTGACTGCGACGGCGTCAAACCTCTTGGGGTGATTGCCGTGGCGTCTACTACTTGGGGTGACTGCGACGGCGCTGTTTCTTCATAGAGGCGCCGTGGCGTCTACCACTTGGAGTGACTGCGACGGCGTCAAACCTCTTGGGGTGACTGCCGTGGCGTCTACTACTTGGGGTGACTGCGACGGCGCTGTTTCTTCATAGAGGCCGTGGCGTCTACCACTTGAGTGACTGCGACGGCGTCAAACCTCTTGGGGTGATCGCCGTGGCGTCTACTACTTGGGGTGACTGCGACGGCGCTGTTTCTTCGTAGAGACCGCCGCTCTTGTCGGTATGACGGTGTGAGCCGACATCGCTATCGATAAAGACCGCCGCTCTTGTCGGTATGACGACAAAGTGTGAGTCGGCGTCACGCTTTGCTTCCTAGTGACTATGGGAAGAGCGAACATTCGATGGAAGACTTGGATGATTTTTCATTTAGGTAAAAACATGCGTCGGGGTGCCCACAACTGTTTTGGACACCTCCGCCGCTACATAGATTATTCCCGAGATTACCGGCCCCTAATGGCCTAGTCGGCCACTAGTTACATCCATGAGGTCGCCCTCCGTTGTAAGGATAGACCTTTCCCTTTTTCTGATTTCTTTGCCGCTTTGAGGGATTGCATGTTGCATCCTCTGGCTCCTTTGGGGTATGCCTCGTTCGTGTTGCGGGGATGCTGTCCTCCCACGAGTACGGGAAGGACTTAGGTCTACCACGCCCACTTTGGGCTCCCAGCCGACTTTTGGGTCGGCTTCTCCTAGTGCTCCGTTCAAATTTCTCGGAGTCACATTTTGGGCCCCGGTCTCTGGGAGTTTCCGCCGCTCTTGTCGGCGTGATGTGTGAGCAGACGTATTACTAATTAGGTCCAGGACCATTTTCAGCTTTGCTATGTCAACCACATGCCCCATGATGGTGACTGGTTGGTCGGGCAATGCGCGTGTCCGGTATTATCGGCATCCCGAACTCCGGTTGGATTACCCCGCCGGTGGAGGGCTGCACGACACCAGAATTGTTGAAGGTATCATCTTGGTGGAACGCGGTTTCGTCGGTCACGACTGCGTCTTGTTGTTTCGACATCTTCTTAGCTTTTTGGGTGGGTTTTTGTGTGTTTTTTTTTTGTTTTGGGAATGAATGTGACTAGCTTCTAGTGTCTCTCCCCACAGACGGCGCCAATTGTTCCGGGTGTAATTCCAGAGCAAGTATAGTTACCACCCGTGGCTTGTTGAATGATGTCTTGAGTTGGATTCTCCCTCGGTATTAATCGTTCCTCTCGGCCTCTCCTGCAACAATGAACGAACTGGGGGCTTGGCTTTGAGCCAAGCGTACCCACTCCGACGCCCAAGTCAGTAAACTTAGATGTATAAGTTGTATGCTAATTGGCTAGGAATATATTGTAGAGAGATAAGGAAGATTATACCAGATGAATAGTGTATTTAGGTTAAGTTGTGTATTTCTGGATTGGATCCTTTCCTCAATGAAGGTTGAGGAGTATTTATAGACTTCACCTTTTGTCACGTAGTGGCCAAGTGGCCAAGTGGCTAGCAGGTGGAAAGACTGATCTACCCCTCGGCCGAGGGACCTATGGCTGGCCGGCGGGCCCTGGTGACTCACCGCCGAGGGGTCTTGGATATGAGTACGCGGTATGTGTTCCTACCTGGCGGTTGTCATGCCGGGACCAGTTGGCAGCCGATGGGCCGCATCGGCTAGGTCGTCTAAGTCGTTGACTTGCTGTGGATATCTTTGACCTTGCTCAATATGTTGACTTGGTCAGCGGTGCAGAATATGCCCCATCAACAGCATTCGCCGAAACTCGGATTATCGTGAAAAATGTGTTAAAGCTCGTTATTTGAGACTGAAATCGAACAGGTTAATTCCTGAAATGAGCTCAGACGCGTGATTGAAAAACAGGGAGAAAGAAAACAGGGTCTCGTACGACCTTCCGAACGGCTGAAATTGAAGTGTATAATACACGGTTTTTCGGAATTCCGGGGTCCCGGAACAGAATTCTCCGGAAACCAGATAGAAATTTCCTCGGGTCAGATATAGCGGTCACGCAAAGTTTGAGCACCAACGGAAAAAATTTTGAGGGTGCCGGTGTGCCACAAACCAGCATTCACCGAAACTCGGATTATCGTGAAAAATGTGTTAAAACTCGTTAATTGAGGCTGAAATCAAACAGGTTGATTCCTGAAATGAGCTCGAATGCGTGATTGAAAAACAGCGAGAAAAAAAAACAGGGTCCGGTACGACCTTCCGAACTGCTGAAATTGAAGTGTATAATAAACGGTTTTTCGTGATTCCGGGGAACCGGAACAAAATTCTCCGGAAATCACATATAAAGTTCCTCGGGTCAGATAAAGCGGCCATGCATAGTTTGAGCACCAACAGAAGACATTTGGGGGTGCCGGTGTGCCATAAACCAGCATTCACCGAAACTCGGATTATCGTGAAAAATGGGTTAAAGCTTGTTATTTGAGGTTGAAATCGAACAGGTTGATCTCTGAAATCGAACAGGCTGATTCCTGAAATGAGCTCGGACGCGTGATTGAAAAACGGGAGAAAAAAAAGAAAGCGTTGCGGTACAACCTTCCGAACGGCTGAAATTGAAGTGTATAATACACGGTTTTTCGGGATTCCTGGGTCCCGGAACAAAATTCTCCGGAAATCACATAGAAAGTTCCTCGGGTCAGATAAAGCGGCCACGCAAAGTTTGAGCACCAATGGAAGACATTTGGGGGTGCCGGTGTGCCACAAAACAGCATTCGCCGAAACTCGGATTATCGTGAAAAATGAGTTAAAGCTCGTTATTTGAGGCTGAAATCGAATAGGTTGATTCCTGAAATGAGCTCAGACGCGTGATTAAAAACAGGGAGAAAGAAAACAGGGTCTGGTACGACCTTCCGAACGGCCGAAATTGAAGTGTATAATACACGGTTTTTCGGGATTCCGGTGTCCCGGAACAAAATTCTCCGGAAATCACATAGAAAGTTCCTCGGGTCAGATAAAGCGGCCACGCAAAGTTTGAGCACCAATGGAAGACATTTGGGGGGCCGGTGTGCCACAAAACAAAGATTCGCCGAAACTCGGATTATCGTGAAAAATGTGTTAAAGCTCGTTATTTGAGGTCGAAATCGAACAGGTTGAATCCTGAAATGAGCTCAGACGCGTGATTGAAAAACAGGGAGAAAGAAAACAGGGTCTGGTACGACCTTCCGAACGGCTGAAATTGAAGTGTATAATACACGGTTTTTCGGGATTCCGGTGTCCCGGAACAAAATTCTCCGGAAATCACGTAGAAAGTTACTCGGGTCAGATAAAGCGGCCACGCAAACTTTGAGTTGCAACGGAAGACATTTGGGGGCGCCGGTATGCCATAAAACAACATTCGTCGAACCTCGGATAATCGTGAAAAATGGATTAATGCTCGTTATTTGAGGCTGAATCGAATAGGTTAACTCCTGAAATGATCTCGGACGCGTGATTGAAAACTCGGGAGAAAAAAAAACAGGGTCCGGTGCGACCTCCCGAAGGCTCACATTGAAGTGTATAACACGGATTTTCGGGATTTCAGGGTCCCGGAACAAAATTATCCGGAAATCACATAGAAAGTTTCTCAGGTCAGCTAAATCAGCCACGCAAAATTTGAGTAGCAACGGAAGACATTTGGGGGTGCCGGTATGCCATAAACCAGCATTCGTCGAACCTCGGATAATCGTGAAAAATGGATTAATGCTCATTATTTGACGCTGAATCGAATAGGTTAACTCCTGAAATGACCTCAGACGCGTGATTGAAAATCGGGAGAAAAAGAAACAGAGTCCGGTACGACCTCCCGAACGGCTCAAATTGAAGTGTATATTTTGCGGATTTTCGGGATTCCAGGGTCCCGGAACAAAATTCTCCGAAAATCACATAGAAAGTTCCTCAGGTCAGATAAAGCATCCCCAAATAACGAGTATTATTTCTTTTTTCACGATTATTAGCTCTAAATAAATAGTATTAAACCACTTTTAACGAGTATCCGATTTTCGTCTCTCACTTAATTATCGCACACCGGCAACCTCAAAAGTCATCCATTTTTCCTCAAAACTTGTGAGGCCGCTTTATCTGACCCTAGAAACCGCTTGTGTGATTTACGAACATTTCTGTTCCGAGGCCCTGGAATTCCGAAAACACTCCACGTTCAATCGAGCTAAGCAATTTAGAACGGTTCCTCAACAATCTCGCCACCTATTAACATATATGAAATTATTACGATAATCGAACAACCAGTACTATTATCGAAATCCCCAACAACCACGGTGGTCAAGGCCACAGCTGTCAACAGTCACGGTGGTCAAATGGCGGGGTCAAGAGCCTACGTTCAATCTCGGTTCATGTGCCCACAAAGTAAACAATTGATAAGAGATAAAGGTTCACAATTAACTTATAGAGTCTAGATGTGATTAACGCTCATACTCCGCTCCCGATTCCATCTGCCTCTCTTCTTCCTTTCTCTCTATTTTCTTTTAGGGTTTATAAGTTTGGATGAGTAAAAATGTACTCCCTCCTATTCATTTTAACTCTCCTCTTTCAAAAGGGTACGCAAATTAAGGGGGGATTATTTTATTGTAAAGTATTGTGGTAATGTAAGGTAATTGGAGAGAGGAAAGGTATTATTGTGGGGTAAGGTGATTAAAATAAGTATTGTTGTGGGGTAAAGTGATTAAAATAAGATAAAGTATGAGTATTGTGGGGTATTGTTGTGGGGTAAGGTGATTAAAATAAGTATAAAACTTTACTAAATAAGGAAAGGGGGAGAGTTATATGAATAGATAAAAAAGAAAAGGGGAAGAGCTAAAATGAATAGGAGGGAGTATAAAGGTTGATAGGGAATTTAGCTTAGGAAATATAAATAAGATAGAATGATACCTTCAAAAGACTCGCCATTACATCCTATCGATCGACAGCCAGCGTAAGTCAATCGAAAGGCACCCCACGCTACACAAGTCGATCGACAGGCGCCACTTCTGCTCCACACAACAGCTTAACCCAACTCCACTTCCCTTTTGTTGATAGACACACACACCCCTATCCTATAGACAGTAAGTATAACTCGTTAGACAAGGTTATTAGACATAACACAAGGTTCTTTAGACAAGAACATTTAGACTTACACATGTTAACATAACTTATCATCCTTAAACATTACAGGGTATTACAATTATACACTTCAATTACACTTTAATTTGAATCGTTCGAGAGGCCCTACCGGTTCGTCCTTCTTTATTTGCCACGTGTCAATGGTCGCTTTATGAGTTACCCTAATCGATTTCAGCCCTAAATAAAAAGGATAAAAACATTTTTAAAGAGTCTCCGATTTTCGCCCAAGACTGGTTTATCGCATACCGGCAATGTTAAATGTCCTTTGTTGGTCCTAAAATATTATGAAGCCGCTTTGTTTAATCCAAGAAATCACATGTGTGATTTACGGACATTTTAGTTCCGAGACCTTAAAATCCCAAAAAAAAGTGTATTATACACTTCAATTTGAACCGTTTGAGAGGCTGTTCTTGGGCGTGTTTCTTTTTCTCTTGGATTTATACCACGTCTATGGTCTCTTCAGGAGGTACATTATTCATTTTCAGCTCCAAATAATTAGTATTAAACCATTTTTAACGAGTATCCGATTTCCATCTCTCACTTAATTATCGCACACCGGCAACCTCAAATGTCATTCGTTATTCCTCAAAACTTGTGAGGTTGCTTTACCTGATCCTGGAAACCGTCAGAGCGAGTTACGGACATATTTGTTCTAGTACCTGGAATCCCGAAAACCGCGTATTATACACTTCAATATATGTTCGATTTGAGCTGTTTGGGAGGCTGTACGACTTGTCCCTATTTCTCCTGGTTTCTGCCACGTATCCACGATCGCTTCAGAAATTAGTCTGTTCAATTTCAGCACCAAATAACAACGATTAAAAAAATTTCAATGAGTATCCGATTTTCGTCCGAGACTATTTTATCGCATACCGACAATCTTAAATGTCATCTGTAAGTCCTCAAAACTTTTGAGGCTACTTAGACCGACCCAAGAAATCGTCCTTGAGATTTAAAGACGTTTCTGTTCCATGAGCCTAGAATCCTTAAAACCGTGTATTATACACTTCAATTTAAGCCGTTCGGGAGACCGTACTGAGTCATCCTTCTTTTTCTACCACGTGTCAATGGTCGCTTTAGGAGTTACCCTAATGGATTAAAGCCCAAAATAAAAAGTATAAAAACATTTTCAACGAGTCTCCGATTTCCGCCCAAAATTGGTTTATCGCACACCGGCAACGCTAAATTTACTCTGTTGCTCCTATAATTTTGTGAGGCCGCTTTGTTTGACCCAGGAAATCACGTGTGTGATTTACGGACATTTTGGTTCCTTGACCTTAAAATCCCGAAAAACGTGTATTATACACTTTAATTTGAACTATTTGAGAGCCCGTGTTTCCTTTTCCCCTGGATTTCTACCATATGTCCATGGTCACTTCAGGAGGCACATTATTCATTTTCAGCTCCAAATAAATAGTATTAAACAACTTTTAACAAGTATTCGATTTCTGTCTTTGACTCACTTATCGCACACCGGCAACCTCAAATGTCATCCATTATTCCTCAAAACATGTGAGGCTGCTTTATCTGACCGAAGAAATCGTTTGTGCGAGTTACGGACATTTTTGTTCCGGAAACCTCAAATCTCGAAAACCGTGTATTATATACTTCAATATATAGTTCAATTTGAGTTGTTTGGGAGCATGTATCTAGACATTGCCTGTACCAGGTCGTGTTTCTATTACTCCTGGTTTTGTACCACGAATCCAGGGTCGCTTCAGGCTGTTCAATTTCAGCACCAAATAAGAACGATTAAAACAATTTCTACGATTATTCGATTTTTGCCCATGATTAGTTTATCGCACACTAGAACCTCAAATGTTATCCGTTACACCTCAAACGTTTCAAGGCTGCTTAGGCTGATCCGAAAAATCGTCCTTGAGACTTACAAGACATTTTTGTTCCGAGACCCTCGAATCCCGAAAATCGTGTATTATACCGTTCAAATTACACTTCAACTTTAGCCGTTCGGGAGGCTGCTTTGTTATCGCACCCCGGCAACCTCAAATGTCATCCGTTACTCCTCAAAACTTGTGAGGCCGCTTTATCTAAGCTTAGAAACCGTCTGCGCGATTTATGGACATTTTTTTTCGGGACTCTAGAATCCCGAATACCCTGTATTATACACTTTAATATATAGCTCAATTTGAGCCGTTTGGGAGGTCGTACCTTGTCGTGTTTCTATTTCTCTTGATTTCTAACACGTACCCAAGGTTGATTCAGGAATTAACATGTTCGATTTCGGCACCAAATAACAAGGATTAAAATAATTCCAACGAGTATCCGATTTTCGTCCGACTAGTTTAACTTACACGGACAACCTTAAATATCATCCGTTACTCCTCAAAAGTGACCCGAGAAATCGTCTTGTGAATGTTTCAAGGCCCTAGATTCCCGAAAACCTTGTATTATACACTCTATTTTGAGCCATTCGGAGGTCGTATTAGGCCGTGTTTCTTTGCCTCCCGATTTTTCTAACACGTTTTTGGGTCGCTTCAAGAGTTACACCCAACCCATCCATCATTCGTGAAACTTATCATCCATCACCCGTCCATCCATCATCCACGGATAAAGCGGGTGGATCGGGTGATAAATGGGTGAGGATTTCCTTATATTTAGGCTCAATTGCAAAATACTACCTAATACTTTCAATATTTTTCAAAATACTACATATTATATTTATTTTTTCAAATTACTACCTACAAAGCTAGAACTTTTCCTAAGTTGTTACCCAATACCTAGATTTAGGACTTAATTAACCATAATTAACCATTATTAGGTGACTTTCATTGATTTACCCCTTTTTAATTGAATTCTATATAATCTACTCATAATACCCTTACTAATCCTTTCTTTTTCATCCTTTTCATCCACCCACCACCACCCTCAACAACCTCCTTGGATCTAGGATTTTCGATTGGTTGGGATTTGAGTGTGGTGGTGATGGTGGTGGGACTTGGCTGGTGGTGGATACAGTTTAGGGTGTGACTGGATTAAGGTGATCGGGACGGTCTTTGGTTGCGCGCGTGGTTAGGTTGTGGTGACGCGGTGGTGGTGGTAATGATGGTGGTGGTGGATTTTTGTGGTGCCAGAAATGGTGAGGATGGGTTAAGGGAGTGTTTAATGAGGGGCAAAATTGGTATAACATATTAAAATCTGAATTTTTGGTCATTTAACCTCAATTAAGATCTAATTTAGGTATAAGGTAGCAATTTGGGAAGATTAGTATTTTTGTAGGTAGTAATTTGAAAAAAAATATATAATATGTAGTATTTTGAAAAATCTTGAATATAATAGGTAGTATTTTGCCTTTTTTCCTTATATTTATAAGCCTAAAAAAGTATTGAATTTTATTTCACCCATAAAGATGCAATGCAAATTAGTATTACACTAAGTGCTTTAAAAATCTTGTAACTTAATATTTGCTATAAAAAGTAAGTAGATTAGTATTGGCTATCTTAAGTTTTATATAGATGTATTTTTTCTTTTCAAGAACGAAAAAATATCAGGTGGCGGATGGATGACGGGTTGGATTTAACTTCATCCATCATCCATCCATCATCCACTTATTTCATCCATCATCCATTTATTTCGGGTTTGAATCGGGTGGGTGGATATTTAGCGGGCGTGGGTGAGATTGACATCCCTAGATATGAAGGTGGATTCATGTGGTTTTGTATTATATGTTACTAAACTCATAAGCAGACCTTAACCAATATCTAACCTCATGGTCTTAGGCACAAGTGCACAACAACAATACTACCTGCAACAATACTACCTGCAGTCAAAATTGCCAAGTTCAGCAGAAATCCACCAAAAGGCGGATTTGAAACCACCAGAAGAGCAGCAATTGTTTTCAACGCTTGCCAACTCAAAACCATGAAGCCGTTCTTGAGGAACTTGTGATTCCACTTTACCTATTCGCTGAGGCGGCCACAGAATGCGTGTGACTCTACCTTGGGCTAAACCTAGGGGAACCTGCAAGAGAGGTGTAAATTTTACTTAATAGACGTTCTTAGAAAAAGCATTGAAAGATCATTCAATGACCGAATTTTTTAGTTTGATTACAGTAATCCTTATTATCTATCGAGATAAACTACAATCCACTGTATAGGAGTACAATATCGATATAAACTGCAATCCTGTTGTGGCAGGCTAATGCGTAAAAGCACAACTCTTAGCTCGGTACTTCTAGTTGTAGATCTCTCATTTGCACAACATAGTTACTGGGTTCAACAATTATGTCAATGTCCTTATATGTATGGTGATAAAAACAGCAACTCCACGGACAAACGTCAGGATTTCAACTAGGTTCAAGCATTCAAAGCCACAACATTGTAGCACACACTGATTATTAATTTAAAAAGGGGAACATCTCAAATTGGTCACAACATATGCCTTAAATGGCCCAAACATTAATCAGTGTAATTCTCGGAAAAACTTCTGCCGTTTGCAAAAGATAAGGAAATGTTAGTATGAGCAGAATTGCTTAGTGAATATATATCAGACCATATTACTTCCGGACCATATTAGGCTATTACAGCTACACCACCATTAAAGCCATAGGCCTTGTTCTTATGAGATTTGAAAAAAGTTTCGAAAATTTTCTGCCGTTTGAAAAAGCTTGTTATCAAATATGTAGTTGACAGATTGACAAGATCATAAAACATAAACGATCTAAACAAAAAGGCCGAGAAGAGAACCGCAAAAGTAACTAGCATTTCTTCAATAATTTATAATTATGATACTAACTACCGACAGTAAGCGTACCTTGCTTAGATCTCGCAATTGGCTGAAACAAGAGCAGATTCACTAGAATATGATATTCCAATGAAGTATCATCTTGGCATTCTCAGATTGCAAACCGCAACAAGCACATACCGATAACACATGCTACGAAGATTGAATGGCAAGTGTATGAAGGTACGATCATCACAGACATGAACATCATCAAGATTTCAACTCACAAGAGGAAGGGAAAGATAAAGGAAATACATTTGTTACGCTTAAAAAATTAAAATATGTAAATGTAAATATCAATTGTTCAAACAACATTTAGCTTTCAACGCATATTCAACATTTGATAGCACTAATTTCCACAAAATTGAACGAAAAAGGTTACCAAGCAAGTTAGTGATATCAAATGACAAGCCTCCGTATACGCACATCAATAAAATGGTAGCATTGACATTGGCCTTCTTTACCCCCCCGCAAAGGGTCCTGGGTTGAGCCGGCAGGGGTAATACATATTCAGCATCGATTATCATGAGTGAACAATCATCAGAAGAAGAAATGACCCACCTTGATGCTTGAGCCATGGTTGACAGTCGCCGGAAAATGTTTACAAAGTAGATATGACTTCATTTCTATGAATCATTGTAATTAGTGCCATCAACACCATACATAATGGTGCATTTAATTGTAAGACAAACAAGCACCGAAACAGTAATCTACTTGCCAATCTTCAAAACAGGGCAGGACGTGCTACTTTGACGTAATCGCTATAAAGATCAGGACACTCATCTTTGAATGGTTGGACAAACTTCTCAAAAAATTGAGGCTCGTTGATATTCAGGCAAGAAAAAAAAGAGACATTAATATTCTCGAGCTTGTTGCTAGTCACTTTTTGTATCCCCCTCTCCTTCAGACCTTTCCAAACTCTATATCTCGGGATTACTCTCTTCTCCAAGCTATAGGTCAGCACGTTAGGTCTAAGTGCTATCTCAGAAGGCAGGTACCCGGCCTCTTTCATGAAAAAGTCCAAACCGTTCCTCAATTTAGATTCCGAGACCGTTAAGGCATATGGATTTTTCCTAACTAATGCCAAGACATCATCGTCATTAAATCCATAGCTCTTATATATTCTCTTCCTAGCATCCAAAGTAGCTTCACTGATAGAACACAAAGCACAAACTCCATGAAAGAACATCCCCGACCCACGAGGAATCCCGAGGTTTTCAACCCTAATCAAGACAGGCTCCAACGACTTTGTGCCGAATAATGAATACCTAGTTTTCCTCAATGCAAATAATTTAATCTGATCATCAGATAACTCATAACTTCGCAACAACGAAACTACATCAAGTACACCCTTTCCGAGCAACCAAGGCCATTTCTTCACAGCATTAATCAAAGCCTCATTATCATCACCAAAAACCGATTTCAAAATCTCAAGTGTAGGAATAATCTGATTATTCAAATTTCTGTGACAAAAATCAGGATATAAACTAATAACATGAGCTAAATCTGACTTAGAAAAACCCAAATCATGTAAAGCTTGAATCTTTGGATTTAGGGTTTTATCAACATTACAAAATAAGATTTCGGGTAACCTTGAAACTAATTGCTTAATCTGGGATTGGGAAAATCCACTAATTTTGAAGAAATCAATAACGGAATTAGGGTTTTCAGTAGATTTGAAGGTAGTACTAACCTTTGAAGAAGTAACAGAAGCTTCTTCTTTGGAAAAACCAAGTGAATTTACCAAATAATCCACCATAGAATTAGGGATTTCTGAAGCTTTTGATGCTACAGTTGCGTAATTTGAAACCCTTTTGAAAATGGTTTGAACTCCATTGATGCTGAGCTTCAACATTCTCTCTCAATTTTCTTTTCCTAAATCGGATGTAAATTTAATTCAACGGAGTAAGAAATACTCTGTAGGATTAAACGGGTTCGCTTTAGCGAATCCGACCTAAAACGAACTGAAATGATCCGTCCAAAACCGATCAAGTTGACTCATTTGCCGTCTCTAGAGGAAGTGTTTTTTTTTTTGGTTCAAATAAGGGGCGAACCCCGAAAGCTAAGGAACTACTAGACGGGGAAAGGCCATTCCATGAATGTCTTTTCGTAAAATCGTACGGAGTGCTGGTGAAGGATATTCGATTATAGTAACATCGAAGCTTGAATTGACCCCTTAGTTTGCTACCCAATCCGCCGTTCTATTTGCTTCTCTATACTCTATAGCTATGTTTAAGTTTAACCGTCCAAGTGCTATCAAAAATAAGGTCCTTGCATTTCTTAACCAGAGCACGAAGATTATTATGAAGCTTTACAACCAATAAACCCTTTATTTGATGTAGATAATACTAATACAACTTAATATTTTTAATTTTGGATCACTTCGGATCATTTTGAATCGATCAATTACCGGGTTAGACGGTTTTGGGTCGAGTCACCTTGGGTCGGGTCGGGTTAATATTGGGTCAACCAAAATTTGGGTAAAAGTTTGTGTTAGGTCGGGTCAATTTGAATTTTGAGTCATAATCAGGTCAAATAATTTCGGGTCAATTTAATGTCTCGGGGCCGGGGAAGCTTTATCGAATCGGGTCAGTTTTATCAGGTGTCCAGCTTATGTTATGTTGATTCAAACATACTCCGTTGATTACATTTACGGATACATTTACAGCCGCTTTTGGAAAAGAAAATTGACAGAAAATGTGGAAACTCAGCATCAATGGCGTTCAAACCATTTTCTCAGTTCACATCCTCAAAAGGGTTTCAAATTACACAACTGTAGCAGCAAAAGCTTCAGAAATCCCTAATTCTATGGTGGATTATTTGGTAAATTCACTTGGTTTTTCCAAAGAAGAAGCTTCTGTTACTTCTTCAAAGGTTAGTACTACCTTCAAATCTACTGAAAACCCTAATTCTGTTATTGATTTCTTCAAAATTAGTGGATTTTCCCAATCCCAGATTAAGCATTTGGTTTCAAGGGCACCCCAAATCTTATCTTGTAATGTTGATAAAACCCTAAAACCAAAGATTCAAGCTTTACATGATTTGGGTTTTTCTAAGTCGGATTTAGCTCGTGTTATTAGTTTAAGTCCTGTTTTTTGTTATAGAAGTTTGAATGATCATATTATTCCTACACTTGAGATTTTGAAATCGGTTTTTGTTGATGATAATGAGATTTTGATTAAGCTTGTGAAGAAATGGCCTTGGTTGCTCGGACCGGGTGCGAAAAAGGGACTTCTTGATGTAGTTTCTTTGTTGCGAAGTTATGAGTTATCTGATGATCAGATTAAATTATTTGCATTAAGGAAAACTAGGTATTTATCAATGGGCACTAAGTCATTGGAGCCTACCTTGATTAGGGTTGAAAACCTCGGGATTCCTCGTGGGTCGGGGATGTTCTTTCATGGAATTTGTGCTTTGTGTTCTTTCACTGAAGCTAGTTTGGATGCTAGGAAGAGAATGTATAAGAGCTATGGATTTAATGACGAGGATGTCTTGACATTAGTTAGGAGAAATCCATATGCCTTAATGGTCTCGGAATCTAAGTTGAGGAACGGTTTGGACTTTTTCATGAAAGAGGCCGGGTACTTGCCTTCTGAGATAGCATTTAGACCTAACGTGCTGACCTTTAGCTTGGAGAAGAGAGTAATCCCGAGATATAGAGTTTGGAAAGGTCTGAAGGAGAGGGGGATACAAAAAGTGACTAACAACAAGCTCGAGAATATTAATGTCTCTTTTTTTTCTTGCCTGAATATCAGCGAGCCTCGATTTTTTGAGAAGTTTGTCCAACCATTCAAAGATAAGTGTCCTGATCTTTATAGCGATTACGTCAAAGTAGCACGGCCTGTCCTGTTTTGAAGATTGCCAAGTGGATTACTGTTTTGGTGCGTGTTTGTCTTACAATTGAACGCACCATTATGTATGGTGTTGATGGTGCTAATTACACTGATTCATAGAGATGAAGTCTTTGTAAACATTTTCCGACGACTGTCAACCCGTGGCTCAAGCATCAAGCTGCGTCATTTCTTCTTCTGATGACTGTCCACCCGTGAAAAAGAAGGCCTTTGTCAATGCTACAACATTTTACTGATGTGCGTATACGGAGGCTTGTCATTTGGTATAGTAACTTTCTTGGTAACCTTTTTTGTTCAATTTCTTGGAAATTAGTGCTATCAAATGTTCAATTTTGCTCATCATTTGGTAAACGAACCCTATAGTTTGTTGAACATTTGTTGTTTTTCATTAATTGACAAGTCGTTGAATTGTGAAATTTGGGTTAATTAGCGGAATTTTCTTTTCGTTAATCTTCTGGTGTAGTTAGTCTTAAATCACTGACCATCAATGAGAAATCTAGGAAGCCTATTAACTACCTTGATTTGCTTGTTTAATGCGGGAGTGAAAAGCCCTTGAGAGTTGAGAGTGTCCCTCATGCCGTAGACTGGTGTGAGGAACCACGAGAATGCGTTATATTAGTGTTTAGGAAACTTCTTACAAACCCGAGAGGGGAATAATTGGGAGATCTGTAGAGGTATCGGCCTATCGGGTATCGATCCTTAGAGCTTTCTTTAGGTGAAAACTAAAATAGTGCAACAACACTCATTGGCTTGCGAGATATACGCTTCCAGTGGCGTAATCTTGGCCATATAGCCGCCAGTCCTTGATTGTTATGCTCTGCATTTTATTGATTGAAAGAGCTACATTTTGTTTTGTTTGTTTCATTGTATGGATCACAATGACACCGAAGCATAGAAGCTCCCTCGTGATTGTGAATTCTGCAAGAGCTTCTCTCGACAAAGAATCATATTGCTACAAAAAAAATGATCTCCTAGAAGTATTACCGAAAACCAATGGGACAAATTGATTAATCATATTACAAATATCATTTCCATATTACATTGTAAACGTAGCAAATCATTCAACGGATGTATGTATTGGGTTGAGAGGACCCGGGATCGATATTAGAAACAATTTTTTTCTATATCTTCTATCCAATTTTAGTGTCAAACGATACAAAATACAAGATAGCGGAACAATAATTTTCTTCCTGGAATAACATGGAACCCAAATAGAAGGCTCGAAACCAAAACCACAAAATACAATAGCACCACTTTGTTCCTCGTAGAAAACCCGGTTTATTATTATCTCCTCCTAGAAAAGCCTGAATACAAAGAGAACCAAGATCGTACGGTCTAGTATCGCCCCCTTCCTTTGACAAGATGCGATCAATCCCACTCAAGTTATCGGGCACCGGAATCGACGGAGGCCTCTTCGGTTCAAATATGGAGACGGGATTGGATACAGGACCCAAGTCTTCTTCGGACAGCACTGGGTAGGGTATATGGTCTGTTGACTTGAGGGATAATCTTGTTCGTCTTACCTTCGACCAATGCTGTCAAAAGTTGCTATATCTCCGAAGGCAAATCTTTTCAACCAAAACAGAATCTGCAACATAGAAAAAAGAATAGGGTACAAATCACCCTTGCCTGGAAGGTAAAACTATTTCCTATAATACCATAGCACCTTACCACTGAAGCTACTATTTTAAGGATTCAATGCTGGAGACATGGAATGTCCACGAATGTCCGTGACACACCCAAAGGCCAAAACGGTCAGAACAACCGAGCCTACAAGGCCAGCGGTAAAACATACGTAGAAGTAAAATTCTAGGAGAAGCATGTTTGAAACCCAATACTCACCAGCAATGTGAAAATATTTGCTTCACTTCCAACAACTGCAAGTCTGCAACCACCACAGTATATAAACCCAAAGACCTGGGATTCATAAGACGCCATAACGAGTCCATTTTTATTTCACATTAAAGCAAATACTCCCTCCAGCAGAACTCGAATTGCAAAATTTCATTAAAATACTACTCACAGTCACATATATTCAACCAATGTCGCAATGCAGTGTACAAGAGGGAGTATAAAAGAGAACAACGGAGCATATTGAGTTATCTCGATTGTTTATTACCCCTCCGTATTTCTTTACAAAAGTAGAGCTTGTTCTGAAAATGTAGTTGACACTTGACAGATTGCATCAAACACAATCTAAACAAAAGGGCTGAGATTAAAACCGCAGAAGTAACTAATATTTCTTCAATCATTTATAATTATGATGCTAATTACTGACATTAAGTGTAACATACAAAGTTACAAACATCCCTTGCTTGCATCTCGCAACTGGCTGAAACAAAAGCAGATTCAGTAGAATAAGAATCATCACATACATGAACAATGAAGAATCATCTTGGCATGCTCAGATTGCAAACTGTGTACAAGGGCTACAAGCACATACCCATAAGTCCATAACATATCATACGAAGATTAATGACAAGTGTATGAAGGTACGATAATCACATACATGAACATCATCAAGATTTCAACTTACAAGAGAAAAAACAAAAGGAATGGAAAGATAAAAGAATTATATTTGCTAAGCTTAAAAATTAAAATATGCCAAAGTAAATATCAATTGTTCAACAACATTTAGCTTTCAATGCATATGAAACGGTTTTTTTTTTTAGTGTTGACCAGGAGTATCCCTACCCACAGTTGGGGCAATCTCCTTCGTGAAGGGGTGCTGAAGGCAATTTAATGGGTAGACCTCTCCCAAGTTTGGCTTTTTCATTCGCAATAGTCAAAAATCGAACCCCTGACCACAAAATTGAACAAAAAAGGTTACCAAGCAAGTTAGTGACACCAAATGACAAGCCTCCGTAAACGCACATCAGTAAAATGTTGTAGCATCGACACTGGCCTTCTTTCCCCTCCTCTCAGAGTGTTCTGGGTTGAGTCAGCAGGGGTAATACATATTCAGCATCGATTATCATGAGTGGACAATCATCAGAAGAAGAAATGACGCAGCTTGATGCTTGAGCCATGATTGATAGTCGTCGGAAAATGTTTATAAAGTAGATATGACTTCATTTCTATGAATCATTGTAATTAGCGCCATCAACACCATACTAATGGTGCATTCAATTGTAAGACAAACACGCACCAAAACAGTAATCCACTTGGCAATCTTCAAAACAGGACAGGACGTGCTACTTTGACGTAATCGCTATAAAGATCAGGACACTTATCTTTGAATGGTTGGACAAACTTCTCAAAAAATCGAGGCTCCCTGATTTGCAGGCAATAATCAAAGAAACATTAATATTCTTGAGCTTGTTGTTAGTCACTTTTTGTATCCCCCTCTCCTTCAGACCTTTCCAAACTCTATATCTCGGGATTACTCTCTTCTCCAAGCTAAAGGTCAGCACGTTAGGTCTAGATGCTATCTCAGAAGGCCGGTACCCGGCCTCTTTCATGAAAAAGTCCAAACCGTTCCTCAACTTAGATTCCGAGAGCATTAAGGCATATGGATTTTTCCTAGCTAATGTCAAGACATCCTCGTCATTAAATCCATAGCTCTTATAGATTCTCTCCCTCGCATCCAAACTAGCTTCACTGATGGAACAAAAAGCACAAATTCCATGAAAGAACATCCCCGACCCACGAGGAATCCCGAGGTTTTCAACCCTAATCAAGGTAGGCTCCAATGACTTTGTTCCAATTGATAAATACCTAATTTTCCTCAATGCAAATAATTTAATCTGATCATCAGATAACCCATAATTTCGCAACAAAGAAACTACATCAACTACACCCTTTTCGAGCAACCAAGGGGATTTCTTCACAGAATTAATCAAAACCTCATTATCATCACCAAAAACCGATTTCAAATTCTCAAGTGTAGGAATAATCTGATCATTCAAACTTCTCCAACAAATATCAGGATTGAAACTAATAACATGAGGTAAATCCGACTTAGAAAAACCCAAATCTTGTAAAACTTGAATCTTTGGTTTTAGGGTTTTATCAACATTACAAAATAAGACTTTGGGTCCTCTTGAAACCAAATGCTTAATCTGGGATTGGGAAAATCCACTAATTTTGAAGAAATCAATAACAGAATTAGGGTTTTCAGTAGATTTAAAGGTAGTACTAACCTTTGAAGAAGTGACAAGAGCTTCTTCTTCGGAAAAACCAAGTGAATTTACCAAATAATTCACCATAGAATTAGGGATTTCTGAAGCTTTTGCTGCTACAGTTGTGTAATTCGAAACCCGTTTGAATTTGTGAGCTGACAAAATTCGTTGAACTCCATTGATGCTGAGTTTCAACATTCTCTCTCAATTTTCTTTTCCTGAAGCGGCTGTAAATGTAATTCAAGTATTCAGCGGAGTATATGTTTGAACAAACGGACTTAAACGGGTTCGGTTTATGGCGGATTTGAATCCGTCTGATATCATTTTCGTTTTTACATAAGCGGTTAAAGTTGACCCGGCTTGATAAGACTAACCGAGACGAAAGTGAACCGAAATTGTCTAACCTGATTATTACTAAAAATTCAAATTAACCCGCCCTAACCTAATCTTGACATCAACTTTGAATGACTCATTGTCGACTTGACTCAAGGTGACCCAATCGAAAACTATCTGATCCAATATTTGACCCGATCTGAAATGATCCAAAGTGACCCAAAATTACGAGTATTAAGTCCCCTCAAAAAAAAAAAAAATTACAAGTATTAAGTTATGCGAGTATATTAGTAGTATTTGCATCAGAAGTATTACCGAAAAGCAATCGGACACATCGATTAATCAAGATTACAAATATCATCTCCATGTTACATTGTAAACGTAGCAACCCATCATTCCATAAGAACTTGTTTGCATGTGTAACTATGGAAGATGAACGCATCCGCACATTTTCAATTTTTCTCCAACAAATGTTCAAATGTGGACCTTTACATTAGAAGGACATATCAGTTTTAACCTTAAGACGGGTCAAGTATCACACATAAGACAGAATCAACAAACCTTGAGCCAATATCTAACCTCATGAAGTCATGATCTTAGGCACAACTACAATACTAACTAGTAACTACAGTCAAATTTGCCGAGTTCATCAGAAATGCACGAAAGCCGGATTTGAAACCTCAGCAAGAGCAGCAATTGTTTTCAACGCTTGCTTACGAAAAACCATGAAGCCGTTCTTGAGGAACTTGTGATTCCACTTTACTTATTCGCTGAGGAGGCCACAGAATGTGTGTGACTCTACCTTGGGCTAAACCCAGGGGAACCTGCAAGAGAGATGTAAATTTTACTTGCCGACAATTCTTAGAAAAAGCATAGAATGATCCTTCAATACCAAACCGAATTTTTTAGTTTGATTAAGGTAATCCTGATTATCTATCGAGATAAAATGCAATCCACTGCATAGGAATACAATATTATTGAAGGTTCTTACTGTTGGTGCTCGAGGGCTGGGGAGCGCAACTGGTCGTCAAAAAAGGGAAGGGGAAAAAATTAAAACTCTACTCGAAAACAGATTTATTACTACACCTCAAAGTGGTCACAACATATGCCTTAAATGGCCCAAACATTAACACGAGCAATTTTCGGAAAATTTTCTGCCATTTGAAAAAGAAAGGGAATGTTAAAATGAACAGAATGGTTAAGTGAATATATATCAGGCCGTATATATCACTTCCAGACCATATTAGGCTATTACTACACTAGTCACTACCAATAAAGTGAGCTAGGGTGAACAACTACGAACCGGTAATATATAACCATCAATGAGAAGTGGGTGGTGAGCTAGGGTGGACAACTACGAACCTGTAAAAAGTGGGTGGTAAACAAAGAAGTAGAATGATAAAATACAATCAAAGAATACATACTAGACCAAGATATCTTGAATCCATACTGGTCGCGGAATTGTCTCCCTCCACCCGACAATGCCCAGCAGGAATCTTCACTGTGACATGCGTATCAGGCAGTTTGAGCCAATCACCAGGCAAAGCAATGATCCTCTTCACATTTTTCTCCTTGTGGTTAGTTAGAGACCTATAGGGTTCCACAGAAGCGGAGCAAATGCCAGAAGAATAAGAAGATATCATATTTGAAACTATGTTCTTTGAACACTTCACTTTGACAGTGTTGGTGCTGACTATTGAAACAGCACGACACAACACTATGCTACTATTATACCGAATTTTAGGCCCAAAACACGAACAATAACACCACATAGTTGTGTCATGTGTGTAGCCTCTCAGACTTGCATAACATAGGTTTGAACATGATCAAGAGAGTTAGAACCCGAATCATTTGATATTTTAGTTGATGAACTTGCAATCTTGCTCATAACTTTACAATGCTATCAGCATTTCCAAAGTTCTACATTTACCAACCCCCTTCGCACAACAAATTCCAATTATTTTACAAATTACTTTTAAATTAGGTTGCACGAGAAATTTCTTCGCTACATCTCTATCCATGTGACAGGTTAAATAACAGAGACAGTTTATAGGGGATGCGTTAGCAATATCAACATCTCTTGATATTTCCAACAACATATACAAGCCTCATACGAGAAACTTACGAGAGGACTATCACGTCACCGTGCGAAAAGCTATATCTCCTAAGTCAAATTTTTTCAACCAAAACATAATCTGCAGAATAGAAAGAAGAAGAGGAAAAATCATCCTTGCCTGGAAGGTAAAACTATTTCTTATAATCACTGCATTCATGATTCATTATATCATAGCACTTTACCAGTGAAGCTACTATTTGAAGGATTCAATGTTGGAGAAATGGAATGTCCACAAATGTGCGTGACACACCCGAAACGGTCAGAAACAGTCAAGCCTACAAGGCCAGCAGTAAAACATAAAATTCTAAGAGAAGCCGTTTTTGAACCCCAATACTCATCCGCAATGCGAAATAATTTGCTTCACTTCCAACAACCGCAATCACCACAGTATATAAACCCAAAGACCTGGGATTCATAGGACGCCATAATGAGTCAATTTTTATTTCACATCAAAGCAAATACTCCCTCCAGCAGAACTCGAATGGCAACATTTCATTAAATACTACTCACACATATTTAGCCAATGTTGCAATGCAGTAAACAGGAGGGAGTATAAAAGAGAACCACAGAGCAGTTTGAGTTACCTCGATTGTTTATGACTCCGTATTTCTTTACAAAAGTAGAGCTTGTTAGGAAATTATAGTTGACAGATTGACCAAATCGTCAAACACAATCTAAACAAAAACGCCGAGATTAAAACCGCAAAAGTAACTAGCACGTCTTCAATCATTTATAATTATGATGCTAACTACTGACAGTAAATGTAACATACAAACATCCCTTTGCTTACATCTCGCAATTGGCTGAAACATCATATCATACGAAGATTCACTAGAATAAGATACTCCAATGAAGAATCATCTTGGCATGCTCAGATTGCAAACCGTGCACAAGCACATACCCATAACACATATCATACGAAGATTGAATGACATGTGTGTGAAGGGACGATCATCACATACATGAACATCATCAAGATTTCAACTTAAAAGTGGAAAACAAAAGGGAAAGATAAAGGAAATACATTTGTTACGCTTTAAAATTAAAATTATAAATATCGATTGTTCAACAACATTTAGCTTTCAATGCATATTCAACATTTGATAGCACTAATTACCACAAAATTGAACAAAAAAGTTTACCAAGCAAGTTAGTGATACCAAATAGCAAGCCTCTGTATACGCACATCGGTAAAACGTTCTTCCCTCCCCCCCCCCTCTTCTCTCAGTGTTCTGGGTTGAGTCAGCGTCGATTATTATGAGTGGACAATCATCAGAAGAAAGAAATGACCGAGCTTGATGCTTGAGCAATTGTTGACAGTCGTCAGAAAATGTTTAAAAAGTAGATATGACTTCATTTCTATGAATCATTGTAATTAGCACCATCAACACCATACATAATGGCGCATTCAATTGGAAGACAAACACGCACCCAAACAGTAATCTACTTGGCAATCTTCAAAACATGACGGGACGTGCTACTTTGACAAAACAGGGTAGAACGTGCTACTTTGACGTAATCGCTATAAAGATCAGGATACTCATCTTTGTATGGTTGGACAAACTTCTCAAAAAATCGAGGCTCATTGAGATTCAGGCAAGAAACAAAAACGTCATTAATTTTTTTGAGCTTCTTGTTAGTCACTTTTTGTTACCCCCTCTCCTTCAGACCTTTCCAAACTCTATATCTCGGGATTACTCTCTTTTCCAAGCTATATGTCAGCACGTTAGGCATAAATGCTATCTCAGAAGGCAGGCACCCGACCTCTTTCATGAAAAAGTCCAAACCGCTCCTCAACTTAGATTCCGAGACCGTTAAGGCATATGGACTTTTCCTAGCTAATGTCAAGACATCCTCATCATTAAATCCATAGCTCTTATATATTCTCTTCCTATCATCCAAAGTAGCTTCACTGATAGAACACAAAGCACAAATTCCATGAAAGAACATCCCCGACCCACGAGCAATCCCGAGGTTTTCAACCCTAATCAAGATAGGCTCCAACGACTTTTTGCCCATTGATAAATACCTAGTTTTCCTCAATGCAAATAATTTAATCTGATCATCAGATAACCCATAACTTTCCAACAAAGAAATTACATCAGGAAGTTCCTTTTTCGCACACGATCCGAGCAACCAAGACGAATTCTTCACGGCATTAATCAAAACCTCATTATCATCACCAAAAACTAATTTCAAAATCGCAAGTGTAGGAATAATATGATCATTCAAACTTCTGTGACAAAAATCAGGATATAAACTAATAAGATGAGCTAAATCTGACTTAGAAAAACCCATATCATGTAAAGCCTGAATCTTTGGTTTTAGGGTTTTATAAACATTACAAGATAAGATTTCGGGTGCCCTTGAAACTAATTGCTTAATCTGGGATTGGGAAAATCCATCATTTTTGAAGAAATCAATAACAAAACTAGGGTTTTCAGTAGATTTGAAGGTAGTACTAACCTTTGCAGAAGTAACAGAAGCTTCTTCTTTGGAAAAACCAAGTGAATTTACCAAATAATCCACCATAGAATTAGGGATTTCTGAAGCTTTTGATGCTACAGTTGCGTAACTTGAAACCCTTTTGAGGATGTGAGCTGAGAACATAGTTTGAACTCCATTGATGCTGAGTTTCTTCAACATTCTCTATCAATTTCTGTAACCGTAAATTAATTCAAAGGCGTAATTGTGTGACTCGAATTGTTTGACTCGATCATGAGGTGACCCAACCTAATAAGACTGCCCAAACATCCGAAAGTGACCCGAAATTGTTTGACTCGATTATGACTTACAAGTTACAATCCGAATTGACCCGATATTAATTTTGATTGACCTGATATTGACTCGACCAGAGGTGACCCGACCCAAAACATCTGATCGGATAACTGACGATTTCAAATGACTCAAAATTATGTTATACAGTTTATTAGTATTATTTTCATCAAAATAAAGGGTTCATTGGTTGCAGCATTTCGTAATAAATACGGAGTAACTAATTGTGTTTTATAAGATATTCTTAGTTAATTAGTCATATTAGTACTACACAAGCTCTTGTTTGTGATGGTCATATCCGTCACAAGTTTATGACGGGACAAATATCAACTACATTGATAGATAACGACACCTCATTTGTGACTCATTTGGCATTCTGATTTTGTTTTATCTAACCATGTGTGTGATATTTGACCCGCTACAATTTTGTGCCGGATATGTCTGTCACAAGGGAGACTTACTGAGTTACTGGTAGTATTAATTAAAGTGTTTTAGCCATTGCTCCGACCTAAAATGACTCATACCCGAAATAACCCAACCCAAATGGCTCAAAATCCGAAGTCACCCGATGCTAAAAGGGCCCCATTAGTTGACATCCAAAACTAACCCGACCTGAAACGAAGTGTGTGGCAGACTCGAACGACCCAAAAACCTAGCCCGATTGACATCTCTAAACAGTACACCAAAAAAATAATTTTTAAGCAATTTTTAATAAAAGTGTATTTTAAGGGAGTAATTTAAGAAATAAGTTGGGAGTATATAAGGAAGTAATTTTAAAAAACTGAATTTTAAATGGGAATTTTTTTTTTTTTTTGAAAGAGAAAAGAACAATTCATTAATAGAAAGTCATACGGCACTTACAAAGAATAATTATAATCGAAAACAAATCTAATGGAAACCAAAGAAAAATAATTTTCTTATAAACTAGGTATCTCGAAACAGCATCTGACAATTCGGCTCGTCCTATTATCGCTATCTTCATGTAGCTTTTGAGGGGATCCTTCGTTTGATTTATGAGATAAAATTTACCTCTGGGAGACTTTTATTGAATAGAAGATAGATATGCATACTATTGATTGAAATTTGAAGCAATTTTGGGGCTTACCATCGATCGATTGATAATCGATGGGAGCCCCCTGTATTATTTTTAATTTACTCTTCTATATAGATATTGATTGTTATCCGAGATATTTTTTGGTGTTTTGGTCTCATTTTGGTTTTTATTATCTGGTTCGGCTTTTATAAACTCATCGAATAAGAGACAAATGAATTTAATTAATCAAATATCAAAAATTACGTATACAAACTCTAATGTATCCTCTGATTTCAATGTGTCGAAAGGGATACGTGTACGCGATGTACGCGTGCGCGTACACATGAGGGGTGCGCTGTAAACAACTTTTACTGTTACACACGCGTGTTAATTTGATTTCTTAAGAGAGTCGCGGTGACTTGAATCTCTCTTGAAGATTTGAATTTGTGATTGAGTCTTCTACGCATGCGACACGATTTATTATGCTTGTTGACTGCTTGTAAAGATTTTGACAAAGTGGATTTGTAGGTATTTTAATCGAAGGTAAACAAACTTGGGGCGGAGAGAATGACATAATTTATGTTACCCATAGAGAACACCTAAATAAGCAATCATTGATCAAATACGTACTCACAAGTCAGTAAGCCACAAAACATTCAACAGATATATGTATCAGGTTGAGAAGTATTTTAATCGAAGGTAAACAAACTATTGAGTCGGAGGAAATAACATAATGTTATACATAGAGAACAACTCGTAAATAAGCAATCCTTGATCAAATATGTACTCACAAGTCAATAAGCCAAAAATCATTCACCGGATGTATGTATCGGGTTGGGAGGTCTCAGGTTCGACATTAGAAACAATTTCTTCCTATATCTTTTATTCAATTTTAGTGTTAAATGATACTCCAAAATGCAACAAAAAAAATTCTGAATTCGCCAGTATGAAATACTAGTTTCCAAACACATTGAACCAATTCAAATAACATAGTACAACTCAACTAGAAAGCATGAAACAAAAACCACAAAAGACAATAGCACGACTTTGTTCCTCATAACAAAACCCGGTTTATAATTGCACGGTCCAATATTTCCCCCTTCCTTAGCCAAAATGCGATCATTCTCATTCAAGTAATCCGGCGCCGGAGTCGACGGAGGCGTCATTGGCTCGAATATGGATTCAGGAATGGATACCGGACCTAAGTCTTCTTCGGACAGCACCGGGTAGGGTATATGGTCCGTTGACTTGAGGGATGATCTTGTTCGCCTTACCCTGACCGAGTTAAGATGAGAATTAACTATTGGACCGTCTTGGTTCATTTTTGGAGATGAATAAAAAAGGGTTGAGACTTGAGACTCAATAAGGTATGACAAAGTGACAATATATATACATTTACAAGAAATCGAGGTATAACAAGAATTGTTGAGATTACGTAATCTTTATTAATATTGTTAATTAATTCTTGTGTAACTAATTGTATTTGTAGCTATATTCTTGTTATCCTAGGTAATCTTTATTATCTTTAAAAAATTACTTTCTTCATTTAACACTACTCTAGCACTCTTAATTTTCTACTATTCACAAATAAACATTTAATTTTAATTTTCTCTCAATACATGAGTGAAAATATATTCATCTGGGATTTTTGTTGATTCGTCTTTACGCACATTAAAAATATCTAACTATTATAATTTTTGCAAATACGTTACTAACGATATTTACTGCGTAAAATACGCGTTGACAAACGTGATAAAGTAAGGTGGTAGAGTGGGAGTTGAATGGAGTAACTAGTTAGTTAGCTTGTATTTTAGGTTAATTCATGTACCTTGTATATATTCCGCTGCATCTGTTAACAATATTCATTCAAGCTTTCAGCTTATAGATTTCGACTTTGCATAATATGATCAAGACTATGAATACCGAATATATATTCTCATATACTTCGTATTCCTTTTCTAAGGAAAAAAAATACTCGTAATATAATGTGTATATACTATTTTGGTCTAACAAAGACCGCACTTAGTCGGATTACAATAGAGGGGAGGGGATTTGAACCTGGAATCTATTGTCCATAATAGGCCTATGACATCTATCTTTACCACTAGACTAAAACATTCTCGGCATAATGTGTATATATTATGAAGATATATATGCAAAAATTTTTTGTATTGAATTTATGAATAGAAGAATAGTTTACAAGAATTATAAAGCGTATTGCTTGTGACGGATACTATCCGTTACAAACTGAAGATAAATATTGTTTGTGAATGGAGCACCCATGAATAATAGTTCCCAAACGTATTGAACCAATTCAAGTAACATACAATCCAAATAGAAGGCATGAAACAAAAACCACAAAATACAAGAGTACGACTTTGTTCCTCATAACAAAACCCGGTTTATTATTATTTCTGCCTGGAAAAGCCTGAGTAACATGATTACCAATATTGCACGGTCCAATATCTCCCCCTTCCTTAGCCAAAATGCGATCAATCTCACTCAAGTAATCAGGTGCCGGAGTCGACGGAGGCGTCTTTGGCTCAAATATGGATTCGGGAATGGATACCGGACCTAAGTCTTCTTCAGACAGCACCGGGTAGGGTATATGGTCCGTTGACTTGAGGGATGATCTTGTTCGCCTTACCCTGACCGAGTTAAGTTGAGAATTAACTGTTGGACCGTCTTGGTTCATTTTCGAGGTGAATAGAAAAGTTTGAGACTCGAGAGTGAATTATAAAACGTAGACGGGAATTTTTAATGTATATGTATTATGTAACGTATGATAAAGTGAATATATATATATATATATAGATTTACAAGAAATCGATTTATAACAAGAATAGGAAACAATGTAGAAACTACAACTTCTTTTCTAGTTAGTGTAAGGATTTCGACTTTTACATAATATGATCAAGATTATGGAATACAGAATATATATTCTCATATATACTCGTATTCCTTTCCTAAGGAAAAAAAAAATACTCGTAATTATAATGTGTATTATTATAAAGATATATATGCAAGTTTTTTTTAGTATAGCATACATGATCGATGCATCTGATGTACCAAATCAATTTCTTGAGTTTTATTTTAATGATTTTGAGTTTTATTATAAAGTTTTTGAACTTATTCACTTAAATATTAATTTAAAAAATGCAATATTGCTTAAAAAGTTTACTTTTGCTCAAAAAATTTACATAAAAATTCAGTTAAGTTGGAGTTTTGACTACATAAATAAAAATAGAACTTGTAAATTTTGAGAAAGCTCAGAAAAAATACATATAAACTCAAAAATTAAAAGAGTCATGGTATAATACATCGGATTCGTGATCCTTTTTTTCGAATTCAGATTCATGAATAGAAGAATAGTCTACAAATGTAATTAAAAATTGTTTTGTGTCTCTATTATTGAGTTTAGCTCATTCTACTTTGAGATAAAGTCAAAGTCAATGAATTTGGTTAGGATTGAAAGTTTCAGTTAACTTCCTATTACATTACGGAGTACATACCATGTACGGCATGTAATCAACAAGTTGAAAACATTCGGAGTTTCGGTCTATGAGTTGGGTTGGATATTGAGGCGGCTCCATACACTAGTTTATCGTAATAGTTGAAACATACTCCCTCCAGTCCAATCCAAAGGATTACACTCCAGGTTTCGACCCAATTTGCTAACGAAACAAGGGAAATATTCCCCTTCGTTTTACTTCTAACCCGAACCAAAAGGGGTTCCTCTCCCCATATTTTTTGTCTTTTGATTTGGTTTGGTTTGAAGGTTCATGTAAATTTATTGATTTACAATGATGAAGGTATTAAAGTAATGTCGATGTATATGGTGGTGGTTGTGTTAGTTATGGTTGTCGTGGTGGTTGATGTTTGACCAAGGTTAGTTTATGGCAATAAAGTCCAAGGGCTATATATTGGTGTGACGGGAGCCATAAGGGCAATATATTGGAGACTAAATTTGAATCAAGGTCATGAATATCATTCCTCATGATTTAGCTTGTCTTGCTATTGGTTACCTCGGCATTTTGTTCTTTAATATAAAAGATATTCTCTCGTGTATCCCTGAACTTTTTCGTTTTCTAAAGTGCACCCCTTGTTTTTCACGAAAAAAATTTTGATCGACAATAATTCTCTGTTACGAGTTTAAAAAACGGTAATTTTTTTGGTTAAATCAATTATCTCGTTAAGGCCTTGAATTTGGAAAAAAAAATTCACCGCTTTTTGAATTCGTAGCCGTAGTTATGGTTGGTAAAAGTTTTTTTAACGAATATACTTTGACGGACCATAATTCCCGACTACGAGTTGAGACGCCGGTAAATTCTTTTTCAAACTGAAGACATCTTAAAGACGGTCAATTTAATTTATTTATTTTTCAAACTGAAGACCTCTTTCTCACAATTTTTTTTTTATCCCTTAATTAAAATTATTCTTCTCACAATTTTTTTTATCCCTTAATTAAAATTATTCTTCTTTCATTTCATTATGAATGTAATACCTTGTGGTATTGAAGAGGTCGTAGTTTAGTGGTTAAGACGAAAGTATCATAAAAATAAGTCATGACTTCTAATCATCCTCATTTGACACCCAAAAAAAATTATGAATGTAATAGACTGTTGGCCCCTTGGGAGTATATAGGAGTACTATTGGTTGCCTCATCATTTTGTTCTTTCACAAGATCTCATTTGTGACGGCACATATCCGTCACTCTTGAGTGACGGATACCATTTTACCTCACAAAGTACTCACTTTTTTTTTCTCTCTGCAACACTATTCATGTGGTCCCCTTTCTCCACTAACCCATTTTGTTACCATTTTAACCCACAAAATATCCGCCACAAATGGTAACCCGTCACAAGGGAGACCAATTGTTGTTCTTTAATAAACTTGCTTCTAGAATAATGATAAAATAGTCAATTGCAATTTGTAGGTATCCTAATTCCTAACCAAAAAGGCAAAAATCTAAACCACATCCTATCCTATAATATACTATTCCTCTAAACAGCTAGGAACAAATCAACAGATCAGTTCAGATAACAATGAAACAGCAACAGCAAAATTTACAGGATGATGGCACCAATGTTACATCAAACCGAGACGACGGTCTTTCCTTACGATCTCGACTACTATCAAGGGCGGCACCTTTCATAACCGCGAAGGCATGCCGCCCTAATGGTACAGTATACCGCCATCTCCTCAATCTCGTCGATATTTGTACGCCTCCGTCTATAACCCCAATAGACGGAGTCAAGTCCTCCGATCACACTATCGACGCTTCTCGCAAATTATGGTTTCGTATGTTCGTTCCTGTCAATGCAAACTCCTCTCAGCTTCCTGTAATCATTTATTTCCATGGCGGAGGGTTTGTTCTTTACTCTGCTTCGACCGTTCCTTTCGACTTTCTTTGTCGTCAGATTGCGAGGAGTTCGCCCGCTATCGTTATATCCGTCAATTATCGTCTTGCGCCGGAACATAAGTGTCCGGCGCAGTATATTGACGGATTTGACCTGGTTAATTTTATTGATAGCGAGATTAGGGACAAGGTGTCGGATTTTCCGGCGAATGCTGACGTCAGACGGTGTTTTCTCGCCGGTGATTCGTCCGGCGGGAACTTGGCCCACCACGTGGCGGTTAGGTGTGGCGGGTTTGAGTTTAAGGAGGTTAGGATTCGAGGGTTAGTTATGATCCAACCGTTTTTTGGCGGGGAAAGGAGAACTGCTTCGGAGATTCGTTTAGGCGTCGGGCCTCGGTTGCAAAAGACGGATTTTTTTTGGAAGGCGTTTTTGCCGAATGGGGCGGATCGAGACCACCCGGCTTCTAATGTGTTTGGGCCTGGGTCTTCTGAGGAGGATATTATTTCATTTTCGGGTATTGAGTACCCGGCCACGTTAGTGGTAATTGGCGGGTTGGATTTGTTGCAAGATCGACAACGGAGTTATGTAAACGGGTTAAAAAGGTCCGGAAAACAAGTCGAGTTGGTGGAGTATCCGGATGCGGATCATGGATTTTGTTGTGCAGCTCAATGTCCTGAATATGACATGTTAATTGGTAAAGTGAGTGAATTTGTGCAAAATCATTAACCTTGTATTTTAAGAAAATACATCGAGAGATAACATGTTCGATTTAGACTACGTTTATTGGTCGGACTAACAGCCCTACCTTATCACAAACTCATGGCAAAGGCGTGTGACTTTCAAATAATTGAAGAGCCACCAGCTTGTGTTTACTAAGTACTATCTCATGAGCAATGATACTTGTAGCACCAATTCTTGTTTAAGACCGCGTTAATTTAAGACGACTCTTACATGTGAGAATTAAAGGATGCTGTGAGAAGTTTGGAATTAAAACCGTTTTAGTTTTTACGCAAAAACCAATTGTTCTTGTAATAGGGTAACTGTGCATCACTATAATGTTTTTTTTTTTTTTTTTTTTTTTTTTTTTTTTTTTTGGTACATCACTATAATGTTTAGTATGGAGTATAATGGTTATTATTTTCCATTTAATAATTATTGTTGAAACGTTTTAAATGTGGAGTATTGCTAGAGCTTGATTAGAAGCTAAGTCCTAAGGTAATTTGGCTTGCAAACTTTGACATTGTGCAACTTGTAATAATAATGGAGATCGGAGAAGATGAGTCACTTGATAGTCTAAGTTATGTCATGATTCATGACGTTATTGACTTGACGATGGTAAGCTATTGAAGAGGTCTTAACTTAGCTGTTAAGACGAATGTATTATCGTTCTTATCATAATTGCCAAATTTGACCATCTACTCGAAAGACGATCCGATAGAACTAGATGATTTAGCAACCCAAAATCGGCCTGACCCATTTGTGCCCCGACATTCAATATGGTTCGATGATCAACGACACGATCGAACCCGAACCCAACCTGACATGATATTAACCCGATAAGATTGATGGTCCAACAACTATTAAGCTTAATATCGATCAAAATGAAAGCAATTTAATGTTACCTTGATACGTTTGACTTAAAACAAGTAACTAAACCGAAATAACAGTAGAAAACTAAACTTAATGGTAAAAATTTGAAGTAATGTGATAAAGAAATTAGACCTGATAATCACCTGACCTGACACATATATTTACCCGACACAACCAACCCGATAACAAAAAGATATACTTCCTCCATTCAACTCCAGATTGCTTGTATTCCTTTTTCGTCAATTCAACTCCACATTACACCTTTCCTTATTTGGTTGTACTTTTATTACTATAACTAGTATTGGTGCCCGGCTTCGCCCGGGCTACCTCTACTTACCATTAAATTTTTTTATTAAATAAAATTATTTAAAGTTGCATAACCCATAAATTTATCATTAATATATTTTTCTATGACATATCCTAAAATTACGATGAAATAAATTTTGAGACAAATTCACCACTCTCGCTATTAATATTTTACTCTTATTAATAAAACAATAGTAATAACATTTCACTACTTGCCCATAATCATTGTTACTTTCCCTACTCCCGCCGTAATTATCGTTACTGTAACTACTTCCGCATTAATATTGATAATTTCACTACTCCCGCCGTAATTATTGTTACTTTCACTATTGCCGCATTAATATTGATTATTTCACTACTCTCGTTGTTGTTTTTACCAGTTTCACTAATCTCGCTGATAATATTGTTACTTTTACTATTCAAATGAGTGATTACTGTCATATAATTATATTCAATGTTACTACAATTATTTTCTTTACTTACGAAATTACTTTTACTACTTAGGCATGCAATTTTAAGAGGATTATATATTTATATAAATATATTACATACATGTATTAAATCAAATCGAGAATTATGCAACATAGTATAATTTATTTTAAGGAAATTGACCATCTTAATTAATTATTTTATTTTAAGGAAGTTCCCATGTTTAGGAAAATTACCAAGCTTCTATATAATTTAATTTTAACCCAAACTATATAATATTTGCATTGAGATCCCTCAATTGGGTCCATCACACGGTGCTATCGATTTAAAACTATATAGTATAATTAATTTGTATAGATTTCTTTAATTACATTGAAATCCCTTGGTTTCTGGATTTAATATATAGTATTGATTGATACTATAATTCTACTATTAAGGTCCACAAATTACACAAATTCTAACATTTTCTATCCATTTGCTGTACTTTTAATTCTATAAAATATAGTTTTCTTAATATTTGTGCATAAAGCATATATATAAGGTGGAGTTGAATGAAGGGAGTATCTGTTTGATATGACCCGATCCAACCCAACCCGTTTGACCGGATTACCCTCTACATAAAAACATACTTTTGGGCTTTCGAGGCGTACTTTTGGGCCAAGAAAGTATCGAACTATCTACTTCCAATAAACCCAATTGCTAAACCTCAGCCCAATTATGTTTCCCAAGATAAGTTCTACACTTCTAAGTTCTACCTACGTAAAACAGTTGCGGATATTTTTATAGGACGGTTCAATAAGAGAGTCGGTCTTACCCGTATTATTATTACAATTATTATTACTGCCAATATATTTGTGCGCTTTCTCTCTCGCCCCCAATTTCCGGTCGCTTTCTTCATCACCGTGGACATCTTCCTGACGACGTCGTTTTACAGGTAATTTGTTCAATTTATCCTTAATTTGAGTAATCTTGCGTTAAAAGTGGAGTACATTTTTCATGACTTAATTTATCGTAATTTTTAATTGAATTTATTTAATTAATGTTTTAATAAGTAAATTTGATATAAAAAATTTGAACTTTTGTTAGTTTCTTGAGTAATTTTCGATGAAATTTGCAATTACTTCGAATAATTGTTAATGCATGTAAAAAAATTAGGGTTTTTACTTTTTAGGTTTATCTTGGTGTTAATTGTTAAGAGTTTAGTAGTTTTGGAGTGCATGGAAGTGATGTGATTAGGGTTTATGGTTGATGGTATTGGAATTTTAATTCTAGGGTTTTGGTTAGGGTTTGAAATTAGAGAATGGGGAATGATGATACTGAAATGGCAATGGGTGATGCTCGGGACGAAGAAGCCGAGCTTGATGAAGGTGACACGCCTTCTCCGGTCGATGAATTCAATCATGGAAGTCCTAATGTGGAGGAAAATGGGCATGGGAATGGCAATGGTGATGGGCATCCTGGTATGAAGGCGGTTGAGGAAAAACTACGGGCCGTTGATGGATCGTTTCAGAACAAGATTCAAAATGGTGGGAGTTCTGTTGAAGCTACTCCTGCTCGCATCTCGGGGAGATTATTAGCTAGGTCGCTTCAGGACCCCGCTAGTGTGCGTTTTAGTGATGGTAAAAAAAGGTTAAAGGTGCTCGCTCATTTGATCCTCCCTTCTCGTAATAAAGTGTATTTATCTTGAACATTGTGTAATTTGGATGTTAATGGTTTGGGGAAGTAATGTTTTGTCCTTGCAGAGGATTGATGACGATGAGGAGGCAGGAACTAAAGAAGAACAAGCGGAGTTTATGAAAGAGCTGGTAGCATTTTACAAGGAGAGACGCATGGACATACGACCTCCTAAGTTTTATGGGGAGCCTCTGAACTTACTTAAGTATGGTACCCTTTCTTTACGATTTGACACGAGCTTCTATTTTTCTTGGATTTTGACTCCCTATGGTGCCTTATAAAAAGTAGTTTTTGGGCTAATTTTTTACATTGTCAACCCCTCTTTGTTACTAGGTTATGGAGATTGACTGTTCAATTGGGTGGATATGACAGGGTATGATTTCTTAAGGATTCTTGATACGGCATTTATACTTTTTTTTTTGCTTGGAATCAATGTAGAGGCTGACGAATAGATGAATAATTGTGGTTGGAAGTATCCAACACGGTTGTGTGTCCAAGTGCCGGATTCGGCTATTTTATGGAAAAAAATTCATGTTATTGGTCAAAAATGAAATGTCCGAGTGTCCTACCCATTTCCGATTGTCGAGTGTCCGACACGGGTACACAAGGTAATATTGAAGAGTCTGAGCAACATAGGGTTATACATGTTCTGTTTTCTATGCATTACACAGTTTTTAAGAGCATTTGTCTTCGGTGTTCGACTCCTTACTTTATTTCTACTTTCTGCTGCGTCAGTCTGAGATGGTCTCACGAGTCTCATATTCTCTTATCTTTATAGTAGAAGATTTATTATTCATAATGATAAAAGATGTTTCTTTTTTTATTGTATCTCGATGAAATAGTTGGTGGTCATGTTCATGAGATTTCTTTTACTGCATGAGTACGTAATGCATGGCATTTAAACTCTGAAGCATGATTTGAGTTGCCGAAGTAAATATATGTTGGTGTGTGTCAATTTACATATCTCTTTGATGGTAGATACTCCAATATTTCTGTATATGCGAGGTATATGCACTCGTGATTATCCTCAGAAGCTTAGTAATTCTCATTTTCTATTGTGGCAGGTTACATTTTACAAGCTTTGGCGGCAAATTGGAGAATCTTTCCATCCGCCAAAGTAAGATATGACCTTGTTATCCCTTCTTTTCTAGATTGCTCCATGTTTATGCTTGGTGATTAAAGATTTAAAGCCTTTTGTTGGCAGTTAAATTATAGTTGTTAATTTTATCTATGTTCTCGTCGATCGTTTATTTTTGCATTGGATTGAACTAGTTCATGGCATTCTTGTCAGGACCTGTACCACAATATCTTGGACGTTTCGAATTTTCTATGAAAAGGTAATTTATGCAATCTATTATTGTTTCCTTTCAATGAAAAGAGATGAAGAGCATTCACTTATCTTCTATTCCTGCTTACTGTGCTTGTTCTTGCAATGATCATGCACAAAGGTTTTAATAATGCTAAATAGATTGGGTCTTGCTTATGCTTGGTTGCTAAAGTGCACTTATGGCCTATTACTATCATCATTTCTATTAATTGATTTCTTTCTTTGGTATTCTTCTATTGGGGTTATACATTTTTGGACGAGTCTTTTTTTTCTTCCATGCAGTCACTTTTGGAATACGAAAAGCATAAAATAGAGATGGGCGAGGTTGAATTTCCAGATGCACCCACTCCTGAGCTTGCTTCTGGTGAAAATGAGGTAGTTTCTTCATCTTGAAGTATCTGGCGGTGTATGATGTATCATGGATTCGTTGTGGTGTTTTGATATTTTGTAGTCATGATTTGCGTATGTGTGATACTTGATTAGGAATTAACCTGCAAATGTAGGTTCCTTTTAATATTGCAATTGCATTCCTTGCACTTATTTGGCCGTTACCTCTGTTTAGTTTAGTTATCTTACTTTGAGGATAGACGTTGTGAACATTTTTTGGTCATATCCTTTTAAAGACATTCAAATCCCATGTTCCCGATGAGATTTTTTTTTCTATTACATTTTTCTCTGGTTGGTTTTCTGTATAGGAGGTGTTATTAGGACTTCAAAATATGCTTCAAGCACTCTTTTTGTGAGCGAATATATTGAAAATGGTTGTTTCAAAGGAGTACAACAGTCCTTTTCTAGAGTGCAAATAGCCCTTCTTTCATTGTACTAGATGTATAGTTTTATATGCTATATAGCTTTCTTAATATATTATTTCTCTGTAGGGAGGTGCTATTACCAGTTCAGGTAGGGTGAGAAGGGAATCAGCTACTCGTGCAATGCAGGGTTGGCATTCTCAGCGGCAATCTGGTTATGGAGAAGATGGTGAGCCAATAGTTAAGGTATGTTTAATATATAATGGAGTTTGTAACAGATTTATTGGCTGATCTGAGCGATTACTCTCTTAGTTATTTCATATTTATGTTGGTTCGTGGAAGTTAATCTTGCTCTGTCTTGTCAGGACAAGAATCCCAGTTCTTCACAGAAGCGTGAAAAGCATCTTAAGAACATTGGTGTGCTACTGACCTGCTGTACATATTTCATTATTGTGTATATGCTTCCTAAAACATTTTGTAATGTTCGAACATTAATTCATTTCGCACTCTAATAATTTAGGCGTAAAGCAAAGGAAACCAAATAATATGGTGCATGAAGAAAATGATATGCAAGCTGAACTAAATAATCAGTTAAGATCTCGACTTTTGGTCTCTCTTTTATTTACCGTCTTTTAGCCTCATTAAGATAGAATTCTCTTATAACTCAGTGTGAAATTATCTTTCTATGTCATTGCTCCCTTAAGCACATTCTTTAATTGCACCCTATCTTGGTCTTGTATTAGTGCTATTTTTTCCTTCATATTTTTGCCTCTCTAACTTATTGTCCTTTGTTGATAGACTTGTGGCAACAATTATTGACGTTGGCCCCCCTGCTGATTGGGTGAAAATCAATGTTCGAGAAAGTGTGAGTTTCTAATTATTTAGCTGTGAATTGTCTGTCCCTTATATTTTATCTCCAGCTAATCCATCATATGATAATTGTGTTTTTTTCTTTTTTTCTTTTTATACAGAAGGATTGTTTTGAAGTTTACGTGTTAGTTCCTGGGCTTCTCCGTGAGGAGGTATTACCCTTCTTGAAATTCATTTGTGTATTTTCCTCGCAAAATTCGTGGTTTCATAGGGTTCTAAACATGCTGTGTATTGTGCATTGTCATCACCTGACCTATAGAGTATAGAAGGGTGTCTAGTTTGTTTTATTTGTGCTTGCTCATGTTGGCATGGTCAATTCAATGTTGATAATTATATACTGGTGGAATTTCTTATACAAGTTTGACTTAGATGCACTCTTAGTTTGATGAGGCGCTAAGGGGCCAAGGCGATTAAGGCACAAGGTGGTGAAGGCGCGCACAGTTTGGACGCAAGACACCCTATTTTTGATAACAAGTTGTGCATTTGCAAATTAAAATTTGGGGGACAGTACCCTTTTCGGAATTGTTTTGAAGTTGACTAACATGTAATGGAGTAAAACTTGGAAATAATTGGGGAAAAATTTGACATAATGAAAGATCTAAAAGAAAAATATATGAAAAGTTCGTGCTAGTTAGCCTCGTTAGATGAGCCTTATCTGAAAGACGCTCCTAAATGCACCAAGGCGTTTTGGCTAGTGCCTCATCCAAGGCGCGCTTCTTTAAACTAAGGATGCACGGTTTAGTCCATATTAGAACCACCCTCATGAATACAAGGTTGTGTTTCCATCTCCAATGGAGCCAAGGACTCGCTGTTGTTTCTTGTTTGTTTTTGGATTTGTATGGAATGAAGCAAAGTGCTTCACTAAACTGGATGTGATTGTTATTTATTGTGAGGTAGTAGTCAATGTGAAATTCTAGATGTAATTTTCATTATGGGTCAATTCATAAACAAGCTGTGTTGTTGTGTACATCTAACGCACCCTTACCTCGGCATTTACTGAAGTGCTTGCGTCATTGGGGTAATTTTATTGTTGTGCTAGATATTTGGTGGGATCTGGTGTTATGTTCTTTGGTCAATTAGGTAACTTCACTGTGGAGGGTAAACATATTTACAGGTGAATGCCAATTGGTTGCGGAAAGTAGATTCCCAAGAGGAACTGTTGTCATAGTAGTAGTAAAGACGCTGCATTCAGCTCTTGTGGTATAAACTTCCGATACCATCTGAAATGGTTTCCTCTTATTTCTGATGGCAATGCTACATAATATCTGTTGTCACTTGCCATATATGCTGCCCAGTCTTGGGCAGCTGGGCTTGTAATTTATCGCTTACCATTTATATCTCGAGCATTCAACTTCACTTACAATTGACACCCTTGAGGTATTGTGCTTAACTTCTTAGTGCTTACCATGAAGAGCATTTTTATGTGTGTTTCTTGGCCTTAAATCAATTTTCTTATCTCTGTGTGGATTTGTTTTCGTCGTGTTGAGTGATTTAGTAAGATTATACTTTGGTATCAACAAAATCTGTCTCTTGACAATCCAGGTCCGAGTTCAGTCAGATGCTTCTGGCCGCGTGGTCATTACTGGTACGCCTGAGCAACTAGACAACCCATGGGGCATTACTCCTTTCAAGAAGGTGATTTTCAACAACTCATGATTTTGATGTGGTATATCAGTATATGAGATGCTCTGCTTACTGTGAGCATACCATCAGAACTTAAGGCATGCGCTTGCCAAGTTCGCATATTCTCGATTTCCTCTCATTTCCTTTTTTTCATGAATTTTTTTCACAAACCCAATCTTTCAGTCTGGCAAGCTATTTTGCTTATCTCATCATACCCCAAAGCCGAAGAGTAATGAATCTTGGGCTCCAATTAGACCCGACAACATGACCCAACCAAGCTTGAGAAAACAACTTGAATAAGAGCCGAACCCAGATGACCGGACCGGTCTCAAAATGAATTAGAATGATTATTTGAAACTACACCTTGATAGCCAAGATGTGGAATTGCCTGAAAATGACCCAGTTGACCCAACTCGTAAGCACTGACAAAAAATAACCATAATCTGAAATGACCTGCTAAAAGTGAGCCCATGGAAATGATCTGTTTGCCACGTCTAGCTCCGTTGGATTCATAATTACTCATTTTGATGCTAATCAGGAAAAAATTGTTGGGGCTGTTTTGCAGATTGTCAACTTGCCAGCGAGGATAGACACACTACATACATCAGCTGTTGTCAGCCTGCATGGCAGACTCTTTGTGCGGGTTCCATTTGCACCGCCTATCCAATAGTTTATCTTTCTTCCGTATTTTGTTCTAGAACGGTTCGCTAACTAAGCATAGCCTGACTTATTGTAGTTAGATTAGGAATTTGACGAGATGAAGTCGTATCTGGTTTCTCCTCCGGAATGTCTAGTTATTTTTGTAGCAGTGCTAGTCTCTTGCTGTGTAAATTCGTAGCAGAAAAATTGTTATTTGCGTTGTATCTATCGCGTGATTCAAATTTCTGGTAGTGATTTATCTTCGATGATTTGTGAAATTTGAGCATCCACTGATTTGCGTCCCTAGTTTACAGCATAGAACTGAACTGCACTACACAGTTCTTTAAAGCCTGAAACTCTTGTCACCACGTGAGTAATTCGGCTGAAGACTTGTGCAACGACAGGAAATTGATCTAAAACCAAAGGCCATATGTTTGTTGTAACTGCAAATGATGGCTATGGTGAAGTGCGGGACAGAATGACCACCCGTCAAGTTTCCGCCATATCTGCGGTAAAAGGTAAATTCTCCACAGAACTGCAGAGAAGTAAAAGGCAAATAGGGGAGGTCAACCAATTGCCATACAACATTAACAATAATATCACCCTAACGTCCCAAGGGAGGGTGGTTTGTGAGGTGTCACAAGTGCCTTCTCGTCACAAGCAAGAATAGCGGCTCTATAAATAGCGGAATAAAGTGTGAATAATAGTAATCTTGTCTCTGAGTATGTTAATTAACACAGATCAATGTGCCTTGAAAGATGACATGCATCGACAAAGATTAAGGTATGACGGTAAGAAATAAACAAGGGATTCGTATAAAGCGGTTTTAAACAATTTTTTTTATTTTAAAATAAGTATTTATTTAAAATAATACACTATTTAAATACTCAGTAACCTTCATCAGGTACCACGTTTTAAAGAAGATAATAACCCTGTTTGGTGAACAACATATTTGTTGAAATTATTAGATTTAATAGATTTCGACCTAAATAGTATGTTGACCAATCAATCTACTAATTTGATGTGTTTGGTAAATGACATATTCTGATAGCATATTGGTCGAAATCTACTGTTTTTAAATATGCTGCTAATAGCATCATATTGCAATAACATATTCAATCTATACATGAAAATGGTATAATTGTTCTATAATTTGCTAATTACTAAACACCTTTTCTTAAATTTGCTAAATTAATTTACTAGTCAAACCTGTTACTAAAATCTCCCCTAACCGTATTCTGCTAACATTATCCGTTATTATAAATCTGCTTCTTCTATTTGACAATGGCCAATATTTTATCGTAAAACCGCTTTACCGGATACCGACCGAAGTAAAAACCCCTCATGATTATGAACATGATAAAGAATGATAGATCCAAGAATCAAGGCCCAAAAAATAATGGAGGAGAAACATCATCCATTGTTGCTCCAAAATAATTCAGAAGATGGAAATGCAAAACAATCAAATTTGGGAATGAAAGAGACATGGGAAGAAGTGAAAAAAGTATGGAAAATTGCAGGCCCATCTATATTTTGCAGGGTTGCAATGTTTGCACTTACTATTATCACTCAATCTTTAGCTGGTCATTTGAGTGATCTTGATCTTGCTGCTTTCTCCATTGTTACTACTCTTCTTATCTCCATCAGTTTTGGGTTCCTGGTAATTTCACTTTCTTTCTGCGATAATTATTGTGTAAGACCGTCTTATAGTGTGAGACGACCCCTTTATATGTTTAATTAATTAATGACCGTCTCATATTGTAAGACGGTCTTATTTTATAATTTGTATTTTGTCTGAAATTTTTAAACTTGACTTTGTTTGATTCATTTGTTGGAAAGTTTGTGTCTTTTGGTGATTTAATGGCTTGAGGGTTACATTCAGGGACAGTCAGAGGAATGTGTTTTGTTTGATTGCACATATTGATGTTAAATCATGAATTATTAATTTATCATATTTAAGTGTGTTTATTTATACTTGCCCTTTGTTTGGATTAAGGAATTTGGAGGTAAAGTTTGTGTCTTTTGGTGATTAAATGGCTTAAGGGTTATTCAGTAACAGTCTTTTGGATCATTTTAATTTCGAAAAAGAGTTAAGATCACAATTTAGCAAGTAAGAACAATCGCCCATTCACCCTAACAAATCCGTCAAAATATCACATACTCCCTCCGTCCCGGTCAATTCTTGTCCTTTGGTTTTGGCACAGAGACCAAGGAAAGAGGAGGGAGCCAATTATTAGATGATAAGCGGATCAAATTGAGCGTGAATGATCAAATTGTTCATCAAATGCATTCCTAAAATAGAACGGACAACAATTGACTGAGGGAGTATATTAGTGGAATAGGATAATAAATGACCGGGACAGAGGGAGTGTATTAGTGGTTAAACCATGAATTGTCATATTTTGAGTGTGTTTATACTTGCCTTTGTTAGGATTGTGGGAGTTGGAGGGGAAATGGGAGAGAAAAAGAAGGGAATAACTTCGCTTGTTTCGATTAACAAAATTGGGTTAATCACTCAATGAAGGTTCTATTTACGCCTCCCTTCCCTCCTACTTTTGCATCCAAAAGAAGGGTTAGGGCTTTCAATGATGTGAGGTAGTAAGTTGATGGGATGATGCTGGATTTGTTCTTAATTTTACTGGGATGTATTTCAATGGGAATGAAGGTATTGAATTGGTATGAGCAACCCTTCACTTTTCTTCTCGGTTTGCACATTCCGTTCATCCACTTCCACTTACCATGATGATGCTAGAAACACACAGAGAATACTAATTAATGGAGTAGTCAATTCCACCTTCCACTATTGTTGATTGGATCGTGTGTAAAATTTCCTTCCACTTAATGTTTAATCACCAACGACAACATTACCCGGTGCCTCAAACCTCCCCTTACTATGATGGGGTAGCAACCTTACACTTGTGTTGAAAGCACATGCGAGGTTGTTTACTGAGAATGACGATTCATTGCCATTCCCACTCCGTACTTGATACCAAACGCCCTGTTTGCGTTTTGATGTTTACGCTATATAATGCTATCCTTCTACCATTATTTTTCAGCTTCATGGGTAAGGCATAGTAAGGTACTGAATAACAAAGCTCTGTCTTTGTTTGATGGTGCTTGTTTCTGGTCAATCCGGTGTGGTTTATAAATAGCGCACAAGCATGTTTGAGAAAACGACTTAGGCAATCAATTTTCTTTTGTGGAAAGCTAAGGAGCTTCCTTGTATGCTTTATCCCTTTCGTCAATAAAGTCAATAATGCACTTTTTGTTGTTTGTCGTGTGTTGTGATTTATAGTTAGGAATGGCAACTGCATTGGAGACATTGTGCGGGCAAGCCTATGGTGCAAGACAACACCACATGTTAGGCATCTACATGCAGCGTTCATGTGTAGTACTCTTTTGCTGTTCTATTTTGTTGCTGCCCATGTTCATATTTGCGTCACCTCTATTGAAGATCCTTGGCCAATCAGTTGAAGTCGCAGAACGAACTGGGTTTGTGGCTAAGTGGTTGATCCCTATGCACTTGAGCTTTGTATTTCAATTCTCAATGCAAAGGTTCTTACAGAGTCAACTTAAAACGACGGTGATTGCTTGGTCTGCTGCTATGGCTTTGGTTGTCCATGCCGTTCTTAGCTGGCTTTTTGTGTATAAGCTTGGCGTCGGTATAATTGGGGCTGCTCTTATTCTAGATTTTTCCTGGTGGCTTTCAGTGGTAATACTATTTGGGTATATTGTTTATGGAGGGTGTCCTGCCACATGGACTGGTTTCTCTCGGCAAGCCTTTGAGGAACTGTGGGACTTCTTCAAGCTAGCCATCGCTTCTGGTGTCATGGTCTTGTAGGTATTTTAGTTCCACATTTCTAAAATGCCATTTCTGCAGTTTTTTAGCCATTGTTGTATTCACGATTTGGTCAATTTATCAGCATCAAGTCATCAATGGTCATATCCACCTGTGATCAATAGAATCCTCCCTTACAGCGTTGCATGATCTGTGCATCATATCTCATGCTCTGTGCGGAGAGTTCGCTTTATTTCCCTATACACTACAACAACAACAACAACAACATCAGAGCCTTAATCCCAAAATGATTTGGGGTCGGCTGACATAAAATGTGACCAATTTTTTATGCTGGCTGCCACAGACCTACCGCAACCCTCCTCCTTTCTCCGGGCTTGGGACCGGCAGTGAATGCCCAAAAACACTCAGAGGCGGAGTTTATTTTCCTATACCCAAGACAACAAATAACCCAAAAAAAAAAAAAAATTATTTACAGTTATTATCTGTGAACTAGGTCGTCTACTGCCTGATTGTGCGATGTGAATTTGTCTTTGTAGATTGGAGAACCTGTATTATAGGATGCTGGTAGTGGCTTCTGGGAATGCTGGTAACTCGGCAGTTGACGCTCTCTCAATATGGTTGGATCTAGTTCTTTGGTTCTTGCTCTCTAATACTCGTTGCATTTCTGCCAATTCTCTACTCGAAACTTAGTACTGAGTGTAATTTTTTTTTGACAATAACAGTGTCACACTTTTTGGCTGGGAGTCCATGGTTCCACTTGGAATATTAGCTGCTACTGGGTATGCTGTCAGATATCCTATACCTCAATATATATATATTCTTGGTGTAAAAGGACCCACAAAGCCGGTCATGATATGTATTTATTTCAAACCCGGATTATGAGTGCCACCACTCGATAACTTAACCAGCCGCGAGCCGGGCTAGTGAGCCATCTGCTCATATGGAGTACATGAATGCTATTACACAGCTCTTTCATTTCTACTCACAAGTATTCCATACTTGTTACACAGGGCACGAGTAGCCATCGAGTTGGGAGCAGGAAATGCCAATGGCGCTAAATTTGCAGCTAAGGTGTGCCTGATGACATCCCTAGTCCTTGGACTGATGTTCTTCTTACTAGTCATGGTAATCCCGGGCAAGCTAGCGACGATATTTACACCAAACTCATCGGTGATCTCCCTCGTCAGCGAGCTAGCTCTTCTATTGGGTTCGACCATTCTTCTAAATAGCATTCCTCCAGTATTCTTAGGTACTACTCAATCTCCATCTCTCAACGGTTGCTATCTAATTATCCATGACATTGCAGTAACTTGGACATTCTCGCGTGAAACATTTGAAAGTGAGATATTTTGTGTTTTAAAGGACAATAAACTTGCGACGCCTGACAAGGAAAGTAGGACAATCATTCAAGAACAATGAGAGTAACATCTAATACTGACCATATCCTAGGCTTCCTCGATTCGTTAAATACTGCAGCATTCGAGGGAGGGAGGGTACTACCGTGGTGTTTGATGGCCTTACTTAGGCGGATCATAGTTTTGCCGAGCAAACTTTTTAAATTTATATATATTCACATAAAATATTACTTAGCCAGTTAGTCCCCTTGGCTCAATGGCTTATTTGTTGACGTTTCAAACTTGAGGACTAATGTCCAAACCTTGTCGCCTTTAATTTTTGCTCCAAGATCTGCCACTGTCCCTAATTATACGATCCTTATCAGGCATCGCAGTTGGATCCGGTTGGCAAGCAGTGGCGGCATCTGTAAACATTGGAAGCTATTACCTGGTGGGCTTGCCTCTCGGTATTTTCATAGGACGGGTGCTAGACTTTGGATACAAGGTAAATATGGAATTCTATATGTAGTTTGCGGTTATTAACTCTAGTAATAATCGTTGCTAATGTAAGCTACGTTAAAGTCATGATAAATGGTACTCATGAATTGAACCGCTCTCGTCTCCCTTCACACATTTTATAATAAAAAAAACATACTGTATTATTTCCAATTTCTCAGTTGAATTTCTGACAGAATGCTTGTTTTTATCAGGGAATCTGGTTTGGGATGCTTGGAGGGAGTGTAACTCAGATATTGCTCCTGTCCGTAATTACACTGAGACGTGGATGGGAAAACGAGGTATGAAATTCACTCAAATTTTCCGACACCACCAATTTTCGTACCAGAAGACCTCATGATAATGTTATCCTGAGATTGACCCATATAAGAAAAAATATGGGACAGTCATTCTTTAAGTTAGTGGATATGGGTTCATGGGTGAGGTTCATATTTAAATGGTTTGGTCTCACGGTATGAACAGGAGACGGTCTTATGATAGACTAATTGGACTGATACTCATTAATGTAAAAAGCAGCAATTGTGATCATATACTTTAGGCGTTGATCCTCGTCGTTTTTGGCCATGATTTATTGCTTACAGGTTTTGAAAGCTCGCAGTAAACAGATTCTCGTGGATGAAAGACACAACCACAGGGCTTGATCATATCAGTGAATGTTTTCTACTGAAGATTCAAGATATTGAAGTCATTTTCGACAGCAAGTTTTAGGTACGTTCAGGAAACAAGAATCGTTGAAGTCATACACTACTCTGTTAGAATGTCTCTGGGAGTTTGATTAAATTATGATTCTAATCTCGGGATTTTTCTCCTACTGTCAAAAAAAAAAAAAAAAAAAAAATCTCGGGATTTATCGCTGATAGAATTGATTCTTTCAGATAAAGTGAAATATAGGCTTGTTATACAAATTTGCAAGTTTTGGGTAACACACTACTTTTCTTATTTCATAAGAATTTCATTACAACAAATACTTAATAATAAGATTTCACAAACCACAATAACCCGACTTACACCTAATCGGGAAGCTAAATTAAACCATTCACAATTACCATCAATTTGATCAAATCATAATTCCAAATAATACCCTAATTACTACAGAGTACTTCACTCATTAATAATAATTAACACGACAATTCTTCCAAATTTCCCGACTACTCCTTAATTATCATTAACGAGACGACAATTCTTCCGAACTTCCCCGTCGCTCCCCAAGAGTGGGCTCAAGTTTCCCATCTTAACCATAGATTTAGCAAAGTGATTAAAGAAAAGGATCTCATCTTGAGCAAAAGCCTTAACCATTTGAGCAACATTCGGAAAATTACCGGAGAAAAGTTGTTGATCCGAAAAGAGAAGTCCTCTTCCTCCTAAAACAAGCTTGAAGTAGGTATTATCAAAGGCTCTTGGTGTTGCATAATCCATTGGAGAAAGGAGGTTGTCTCCTCCAGATGAAGGGCATGTTGACTTTAGTTCAGTTAAGAATGCTCTTTCTAGGCTTACATCTGGCTGACTTTTTCCATTTTGGTTGTATAGTCTCTTCTTAAAGCTTGAACATTTTGACATTCCTATTGTGTGTCCTCCTATATCATATTCACCATTTTGATATCCATAAATTATTTCGAGTTACGGAAAAAAAAACCGGTAGTATTCCCTCCGATTCTGTATAACTGCCCTACTTTTTAAGATTTGTGAGGGTTATTTTAAACAAATAGGTCAACTCATAAAAATCGGAGGGAGTATGCTTTAAAGTATATTTTCTCAACAATACCCGTAAGGACACGATTTTTCTTTAAAAAAAAAAAAACTAGTGAGCGATTTGTAAAGGTTTTGGAGGTTATCGTGATCTCATTTTGAGACGGTATCACCGTATCACCGAAATTAGGGCATTGACTACTGAATTTGAAATTATGGATGACCTGAAATTGATTTTTTTTTTTGACAGTTGAAATTGATTTTTAATGCCATTATACTATCTGAAATTCTTAGTAGAGTCTAAATAACTGACCTGAAAGAGCAACAAGATCGACTTCATCGAGACCGTGAGATTTGAAGTTTTGAACAAGCTGTTGGACAGTGAAAATAGGAGCAGGAAGAGTAGCGTTAGCAAGCTTGAAGTATGCTGCCTTTGAGTCCCTTCTTCCTAATGGTAGCTCCCAGTAAGGTCCTCCACTCTGTATAATTAGCTCAAATGATTAGCTGAACACAAAATTCTTGTTTAAGACGGAAGTATCCGTCTTAAACCTTAAGACGAGTCAAATATTTGCAAAAGGAAGTGTCTAGGTTGTTTAAGGTATCGTGCTCACCAGAACGGTGGAACCTCGTGCAGCTAAGGCCACAATATCTGCACACGAGACCGTCTCAGGGCACACTTCTTCTATTTGTGCTTTGATCTCGTCGATCACCTCAAAACCTCTCAAGGAATTGGCGTTTGGGTTCGCACTTTTCTCGCTCACAAATGAAGATGTATCATCTAGTAATACCGAACCATCACACCCCTATATGAAAAAAAAAAACAACAACTATGTTATCCATTGATAATTTCGATTTTTTTTTGTAAAACCGTCTTACTTTGTAATAATGATAAATTAAGTTAAATTGTTACGGTACCTTGACGAAGCAGTCATGGAAATGTAGCCTAAGCAACGAGGCGGCCATACGAGGGTCTTCCGCAATGGCACTCTCAAGGACTGACAAGACAATCTCATTTGCCTGAGGACATGAAGTATCATAGAAGTCTAAGGATAAAGAGTCGTAACTCGAGCCACCACCGGTACCCCAGCCAAACCCGAACCCGGCACCAGGATTTGCTAAGGTGATTGTGAGTATAGACAATAACACCATTAAAGCCTTGAACATTTTTAAAGTTGCCATGATAATATTCACACTTTTAATATTTTTATGTTTTTGGTTTCGAAACTGTTGATATTTTGTTTAATAAAATGGAAGATATATATAGAAGATGAAAAAGGTGATATGATGATGAAAATAACAACTCTATATTCTTTACCAAATCCAATTTCCTGAATTGAGATGTGATGAGACCATGTTGTGACTATTTCAATATGATTTATCTGCTTCATTTGGTATGTAATCTCTAGTGTTATAGTTTTACCTGCTCCAAGGTAACAACTTCCAATTATTGAAACATTTTTGTTAAGGTTAGTGTTGGGTTATTCTCTCTTTAATTAAGGGAGTTAACACAATAAGTGAATCAAGATGTTTCACATAAGATGAAACTCGTCTATTGAATGGTTGATGCGTTCATTTCTTTAATACACAAAAACTCCTTATTGAATGAATGTATGAGAAACATTTCATTTGAATTTGTGATTAAGTAAGTACCGAAGTAGCATATGTTACTCTCTCATGATCACCTATATATGCGTTTATTTCTTCAATACACAAAAACTCTCTCATGATCACCATTAAAAAAAAAAAATTGAGTTTTGTTTTAAAAATTTTGAGTTTTACAATAAAGTTTCTGAGTTTATTCACTTAAACATTAAGCTCTAAAAAATTACAATAAAACTCAAAAACATTACATATAAATTTAGTAAAATTTGAGTTTTGATGGAAAAAAAATTAAAATCGAACTTATAAATTTTAATAAGCTAAAAATAAATAAATAAATATGCTCAAAAACAAATAAAGTTTGAGGTAATAAGCTCAAAAAATATATATATATGCTCAAAAACAAAAAAGTTAAAGGTAATACATCCGAGGTATGTTCTTTTTTCTCGAAACATTCATTTGAGCTATTAAGGAAGTAGCATATGTTACTCTCTCATGATCACCTATATATACATGAGATTAGAGAGCTTATTTCGTCAATCACAAGAAACACAAAAACATATATTATTAATCCACAATAATTAGTATTATTATTGTGAGAGTTTTGTGAGAGAAAAAAACCATTATTAATAGTGAGAGATATCCACCTAATTAAGGTGACGACTTGTTATCCTACTACAAATATTATAGTGGAAGAATTGGACTACTCGTCCCGCGGTTGTTTACCTATTTGGGTTTTTCCGCGTAACCAAAAATTCTATCGTGTCTTTGTCTAATTATTTTATTCACTATTTATTTATTTTTCCCGTAATTACACAAAGAGGGAAATACGAGTTTTTCCCAACAGTTAGGTTTCATTGTTATTGACCCTATTGACCCGATTCGAGGTTATGATATAATTTGAGCATTGTTATCGTGTTTAAAGTAGCGAGAGCTCGGACTTGTGATATAATTCTCTGGAAATCTTGAGTCTATTTTCCGTCCTAGCGTAAGGCAGTCTTACCTCTAGACCTGACAAATGGGTCAATCAGATCGGGTACAAGTGTTAATTTGGGTCAGGTCTTTCCCGGGTTTGCAAAAGCTCGGGTCGGGTAGGGCCATTTCGAGTTCAGATCATTTTCGGGTTGGTTGTTATCAACTTATTTGGGGCTGACGGTCAATAAGAAACAATAAACCTTCAGTCGGGTTGGATAGGTCGGGTTAATTCGGGTTTCGGGTCAAATTCAGGTCCTCAATACGGGTGCGGCTGAGGTTATTCGTGTCGGGTCAGTGTTACCAGGTTTACAGTTACTCCGTTCTAGCCGAAGATGATTGATTACTGGCTACAAAAACTCGGCCATGCATGATAGCTACACTTGATGACTTGAGTACGTAAAATTATGGATGTACTTTGCGTTCGAGTCTCGAATCCCATGGCTTGCATCAATAAACCTCAAGATAATTCCAAATAGTTTTCAATGAAGTTTGAAAATTTGCTTCATGTGACATAATGGTAGAAACTACTTTTGGTGTCTAGTGTGTTTCCTAGTTTTATAGCCTTGACTTGATCAATGTAAGTATGTAACCAACGAGCTATGGGTGATTCCATGCACCATATGCAAACGTACCCAAAGATATCATCCAAACAATAATAGAGCGACAATATCGTCAAACAAGGGAAAAGAGTCGTTGGCAAATACCGTTAAGAACCATAGCGAGATTTTCAAAAATCGCTAAATTTTCACTAAAAAGTACTGCGAGATTCATAAAATTTGTCGGTCATCCACTAATAAATTTTTGAAAATCGTATTTTTCAACTTTGAAAATGAGAATACGAGAGGAATTTCGAGTTTTTGGCATCAGTCTGATGATAATATTATCGAAGGCAGTCTGATGCTGCGAGATTCATAAAATTTGTCGGTCAGTCTGTACAACATGATTTCTCACTGATTTAAATTTGAACAGCTCCAGAAAGTATATGAGGTATATACAGACAGTTAATCTATGTACAGATATAGAATTACAGAAAATGTTGAATTACCTCGAAAAACTTTCATCTTTACAGCTAAATACTACAGCTGATATCGGTCCCATGTCAGCATCCTCTAATACAGAAAGAGGTTCAAGAATGGAACTTACGTGTAAAACCTCGACGGTGTATAGTGGAAATCTATGGTTACACACATAACTGCCTCATCGGAGTAAGTTGCCTAGCCAGGCGAAGTGGTACATATGCTTTTACGAGTGTCCCGTTTTCCAAGTATTCCTGAAATCAGTGTTCATTCATCTCGGTATTAAATCCTATGCATGGTTCTAAAAATCGGGTTCATTTTTGATTTGGGATCAGTCGTCATGGCCTAATCTTGGTCGTCGTGCCCAAATATGGCCAATGAAGTATCATGTCCCGGATTAAATACTGTGATTCCTATGTTTAAGAACAATCTACAGAAAAATGAATGCGGCACTATTGCCCCAAATATGGTACGCGAAATTTTACAGTAATTATCTGTTGGAAGGCTAGGAATTTTTTATGCGAAAGTCATGAACTAAGCTTCGACTGATAACAGCATGGGAAGTGCAGTAGAACAACTCACAGTTTTTTCAACCATCCCAATTTGATGGATGCTACTGAGAAGTTCTCCTTTGTCAAACGGAATGAGCGCCTCAACCCATACCATAGAATCCTGTTATAGAATACAATTCATAAACAGTATAAGAATGAATATAAAAGGCAAACAAATGACTCAGACGGAAAGAGTACGTGTCTAGGAAATGGGATGTGAGGTTAAGGTAAGCTCGTGATTGTATATTCTGATCCGTCTCTTAAAAAGGAAACACACCCAAATGATTGAGAGGGAGTAATACCCGGAGTACATGTTTAAGCATCAAATGTAGATTGTTTGTGACAGTAGAGAACATAAGACGACTTACCTTCAACTTCTCCTGAATAGCATTGCAGAAGTCATTTAGTCCATCACCAGTCATAGCTGATACACAAACAACGTCCCCTCGTCTTTCTACTTCAGCCCTAATTTTCTCTGGATCACTTACCCTATCAACCTGATAACAGCAGTTAACTATTACTTATCATCTGCAAATAAATATAGAGCTTACCAAAGCAGAGATGGACTATTTTGGTCGGTAAACATGTTAAAAATCACTATTCAATAACTCTGTACTGCAATTTTGCAGCCGGTCATGCAGTCAGATTAGTTTCTGATTTTCTGCCATTCTAAGCGTGTTTTTTCTTCATTATCTTACATCTTATTGACGGTTTTAAATGATGACCCATGTAAGCCGAGCGCAAAACATTTCAGGATTTTTGTCATCATTATAAGGTCAGACTGGTGAATACCTTGTTCCAAACTGTCAATATTGGTATTGAGGAAACATCCAATTCCGACAAAACTTTATCCACTGCATCTATCTGTTGCTCCGCCAAAGGATGGCTGAAACACAAAATAATGGTTATATGATGAAGGTTGAATGTTTCGAGGTAAATATGAAGTCAAAATATACCTTATATCCACCACATGCACCAGAAGTAACGACTCTGCTATTTCCTCCAGCGTAGCTCTGAAGGCAGCAACCTGCAAGAAGTCTATATAATTAACACGGAGAACAAGATATGTGAGTATGCGACATACATCGCAAAAAGAGACGAGAACACACCAGCGTAGTAGGTAGTTTTTGAATAAACCCAACAGTGTCGGTCAGCAAAAACTCCTTCCCATTTTTCATCTGAAATCCAGGTTAAAACAACAAAAGGTCTTAACAAAAATCCGTAATATATTCATATAATCAAATGAAGATCCGCTTGCCATCATTTTGGTTGTGCATGGCACAATGAAACAAAATTACGATCTTGCAAAATTAAATACAGATATAACAGAGAAATAAACTCAAATTCAACTACCTGAACCCTTCTTGTTGTTGGATCAAGTGTAGCGAACAATCGATCCTCAGCAAGAACATCGGCTCCAGTCAAACGGTTTAACAAAGTACTCTTTCCAGCATTTGTGTACCCTACCTTTGTTTTTGGATGACAGAAACAGACTTGGTCATTTTCTTTGAATATGCAATCGAATAAAATTTTGAATGCTAAAAAAAAAGGCAGAAATCAACTTACTAAAGATACAACAGGAATTGGTACGGAAACACGCCGACTCCTATAAAGTTTTCGATGCCGTCTAACAGATTCCAGCTCTTTTTTTAGTACTCCAATCTACCAGAAATGATCAATAATAGAAGTACTCAGAATCGATGAACTATTATTATGTTTTGGAATAAGATTATATTAAATTTTAGAAGTTATCTTGGGATGGACCTGAACATGCAGCAAATTCTACTTACTTGGTCTCGAAGAATACGTTTGTCCACCTCAATCTGTTTCTCACCCATACCTTTCACCTGCCCTCCAGATTGCCGCTCCAAGTGAGACCACATTCTTGTTAACCGCGGTAATTGGTATTCCATTTGAGCCAGTGCAACCTTAGAGGGGGGAGTTAATCATATCCTCAGCAGACAAGACATCGATAAAATTGTCTTTCATGATTTGGTAAAATGGGATTTTACCTGTAAAGCAGCTTCGTGTGTTGCTGCTCTCTGGTTGAAAATGTCTAGAATCAAAGCTGTTCGGTCACAGACCCTAACATCTCCGCCAAAAGCTTTCTCCAAATTACGCAATTGTCTGCAATAAGTCGATATTTAGGGCCTAACAAACAGATCCACATTTACAGTACCAGAAAAGCCTGAGGCGAAGACTTGAGGTTCATAGGGTTCTATTTTTGGAAAGAAATATTATTCTCAAAATACATTTTTGTTCATTCAAAATCCCTTTTGGATTTTAAAGAGGGCAAACAAAAAACGGAGCAAAGCTACGAATGTGGCAAGGAGAAGGGTATAAAAAAGAACTAGAAAGAAATAAATGTGAAATTGCATTGTGGTGCACCTTGCTAGCTGCACCTTATCGATAAAGGGGACCAAGACATCACTAAGCCTTGCCCTTAAGCTTGTCCAAGGCGCGTTTTTTTAAACTAAGACAAGGTATTAAAGTTCTTACCCTGGTGAAAGCTCGTCATCAAATATCACTGTCTCAACATCCAGTGCATGAATTGCACTTTTGATCTCGGCGACTTTTCCAGAGCCAATATATGTTCTTGGATTTGGAGCAGCAAGCCTGAATGATAAATCAGAAGGTCATGTCGTTTGGCCAACTGAGACATCACAAACTGAAAGTGATGTCAAAAATTGTACTTGGCAGAAAGTAAGTATTTTTTTGTCGATGGAGAAACAAACTGTTTTGGATTAACCCTTATCAAGAAAGCCGGAATTATCTACAAGGTAAACAATCTATGATCACATAGCACTGCTCCAAAGTCGTGTCTTTCAGCATTGGCCAGTGACCGCTCTCCTAATTGGACGATAATATCACCTTCCTAGCAGCACACTTAACATGCATTTTGCTTATAATCAAATAGCAGGGAAAAAAGTGAGCGCACTCAGTGGCTCAGTGCCCTTCACTTCAGTCGTAACTTGTTGTCCTTTGGTTTTGGCACAAAGACCAAGGAAAGAGGAGGGAGCCAATTACTAAATGACAAGTGGACCAAATTGAGTGTGAATGATCAAATTGCTCATCAAGTTCATTCTTAAAATAGAAAGGACAACAATTGACTGAGATACCCAAAAATGGAATAGGACAACAAATGAACGGGACAAAGGGAGAATTACACAAACAAAAGGCCACTATGCAGAAGACAATTTCACCACATACTCACTTTTGATGAGTACAGCCAACAATCTGAAGCCCGGCAGTGTCAGCGAGTTGAGCTAACTCATCCAGGGAATCCTCTATTCCGAAAGAATCCACTTTTACGCCTTTTTGTTCCACACCAACAAGATAAGCTTTTTCAGCAAGAACCTGAAATATTACTCCAATATTTAGGACACAAACTTCTGCAGAGGTATAAGCAATAACTTCACTCTGATGCAGTTTTATTTAAACTTTTAGCTCCGAATCATCAAAGTTATTTAAACTTCTGCAGTCTGCAGAAGTATCACCAAAGTATAAGCAAGAACCTGAAATACTAATATTTACTCTTTACACAAATTTTTTTGAACTTCTGCAGAAGTATAAGCAATAACTTTCCCAAGTTAGGGAGTAAACATCAACATTATCCATTGCCTCAAGGGCTCCTGCAAATAGCAGGTACAGTGGAGTCGGATGTACGAAATCTTACCCAGTGCCAACCAACCACTAAGGGGCTAATACATACATTAAAAATTCTAGGAGGTAAATTAGTAAGCTACATGGTCTTTTCACTACAAATTTTAGAAACCCATATGTTACTACAACTCTAAAACACACTAGCACTGTAGCACATTATATCTAAGCTCAATAAAAATAAAAATAAAGAAAAAAAAAATTCTCAATTCTATGTTTACTTCAACTTGGCTTCAAGAGTCAATGTTCATTTAAGGCCAAGTTTTCAATTTTTTTGGTCTAAAATGAAATGTCGAAGTATCCTGTCATGTCGGACACTTCAAGTGCTGGACACGGGACACGTAACTAAAGTAAAGTGTCGGAGTAACATAATCTTATCAAATTCAAAGGAAATATGGAATGAAAATCAAAAGAAAACCTCTTTGCCATTTCTGAGCTTAAACCTATTGTTCTCTTCCTCTTCATCTTCCTCCTCCATTTCTGCAACTTTTTGTTCATGTTCTTCATCATTAACAGAAGAAATTTCATCTGGGTCATCAAAATTCTCATCTGGGTCATCAAAATCACTCACTTCTTCAACTAATTCCTCAATTTCTTGAAGAGAAGGAGAGATAATCTCCTCAACTTCACCATGAAATTGAAGGGATTTTACAAGGGTAAGATTGTCATTTACAATCTTATGGTGGGTTTGTGATAAAGTTTTAAACTTTGAAGAAAATAGAGGAAATGGTAATGAAAATGGTTGGAATTGAGTGCATTGTAGAGATGAAGATGATGTTGTTTGGAATATACAGCAGAAATTGCTTGCACTCATATTTATTTGGGTCGTTTTTTGAAGATTAATGGTGAATTTTGATTGTATTGAAGTATGGAGATAGTAAAGTTTGGAAATTTGTGGGATTTTTAGAGATTTTTGAAGTCTTATTAGAGTGTTTTTTGGTAGTTACTTAAGTTTGTTTGATAGCCACAAACAGACATTGTCATCTAAGTCCTCATCATTTTTCCTTCTATAAGGTTGTGTAAATATCCGATTGTAAGATATCATAATTCATAAGTAGGCCTGGGAAACGAGTCAACCAGATTGGGTTCAAGTCGGGTAGATTTAGGACGAGTTATTTCGGGTCAACTATTATTAAGTTTTTTATTTTATGGATAATCTGTGTGCAACAATAAATATTCCGGTTAGGTTATATCGCTATATTGGTTGGGTCAAGCTCGGGTCTTGAATTCAGGGATCTGGTCATTCGGACCAAGTCAATTTGGATGAAAAATGGGTAGTTAATGTGAGTAACTTCCCATGAAAGAATAGTCGCGAGAGTTGCGACTACTGTCTCAACTCTCAACATAATAAGAACTAACCAAGTTAACGAAATAGGTTGAGTTTCAAAGTATTTACCTAAAATGGGTCCACGTCATCATCGAAGCTAGGCTCGGATTCAAGTCGCTCTCCCGCTCAACGACCTTACCCAAATTGTCACTTGACTTAGGTTGTTAAGGAGAGTCGAACACAGGACCTTCCACAAAACTAACACTTATTCAATATTACCTAACCATCAGTGCAAGAAAGTTTATATGTTAAAGGGAAGTGATTAAAGATAATATTGAGTAATCGTTATTCAAGTCCCAAAACACATTTATTGGTGTTAGCATTAAATATGGAAATTTAATCCCCTTAATAAGACATCACTTTACACTTGGTGTTATGGTAAGGGGTGTGAAAGAAATGTTAGTAGATTCCGTGTTCCATTCCCATCAGCTACAATTCACTTGTCTTTTTTTTTTCCTTTTTTTTTTTCCTTTTTTTTTTTTTTTGGCTAAGTCGCCCAAATTACCGAGTTTTTTTTTCCTTCAAGTCGCTCTCCCGCTGAGCGACCTTAATCCTGAACCTACCATCGCCAAAACCGAGCCTACGTGGACCCATTTTTGGTAATTAGTTTCAAAGTTACCCTATTTCGTTAAATTGTTTGTTATTAAAACCCATTTTGGAAAAAAATTCCAAGTTATTATATAAACTTGGTACTGTAATGCATCAGGAAAACTACTAGGTCACTTTGGATGAAAAATGGGTAGTTAATGTGAGTAAAACCCTCTTACATTGTGAGACGTTCATTTTATATATAATAACACTCATTTATTGACAGTAATAAATGAGTGTTTAATCAATAAAAAGACCATCTCACACTGTAAAACGGTCTTATTTTATAATATGTGTTTACGCAAAGTTCAAGACCAAAAACATTCCAAGTTCATTACATGATATATAGGAGTAATTGATTTTTGGGTATAATTCCAACAATTTTCTTATACACAGTGTATATATGGTACAAGAATTACAAAGAATATCACATAACTACAGTATATATATTTACCTGTGTTTTTCACCCCTTATTTATTTTCCTGTTTTCTTCATCAAGTAATCACACAAAATTACATGAATAATCCTATCTTGTACAAATATATGTGTAGATATCCATTATCTGCAGCTTCCGAAAACCACCCGATGATGATCGGACTACAAGAGGTGGCATGTCCACAATATGCTAAACTATGAACCCAGTTTTCTATAGTTATATTACAGCTGGGAATCCTCTACAGAAATTTATACTAATGCTAAGGTTTCAGAATACATTTTAACCTCATTTTCCTGCTCTTCAACCTTGAGGTCCTTCGGCAGTCGACACCGACTTATTTGATATGAAGGCATACAAGAATCTATTGAATTTTTCATTAAGATACAAAATCATTGAGTATATGTGGGTTAGCAAACCTGTTATGTTGCTGGTTCACCTGTTCCAAGTACGGATACTCAGACGGGACTACCCCCATTGTCGATTCTGTATTCGGGTTGCCTGCAAAACTTGCTACAACTTCTCCTTCACGTTGTCGTAGCCCTAAAGCCAAGGATACTTGGTTGTTGTCTACGCCAAAACTGCCCAACTCAGACATCTGATATGCACCAGAATTGACCATAAGATGTCCTACACCATTTGGGTCAGTTGAGTGTGTCCCATTAGTGTAAAATCCATGGTCGAGATTGTTATCGCCAAGAGAATTAATGTGTAGGCCTGAATTTAAGGAAGAATGAGCCTTCATTTCCGGGTTATGATTGACATTGGTTTTAGAATCGCGGGCATCATGAGCCATAGATGTCGAACTTTCCTGAATCTCGTCTTTCCTATCCTCCGATCCCCAAGATTTTTCCTTTGCTAACTTCATTGTACTGTTATCTTCATTGCCATTTAACTCTGCTTCTCCGAACTCTTCCTTGTACATCTCCTCAACCATAGGCTTCCAAAGACGTACACGAGCATTTATAAACCAGTTTGCCACCTGATCCAAAGAAAACATTCAAGACAGAAATCTCAGCATATTAACCCGTTAAACCGAGATTAACACAACCAAATGAAACCACATTCCTTAAGTTTTCATCTGAAAATCTTCTTAATCTGTCCTCTGTCTCAACTGAATTTTTACATTTGATTAAAATACTCCTCACAAATGAATAAAAACGTAAAGTACCAGAACAAAATTTTACATTTGATTAAAATACTCCTCAGTCCTCACAAATGAATAAAAACGTAAAGAACCAGATGAGATAGAGGGAGTACAAGTTCTGTGCAAATCTTTATCATTACATACCTGGCCCCGAGACAATCCTGTCTGCCTAGCCAGCATTATCTTCTCCGAATCTTTTGGGTACCTGAACAACAAAAAATGGGCCCAAAACATTCAGACCAATGCACATATCATAAGCAATAACCTTGAGAGACTCGAGTGACAAAAAACATACGGATGGAGGAAATGCTCGAACAACCAAGCACGAAGAATGGTGACAGCAGTTTCAGGAAGACCCCTTTGTGGCCTCCAAGCATGCCTCATCATACCAAATTGCTGAAGTGCTCTTTGCTGTCTAAGTTTCTGGTCAACATAGCGAAGCCGAGGAATTACTCCTCCCATACCATTGTCGGGTTCCCCAAGGCTTTTCCGAGTTACTTGTATTTGATCTGTTATGGCATCACGTAAGCATCGGAAATGCCGGGAAATTGTTTTCAAGGCCAGGGCAGTGTAAGGCTTGGCTGCCCCACCCCCGGCTACCATGTCGAAGGATGAAACCATAATTTGCATTTGATGACAGTATTGCTTGTATCTTCTGTCTACCTATAATCAGAAATTAGTTAACCAATAATTTTTGAATTCAGTCTGCTAACACAATAACCTCAAAAATTTAGAATATCAAGTTATGCAAATCTACAGAATATGTCATGTAATACCAATCGGTATTTTAAACCCACCACCCAAGTTTTCAGTCTGCGCCACTGCAAGGCGCATGACGTTGGAAAATAAAACAAGACATCAAAATTAGCGATAACTGAACGAAACCTTCACAAGTTGAAACGAGTTATAGAGATTAAGAAATACTCCGTAATTTGCAGAAAGAAAAATCCAGCAAATGAAAAAGGGTATGAATTATGTTCTACCTCATCCAACAAGGAATGAAGCTTATCCAGCTTGTTCTGCAACTCATGTCGCTCTGAGGAAGAAAGCTCTTGAGCTGAGCCGGACCCAACACTCGAGTCATTACCTTCTGTGGGAGGCTTTGATCCACCCCTAGACTCTTTTGAACCATCATCAGCTTTATTTGAGATTTGATCATTTCCGGATTCACGACGTTTAATAGCATCCCCAACATTAACAACTTCATCAAGCAATTGTTGAGCTGCCTTGAGGTACTTAGACTTCAAAAGCGCGCTAGCAATCCCAGACTGCTCATATTGATACTGATAGTAATTCTCTCCTTTCGGGTTTATTGTAAATGGAGGATTACTATTTGGCATCCCGAATCTAATCGTATTGCTTCCATCTCCATGAATATCATATGGAAAACAATCATAATTTCTCATATCTTTGCTAGGAGAAGTTTCATCAACTTTGCAGGCCATTTGTCTGACACTATTTTCAGCAGATAATGGCATATGAGGGCTTAACACAGAGGAAAGGCCAGGGTTTGAGTACTGGTATTGAAATGAAGGTGTCGAAACTACTGTCGACATCTGTGTACTAAGACTAAGAGATAAACCTTGTAAATTCTGTTCACCATCCATAATCCCCAAGTGATTTCTAGATATCAATTGCAGCTCCCCGGGAATAGAATTACCGACATTTTCAACAGAATCCGAGTTTAAAGGACCACTTGTTCCTTGCATACTCATTGGATCACCGGTAGGTGGGATAAACATCATTTCATTTCTTCCTGACATTGAGTCAAAATTTTCGCCATTATTAGGAGGATTCATCGAGAAGTTGCCATTAGAAGAATTCGGGTTCAGGTACATCATCATATTGCCATGAAGAAGATTGGATTCCGGGTATGATGCCAATTTTTGGTCCGGTGTATAAGGAGCAGATAAGACATCAATTTGAGCACTTGAGCTTGGGTAATAAGTGGCCATCAGATTTAGGATTTTGCTTTTTCGTGTCAGAAATTTCCGGTATTGCAGAATGAATCCAAGAGTATTACATCAGCAGTAAACTTCAACTGTCATATGATATGATCAGGTTATGGACCAGTAACAACACCTAAGAAAAGGTAAAAAAATCATTTGATCAGTAAAGTCTGACAAAAGTTAAAATCATAAATCATTATCTGTCAGGAACTATCACATAAGGATGATGCTAGATTCATTAAAACACGGAAAAAAGAACTAACTCCGCCACAATCATTTGTTTACCTTTTTTATTCAACTGTAACCAAATAGACAATAGGAATACTTTTTTTCTGAGAAAATTGGAAAAATGCAAAATTCTATTCACCATCATATATTTATATCAGAAAACCTTAATGGATTCTGCTCTACTGCTCTAGCTAAACAAAATTAAAGGCAAACACAGATAGAGACTTATCTAAGAACACCTACCAAAAAAAAAAAAAAAAAAAAAAAAAAAACTTAATGACCCTTCTACAAACAACTAAGCCATAGTCATCCGAGAATGATTTGGGGTCAGCTAATATGAACCCGTGATTCGGAATTGTGTTGTGATACCAATTGTCTGAAAAATGATTTACCAAACTTTAGACTAAACTCATCCATCATGAAGTTGAACCAAGTCAACCCAGATCAGTAAACAAATCACACCACAATCAACTATCACTGAATCATAAAAATGTGAACTTATAATAACAACGAAAACGACGACAACAACATTAACCCACTGCCTCCCACAAATTGCGAGGTAAGAAATAAAACATACAATATGAAATGAAAATTTAAGTACAGACCTTCAGAAAGATGTACCTTAATTGGGGTACAAACTACAAAGCAGCTTATAACAATAACAATTGATAAAAACTTAAAGCATGAAAAACCTTAAGCTTACACACTAAAGACAAACTGATCCCAAGAGATTTTGCATAAACCATATAATGCCCTCCTCAGAAACCCTTTTCAATCAATACAATGACATGCTTGATTAAAATAATACTATACATACTTTATATCACCTAATCAATAAAATATTGCCCACATAAAATAACATAAACATCAGCAACAGATAATAAAGATAGAAAGACAAAGACAAATGTCACCAAACTAGCTTAGCCGACAAAGTTATGAACCGTGGTACTCATGCATGAGCTGGGTTTAAATCCCGTCAGTATTATAGAAAGAACAGTAAAACCACAAACCTTCAATTATTAAAAGAATGGAGAATTATTGAAGATTTGTGCATGTAAAATGGATAATACTCATGATCTGAGTTTAAATCTCGTTATCACAAAAAGAACAGTAAAATCACAAACCTTCAATTATTAAAAAATGGAGAATTATTGAAGATTTATGCATGTAAAATGGATAATACTCCACCATAGGAAAGTGTGAGTGCAAGGGGAAAATGTAAGAAAGTTCACAAAAAAGCTCTAAACCACATAAATAAGGTGAGTTCTTATCTCTTTATTATCTCATTTCTTTTTTGGTAATAATATTATATTAATATTAATAATAATATATGTGTTAGTTTGCTTCAAAGGGGTTTAATTTGAGAGAGACTAACTACCAGTTGGTAGACCTAAACACTGTCTTAAACCTCATTCTAACTCCTTACCCACTTTTATTTTCTTCAGAAAAAAACAATATATGAACAACCATATATAACAACACACATTTTATTAGTAGTAAAAGATTGAATACTTTTTATGTGGACATTTTATGATGCTCTCAATATAATAAAGCTACCCACCAAAAAACGAAAATAACGACCGTCTTAAACTTAAAACATGTAAGCTATGATAGATGAGACAAAAGAAGGATGCCCTAGAAAATAACAATACGTCCGTTCTATACATGAAATTAGTAACATATTTAACCCGTTTTCATCTTAAAAGAATAGTGTCGTTCTAAATTGTGATAATAAGGAATAATATAAGGGGAAAAGGTGCATTAATATATGGTTGATGCATGTATACACATATTCATAATAGTAGGTGATTGTGACAACATCACACGTTTGACGTATAGTAAGGATTCCTAAGTATATACGCTATCTTCCATTTATTTTATGTGAAGACTTTGTTTATGTTTTGTGGAAATTTTAGTGCTAGTTTAATTTGTTGATTATAATATATAATCATATATGTTCTGATTTATTCAAAGGAAATCCGCTATAAATAACAATTGTCGATTTTCATCATTATCCAAATAAATGTTTATAGCCGAGTATACGGTTATATAGTATTTCTTCATTCAGTTCAATTCACTATTATTTGACCAAATATGTGAAGGGATAGTATAGTTTAATATAGTTTGAAAAATGAAGTGAAACGGGTCAAATTTAGAGGATAGTGTATGGTGAGTATTTGTTAACACAAATTCTTGTTTGTGACGGACGCTATCCGTCACAAACAAGAGACGGGGCGAATAGGTACTATATTGTGCAATATGGGCCGGATAGTACTATTTAGTGGGGTATGTTTATAATATATAAAATTAGGGTAGAATTTTAGTGGGGAACATGAGGTACGTTTGCATTAACTGCCATATTGCATAAAATACCACACCAAATCATCTTTATGTCAAAAATCAAACCAGCCAAATCATTCACCCATGCTGCAGCTTTCGATCAACCCCAATAATCCATGAAAATTTACAATTTTGAATCCAAATCCTTCACAATCTTCATACTTTTCTCCCAATCCTCATAATTATCATCAAATGTTCATACTTTTTTCACAATCATAATCATCCATTAAAATATTTCTCACAAAACCATGGCTATGGAGGGGAAGTCGGAAATAATGGAGGATGATAATAATCAACAAATTGTTGATTTTGAGACCGCTCATTCTGTATCGCTTGATGGTAATGTTGAGACCGCTGATGTATTATATGATGGTAAAGACGACGATTTTGCGACGATGTTGATGAGCAAAGGTTTGTTTTTTATTTTCTTGACGATATTTTGACAAATTTAGTCGCATAAATGTTAGTATGCAATGTTTGTGTTGTTGATAACTTTTTTTGGACGATTTGTGTTAGATTAGTAAAAGATTGTATTTATTAAGTTGTTTTTTCATATTTGTCTTCATGAGATTTTAGGGTAATGTTCTATGTTTTTTTTTCCAGGTGATTTTTGACGATTTTCATGAGATGTTAGGTCAATGTTTAGATCAATATTGGTAGGTCCAATTGTTAATGAAGATGGGTCAATTTGTTAAGCTTGTGTTCATGAGATTTTAGGCATATTTTTGATGTGAAAGACATGCTTTTGATGTTGTATTAGTTGAAGATGAAGATTAACTGTGCATAAGCTAACAGTAGCTAAACTTTAAAGAAACACAAATGCGTTTTCAACAGATTATCACTTTAGGTTATAGTGTGACCATTTTAGTGTTCATTGTTATGACTTTAACCAAATCTAAAAATTTGGTTGCTCGTAATAGGTACTGACCTTTCATACATATATGTTAGCATTGTGTAGTGTATCTTTGTCACCATTTTCTAGTTCGGTGTTGCCTTTTAACCAAAACGCATTCTTTTGTTTACCTTTTCATAGGTACTAATCTTTAATATATGTTACCATTGTGTATTGTACACTGTCACCATTTTAGACTTCAGTGTTACCTTTTTAACCAAACGTAGTTATTTTGTTTATGTTGTCAACAATATTAATATTTAAACTGGAAATGGTGACAGTATGACTGAAGGTGGTTACATTGCGAGTTACTGTTAAAATGTGACCATGATAGCTACGCTATGTAGACGTTTTAGCTATTAATCGTTAAAACTTAAAATGGTGACATTATGACTAAAGTTGCTTACATTCTGATTTTCTTTTAAAATGTGAGCATGATAATTATGATATGTAGACGTTTTAGTAAGAAAAGTGACAACATGTTATGTGTGTTTACAACTTAAAATGGTGACATTCTGTCTGAATATGGTTACCTTCTAATGTACTATAAAAATGTTACCTTTATAGTTGTGATATGTAATTTTTTTAGTATGAAATGTCACCCTGTTTTTAAACTTAAAATGGTGACAGTATGACTAAAGTTGGTTACATTCTCATTTACTGTTAAAATGTGACCATGATAGTTATGATATGTAGACATTTTAGTAACAAACGTCACAGCATGTTGTGTGTGTTTACAACTTTAAATGGTGACATTCTGTCTGAATATGGTTACCTTCTGATGTACTATGAAAATGTTACCATTATAGTTGTGATATGTAATTGTTTTAGTATGAAATGTCACAGCATTTTTAAACTTAAAATTGTGAGAGTATGACTAAATTTGGTTACATTCTCATTTACTGTAAAAATGTGACCATGATAGTTATGATATGTAGACGTTTTAGTAAGAAACGTGACAGCATGTTGTGTGTGTTTACAACTTAAAATGGTGACATTTTGTCTGAATATGTTCACCTTCTGATGTACTATTAAAATGTGACCATTATAGTTGTGATGTGTAGCTGTTTTAGTATGAAATGTGACAGCATGTTGTGTGTTAAAAAACTTAAAATGGTGACATTCTGAGTAAAGTTGTTTTCAATTCAGTGTTGCCCTTCTAACCAATGCTTAATGTATCTTGTCATAGGTGTTGATCTATCAGGTTGTTTACTTGGAATAAAAGCTAGAAAATGGGAACACATATTCAGCTTGTATAAGAAACATTCGCAACTATAGTGTGAGAGAGGCTCCTCCCAAGCGACATACGCAGAAGTGCGGCTCATGACGCCATCAATTGGCGTCGTTCAATGTTGACGGCTATGAACTATCTCATCACTAAATGTCAGAATGTTTCTGATGCAAGAGCTGTCGTGGATAAGCTGTTTATTAAAGCAAATGAGGAGGTTGAATTGTTGCTTTCTAAGCTTAATATGGAGGAAGATTAACCAACCATAGATGTGTCCGTGCTTCCTATTCTTGACCCCGTACGTTGTACGACAAAGGGTCGGAGTCAACGAAAAAAAAGGAACATGAGGACGAGGAAGAAGGCTAGGAAAATGGTCTGATGTTGGGGCAGGGGAGAGTACTATCTACGTCGATGTGTTGCGTCTGATATGACATACTATCTACGTTGCAATCCTGAGTGTGTTTGTACTAATGTGGACGAAATCGGTTAATGTCACCAAAGCAGTGGAGTAATGTGGCCATGTTTGATTGTATGTTTTTGCTGTTTAAATGCCTGTTTTTTGGGTGAACTTCGAAGCTTACCTTGTGACGGATTTCTGTAAACACTCTGATATATACCAATGTTTGCTTATTTTGCTCCACATGTGACCATTGTTGCAACAAATGTATCATTGTTTGATCAATATGTTACCCTTTTAACTAAAAAATATATACATATATGAAAGATCAGTACCTATGACAAGATAATAAGTTCTGGTTAAAAGGATAACAATGAACTCTAAAATGGTCGCATTATAACCTACACATTGGCAACATATATGAAAGATAATCAGTACCTATAATGTTTTTTTACACTACACAAACTCTATAAAATGGTCACATTATACACAATGCCAATTGCCAACAATCACATATTGTGATTGTGACTACTGATGTCGAAAAATGTACCTATTTTTAGTTTTGTTGAAGGTTATAAAAACACAAGTTTTCGCAACATAACTACCCAACATAGTTTAATATAACTGTCTGTATGGATAGTTTGAACTTCAACATAACATGATAACACATGCTTAATAAAATATACCGGCTTAATAAAATTGGGACATATTTCAACCTCTTCAAAATGTAACTACATTACTGTTAATAATGTCACCACACGAGTCTACACATGTCATAACATTGGTAGTTCAGAAGTTGTTTACAAAACAAGGACTATTTCACAGTCCCTTCGCAGCCCGAAGGACAAAAAGTGGTGTCCCAAAATACTACATCATTAACAAAACGACCAACTAGAAAGTCTTCATTATTAAGAACCGACAGTTACATTAACGGAATGTGCCCCCACTTCATTTCTTCTTACCGCCAGGCTTTGGTATTGGACGGTTAGGGACACGGCTGACATCCTTAGCGCTACTGCAAACAGGACCTCCTGGTGGACGATCTCTAGCACGAGTGTACCTGAGCTCGTACGAGCGGGCTGGTGCTTGTGTGCCAATGTCATCTATCCCCAAGTCAAACGAGGGTGGGAGAACCACATTCTCCAAAATTTGGTCCACCTGATCAAGCATGGCAATGAAGTCAGCATAGAATACGGGGTCGCTATCCAATTTCTGCGTAAAGGTCTCTTCCGCTTCACCCACTGCTTCACCATCTTCGACCTGCTGTACCCGCCTCTGCTGAGACAGTGGAGGATCTGCCATCATTTCTGCTGCCATTTCACGATGTAAGCGTGAAATCAACTTCTGGTTCCTCTTTGACTGATACCATTTCAGTACTCGCGCCTGCACATGGACAAATATGATGTAACAACCTGAATACACCAATATAAGGTTCTACATACTTACATATAATGTCACTTTTTAACACAGCTACATATCACACCTACTATGCTCACATTTTAATAATGAATCAGAATGTAACCAACTTTAGTCAGAATGTCATCATTTTAAATTTCCAACAAACACCTACATATCACAGCTATTATGGTAACATGTCAACAGTCCATAGGAATGTAAGAAATTTTAGTCAATATGTGACCATTTTGAGTGGGGAACACACAGAACATTGACACATTTTGAAAATTTACACACACACACACAACATTCTGTACTAAAAAAAACTACATATCACAACTACCATTGGCACATTTTAACAGTCAATCATAATGTAACCATCATAAGTCAGAATGTCACCATTTTAAACATTTACCCACAAACAACTTTCTGTCCCATTTCATACTACAACACCTACATATCTGACCTATGATGGTCACATGTTCACAGTCCATAAAAATGGTTACATTCCTTATCAAAATGTCACCCTTTAGTGTATTAAACAAACAGAACATGTTGTCACATTTTATACTAAAACACTAAAACAACTACATATCACAACTATCATGGTCACGTTTTGAAAGTAAATCAGAATGTAACCATCTTAAGTAAGAATGTCACCATTTATAGTTTTGAACACACACTATCTATCGTCACATTTCATACTATAACACCTACATATCACATTAATGATGGCATCAGGTTAATAGTCCATAATAATGTAACTATGGTTTGTCAAAATGTCACCCTTTATAGTTTTAAACACACAGAACATGCTGTCATATTTCATACTAACACAACTACATATCACAAGTACCATGGTCACATCTTAAAAGTAAATCATAATGTAACCATCTAAGATCAGAATGTCACCATTTTAAGTTTAACCAAAATGATACTACAGCACCTACATACCACACTATAATGGTCACATTTCAAAAATAAACCAGAATGTCACCAACTTTAACCAAAATGTGACTATTTTAAACATTTCAACACATAACATGCTGTCACATTTCATACTAACACAACTACATATCACAAGTACCATGGTCACATCTTAAAAGTAGATCATAATGTAACCATCTAAGATCAGAATGTCACCATTTTAAGTTTAACCAAAATGATACTACAACATTTACATATCAGAACTATAATGGTCACATTTCAAAAGTAAACCAGAATGTCACCAACTTTAACCAATATGTGACCATTTTAAAGATTTCAACACATAACATGCTGTCACATTTCAGACTGCAACAGAGTAACGATTGTCTTCACATATCAACCCTCAAACATATGTCACCATACTTCCTAATTGTTGTTGCCATTTGCAGATGCTAATGGCTATAAACAATAACATCCTTAAATGGGTACATCAGCTCAAAGTAGACACATTTAAAGAATGACAACAAATGTGACCATGTTTTTGACCTAGATGTCACCCTGTTCAGGTTAGGCCAACCCAGGCAAACATATGTAGGTAAAATAAATCTGATCAGAAGGTAACATTTTCGACTTCACATATGAACATTTTCCACATTACATGGTCACATTTTCCACATTACATTACATGGTCACATTTTTATCAACAACAAAATATGAACATTTTCTTCATTACATGGTCACATATGAACAATAACATCCCAACTGATAAATATGACCCCATATTAAGCTCAATGTTAAAGCTAATTGCTATATTTAATTTGTCAAGGTGGACACATTTTAAAAATGACAACATATGTCACCATGTTTTAAGCTAAGATGTTACCCTGTTAAGGTCAGGCCAATTCAGACAAACAAATGTAGTTAAAAATAAAACTGATAAGACGGTTACATTTTCAACTGAATTACATAACACATAATCACAACTAATATATATGACCCCATATTAACCTCAAATTTAAAGCACAGATGATACATTTAATTGTCAAAGTGGACACATTTTAAAGTGACCATGTTTTAAGCTTACATGTTACCCTGTTAAAGTTAGCCCAACTCAGGCAAACAGATGTTCGTAAAAAAAAATGATACCAAGGTTACATTTTCAACTTAACATATGAGCATTTTTCAGATGCCATGGTCACATTTTCAGCTTACCCTCTACTGTGCTTGCTTGTCCCTTGCTTTTCTTTTTTCCACTCATTGCAGCTGCCATTTTCACAACTTTGTCCAGCGCATCTGCATGCCAGCATAAACTATTACTAGTACGCACGAAAAATAACTACTCTAATATCAACAAAACAACAAATTTGCTAATCTTAACCTTGCAAACCATCATCTTCGGATCCCGGCCCTTCGTCACCACTGAGTTCGCCTTCGTTATCACTGTCCTCAGGCTCCTTATCACCTTCCTCATTCACACTTCCTTCGGTCTCCTCAGAAATATCGTCTGACCCTTCACTTGCGTCACTTACATCATTCTCCACCGGCTCTACAAATGTCACCTTCCCTTTACCCTTTTGCAACGGCTGCTTTTCTTTTCTATTCTTATCCTCTAGTTATCAATGAATATTGTCAATACTCATTTTTATCAACAACAAAAAATGATACTTTTAACAGAAAATACCGATTTCTAGAAATAAATCCATTTCCTAGCGTGAATTACTAAACATTAACCATTAATTGAACATACATCCTAAAGTACATTAATTAACTCAACTAATGACACCATACATTAACATAAAATAACGATTTTGCATGAAACAACTTCACTTATGACACCATTTACTAGTATTAATTACAAAACTTGAACAAAATCACAATACCTTCCATTTGTTTCTTCGAGGGGGTGTCCTTTTAGCCATTTGTTTTCTCCCAATCCTCTTCACGAAGCTTGTTATTGGTCACATCAATTTTTCTGGGCAGTTTTATGGATGAAAATGGTGATCGGCGGTAGATGAACAACATGAGGCAATTTCTGGGTAAGGAAAGGTGAGATTAAGAGAGAAGAGAGAGAGGTAATGTTATGACAGAAGAGTGTAATGAATAAGTGAAGAGAGAGGTAGGTTTAGTGAGAAGTCAAAAAAATTCTGAAAAGTTGTCGGGAACATTGGGAGTTACCCTTTTTTTATTATTTATCACCTACCCCACTAGTATCCATATTAGTCTAAATGATACCGATTCGCCCCGTCTTCACCTTGTGACGGATAGCGTCCGTCACAAGGGAGACTAATTGATTTGTTAAGGATTTATTATGTTGGGTGTATTAATTTCAACAATTTTAAGATTTTTATTTGTAAATAGTTGGTGATAGGCTATCTAAAAAAATTGCCAACCTTCTCAATTATTGAAATCCTCTTGTTGAAAAAAACAAATGCATATAATATTTTGTGGAGTTTGAAAAATTCTATGTCGTAAATCAATCAATAATTGGGAAAAGGTGTTGAAGATTTCATACGTTGGTGTTAAAAAGAACGATTCATGAGTCGGTGACATGGAACCAATAATGAAACAACAAAGCTGCAGAAGGAAAGATATTCAAGCAATAAGTAAAAAAAAGTGTATTCCCTTATTCCGGTCATTTATTTATATTTACTTTTGACACAAAGTTTAAAGAATAAGTAGATAACATGCATATATGAAGAGAAAAAACAACTTACATACTCAAATTATTCGGAAATTACTGCCAATGCCTAGAGGTGATAAAGAGTTGAGCCGAGTTTGGCTTTACTCGATTTGTGCTCACGAAACAAAATTCAAGCTCGGGCTAATGTCGGGCTCACCCGGGCTTGAAAAAAATTAAGCTCGTTGTCAAGCTTGCGAGCTTAAAACCGGGCTCTAGCTGAATATGAGCTTAACTTGAACCGTTATATAATTGTTAAATTTTCATTTTTTTTCCCTTTTAATATTTTCAATAACAAGGGCTCAAACGTTGCGTATAAAAATATCGGGCAAATCAATGACGACATTTGATATGGTGATACAAATATATAATCGTGATAAACCATGTTTATGAACTAGGAGCATTATAGTATTATCTCGTCACACAAGTGTGAGCTGTCTGCAAGCTTTTCGAACCGAGCTAACACGAGCTGAGCTTTAACGGAGTCAAATTTAAGTTGTCTTATTTCATTATCACCCCTATAAACACCCAAACAAAAATGTAAAAGAATTGATAGGTAGATAGTGAAAATTATAGTGAAAGCCTACTTTATTAGTTGCCCTAAGTGGAGTATGAAAAAGAAAGAAGGGAGTTAGATCAGTTGGTGAGAGGCTAAAAATGGTGTGTGAGAGACAAAAGGTTGATTAATGCGTGTGCATGAAATTTGTATAGTTAAAACTGCGTTTTCCAAATCACATATACACTCCTAGTCCTATATATTGTTGTTATTAGGAAGTTCACCATTGAAGTTTGACCAAATGATCCCACTGAACTATGTATTGGTGACTTAGATTGTGATCAATGATAAAACATACGGAGTAATCAAGCAATAATTGTTTTTTTTTTGGAGCAAAATCAAGCAATAATTGTGATGTTAACAAAAACTACCACTTCTTCTTGTAATGTGTCAAGACGATATTACACAACAAATACTTCAGTTTAGCACAACTTAACCATGAAGTTATGGATTTAATCCCTGCCCATAAGATCACGGGTTCAAAACTTATATGTGGGAATAAAGCAAATTCTTTACCCAGACATTTACATCGTAAGAGCACCCGAGATGATGAAAACACACAATCAATTGTATGCACACACTTTCAAATTAGGGAAGTTGTTAGCAAATGACAAATATAAGAAGAGCATTCACAACTTAAGCATAATATGATTGAACACAAAAAATATAGTAATATGTAAGCTTTGTTGCTTTCATTAAGTTTACTTGCTTTGATATTTCCCTTTCAAAAGAATCCGGAAAAAGGGAGGTTTAATATAAAGTATTAAAGTATATTTTTTATTCTGCAAATGTTAAATAATTAGTACTCATTCCTAGGAGAGACTGTATCAAGGATGTCTGACCTGCAACACACTGTCAGTTCATCATTGGTCATTAAACTCATCACAGAAAAGGGACAAATATACTCCGAAATACAACCACAAATGCACTAAATTTCGGGTATGTCTCAATCTATTTTACAATAAAAACATTGTTATTTACTAGAAACGTTTATATAAAACCGTCTTATACGGAGTATTTTGTCAGATGAATATTATACGGAGTGCTAAAATGGAGTAGAATAGACGAGGAAAAAACATTACGACATCAACAAATACAATACTATCTTATCCAAGAAAGATCGTCTTAAATAAAGATGTTACCTCATCATTGTTTTCAAGTATTAAAAAAACCTAATTAATTACGAGTATATTTCTACGAGACGATTTATGCACATAACCAAGTCTTTAAAATTATCTCTCATTTCTTGATATCATCAGTGACAGTCCATCTTACTTCAGACTACCTTATTTCAGACCGTAATAAGACCTCTCACAAGTGAGAAACACATGGGTGGTGGAACACCCCATGTGCTTTCCCACTCACACCCTAAATGGGTTTTTTGTGAGAGGAAATGATATCCGTCTGACCATTTCAAACGAATATAACGGTTTGAAATCAGAATTTGTGCATCAGTGAATTTGAATGAATGTATGCATGAATCACACAAGAATCAATAATACTAGCAGACATGCTGGGAATGCTACACATTCTTATCATTTGAATTTATGCCAAGTTTCAAAGTGGGAATGGAACCTACTGGCCTACTACTACATCACTACATCCTTATTCCTTACGTAGTAAAGAAGGCCTTCATAAATGCTGCTAATATGCTATCACTACAACATTTGTAATATATCCACACAAATGTGTGGAGCAAAACTTTTCCAAAGTTTTTAAGACATTCATCACTCTCAAACAAACACAAACTTTTGGTTAAAACTCATTATTCCTATTATATAAAAAACGTCTAGAAAGTCTTTCTTAAGACGGATATATTCACTATTATACCTCTCATCTGGGGGAGGCAACTTCACATAGTGAGATCATAAGATGTACAAAACGATCGTCACATAATGTGAAACCATCTTATCCTATAATTTGTGGGAAGAAACCAATATGTTACGGTTGAATTCTCATTTAAGACGGGTATATCCGTCTTAAACTTGAGACGGGTCAAATAGGACAAAAGCAGAATACATAAGAAAAACACAAATTCTCATTAAAGACGAACACTATCCGTCACAAGCTGAAGACGGATAGTGTCCCTCTCACAAAATGCAAATGGATAGTGCAAGGGGGGGAAATGGATACCCCCACTTGCATTTTGTGAGAGAGCCACTATCCGTCTTCAGTTTATGACGGATAGTAGCCGTCTTCAATGAGACGGACCGTTAAAAAAAAAAAGATTTATCTTATAGACTTATACTCCTATATACCATGTAAAATGATATTTGACCTATTTTACTATTAAGACGGAGATCTCCGTCTTAAGAAAGACAAGTTGGTTATCATGTTATCTAGAAGGTACTATGTGGCAGCTACATTAATATCATGTACAAGTATGCTCATCCACAAGATAATTAGCCGCCTAATAAGAAGCCAAATAACCGACTGAAAGGGTACACCAGAAAACATGTGATATTAAAAAACAATTAAAACACTGCTTACATATTAACATTACTTGTAATCTGGACAATCACATAAAAAGTCTATATCATTAAGACATTTAATATGTGGTAGTTGTGATCAACCTACATCGTCTGACACGTAAATCATTTGTTGTACTTGATTTTAGTATCTTGTGTTAACTATAATCACACTTTATTCCTTTTAGTAAATAAAGTTTTTCTGAGCCTTAATGAAATGTTTTGCAATTTTCGTCTAACCCGCCTTATACAAGCCACCAATTCTTGTTTAAAACTGTCTTAATTTATAACGGCTTACACAACCTATTATTAAAATAAAGATAAGAAAAGAGGTTGTGGGAGGTCTTTAAGTTAAGACAAACTTAAGTAAGACCTACCGTATGCGAGAATTTGTAACACCCCGCCTAACAAGATCGGGAACGATTACTCACTTTAGCTCGCGTATAATTGAGCTTAGTATCTTGTTAACCACAATATTCCTTTTAGTAAAAAAACAGACCACAATATTCCTCTTAGGGAAAAAAATAAAAATAAAATAAAGTTTTTTTTTTTTTTGACAGTGAGAAAAAGGGTTAAGGTTTTTAAGAGCCATAAATGAAATGTTTTGCAATTTCCATCTAAACCGCCTTATACGAGACCCTTATTCTTGTTTAAGACCGTCTTAAGTCTTAACTTATGAGAGCTCACACAACCGTTTAAAATAAAGGTGGAAATGAAAACATAGTATCGGTACATTGCATGCAGGCTCAAAAATTTTCTACGTATGTTGATTTTTGGGGTTACAAAAATGCATTTAACCACCAATAACCAAACTCAGAATATCAAGGAATTCCATAAAACATCGTCACAGAAAATCAGCTTAAGTGTCTAAAATTGAGAGCTTAACGGTACGATCGTGATTGCATCATCCAATTAAGAAAATAATGAGCATTTGACTTAATAAACAAGTCCTTAATTTCACACCTTTCATGGCTTAAAAGTTGGACATAAATAAATAAAAAATTTCAAGCTTCTTTTGCTAATTATCTTACGGAATAGAAGACCGAACAAATTATAATAGTTTTGTAATTTCTCGGAAAAAGTACTAAAAAATTACTCTGTATAATATCAAGATGCGAAAAAACAAAATAACTCGTAATTCTTCGCGTGGACCATAGAACGCTACACAGTTATGCACCACCCAGAGTCCCGGGTCTCACAATTGCCTATCGTAACACCATCTTACCATCACGATCGAACTACACATCCTTTATACTTGTGTACTAATTCAATTTTTTTTTTTTGTTCACACATGTATCACAGTTGATGGAATAGCTTCATTGTTTGCTTGCTTAATAACTTGACAACTACCAACTATAACTTATAAAATGGCTGAAAATGTCGACTCACCAAATTCATGCAAATATCATTATGTAGCCGGAATTTAACGAAGTAATTACATTCCAAAATCGCGGATACAAAACAGATAGTACTAGATAACATTGTATATAACAGATTTGGTTGAGTGCTTAACTTTAAGTTCTCAATAATAAGTATTTAAAGGCCTTCATGACAAGTGCAACCAAGAAAAATGTTTAATAAATGGCCCTAAGTTGGAGCAAGTAAGACGGGGGTCTCACGACTCCACGGGTTTAACTAATTGACCGAACAAAGTTATCTTTGGTTAAAGATACGCCTAATAACTCTCCTTCAAAATATCGTTTTGCTTGAAAACGCTAATCCATGAACAAGAAGCATCTTGGTGTGGCGCCTTATTGTACTTTTGGTGCTGCTTTTTTGTGATGGCTATTGGCCTAAACAAAACTACTTATAGGGAAGGACGAAAAACGCAAAAATAAAAAGCAAGGACCGTGATGTATCTAATTCAGCTCATTTTTCATGGTCCCAACATTGTTTAAATGTTTAACCAATAGTAGGAATTAAACGGTCCAGTAATGTCCATATACGGAGTATAATCTATGATGGAGCCCGACCATTAACATATGAAAGAACCAGGACCATTATGTTTTCAATGGGCAGCTCTAAAACAATAATGTGAGAGTAATAATTACCTGTGAGATTTCTCACAACGCGACATTGAATTGCAACAGCAGCGAAATCTTCAAAGCACATGAGCGATGTCAGATGTCGGAAAAAGTAATTATCGGCATTCCAACATTCAAGCGCCAAATTTACAGCTTCTTTCCTTTTTGGAGGAAGCAAGGACTTCTGCAACTATGTACAGCAAAACAAGAATTTAGAGGTTTCGTATTTTTGTCAATTCTGTCAAATAAAAGTAGTTGCAATTCTCACGGCAGAGATGAAAAACAGAGTGATGTCAACAGGTCAAAAAAGGGAGCGAAATTGATATCTAACTATCTAAGACAATATCAAAAAAATCTCACAACAGTATACAATTGAATAATTGATAGCTTGTAGAAATAGCTGAAATTTCATATCAAGAAAAGGACCATGTCAGGCTTAGTTTCTAAAAATCGGAACTTCAAGAACAAATCTAAGTGTGTTACAATCTTCAGTAGGTCTTATAAGAAACCGTCTCCCACTAATTTAGTGGGAGACATAATAGGGAAAAAAGAAATCCAGTGGGTCCCTCACCCCATCATGTGAGAGGTCTCTCAATAACGCTATTGACTCTCTGGAGTTTTTGTGTACAATCTTTACATCGTTTGCACCTTATCTTTCCTGAACTAAGAGTAGTACCACCAATTTCTTTACCCAATTACTCTACGTAGTGACCAAGATATTTAGCATCACAAAAGATGTAGAAACCATGTGAAGATCCCAATCAAAACAGCTACAAGTTTCCAGAGCATCTTCTGCAATGAAGTCGGCCAACATGCCCAGCTCAAACAATGCCTAGATGTAAGGGGAAACAGCATAAGCCTAATGACCTACTCCTTGTACTATTGGCTAGTAGCTCATATTCTCAACTCACAGAATCGCAAACAGACTAAGCTTGATCATGCACTCGTGCCTGAAAGAACTTGAATTTAGTCACCCTAATTTGGAAATACCTCGACAAGTTGATGAATTTAAGCAGACAAGAACAAGATGATTTGAAAAATGGTAAAGCTGAAGAGAGAAAATAGAATTACTTGCATCCAATTTCATTCCTCTTCTACTACCTGCTTCCCAAACTTCCTCAATGCAAGTGAATATACCTCTTTCCTTTTCCTAGATGTCCCCTCGGCGACTAATTTGACAGCCTGTATCAAGATCATGCCTATTAGCCAACATCTGAATTGGGATGACGAACTACGAAAAGGAGCATAAAAGCATTTCATACAGAATTCAAGAATTAGATATACATCTATCCACCAATAGGTGACACCTAAATATCATACATAAGAAAGGCCATTCAAAAATAATTATTCTAAACCCATTTAGCTGTCGTTTTGAACGACTACGAAGCACCTAATAAAATTTAAGCAGTAATACAACAATATCATTGACCACGGTACCTCAAGGGCTCCTACAAATTAATGGGGTAAGAAAGGGGTTGTCTTTGAATGAGAGAAAATATCTGAGTAACAGCACTTGAAAATTGTGTCTGAGAATCACATTTAATGCTACTTCAGAAATTAAAGAAGGGCAACCAACTTAGTGAAACATTAACCCTCAATCAAGAACCTCAGAATGAGCTACTAAATAAAAATATAGAGTGCATCTAATCCTAATAAAAACACATCAACAGGAAAAGGTTCCTCTTCTACAGTCATCTTGTAACATCAACCCTCAATCAAGAACTGTTGCCCATGCACACGTCCTCCCAAATAGGAAGCCATAATAAAACAAAAATTAGGAAGTCTTATTAGCTCTTAATCTGTCTACCAAAGTCACCTAAGGGTCCGTTTGGATACAATTTTAGGAGGGAAGGGGAGGGGAGGGGGAGTGAGGGGAGGTGAAGGAAGGGGAGAGAAGGGGAGGGCAAATGGGATGTGGATGTTTGGATAACAAAAATTATGAAGGGAAATGGAAGGGGAGGAATGAGGGAGATGAAGAATGGATGGAGGATTGAAGGATGCTAGTGATATAATTAGAGTCCAAATAATGTTTTCTTTCCAAATCTTGCCACCATTGGAAAGATTATAGTTTGTTCTATAGGAGAGAAAATAATTCCTCTCATTTCTCTCCCCCTCCATTTCCTTTCTCCCATATTTTTTATCCAAACAAAGTAAATTAAATTCCTCTCTTTCCCTCCCCTTCTCTCCAATTCCTTCAATCCAAACGGACCCTAAGTATCCACAATATTCATTGGAACCAAATCGAATGATAGAGATCCAAATTCATGCTTCAACAAAGCCAAGTTCCTACGCTTCGACAACACGTCATGGTTTCAACCAAAATAACTTAGCCCCAAAAGCTTTAAGCAACGAACTACTATGACCACTATCCACCTCACCCTAGGCCTACATGAACTTTATAACCAAAGAGAGTAAATGCAAAAGATTCGACAAGAAGATAAAACAGACCCACTACCATGGATAAACTATGCCCACTTGTAATAAGCTCCTTTAGTTCATCCTCAATCTGAGAATCTGGCACAGATTCATCAATGCACTTGGCCTTTCCCTCTACTAAAAGTGTAATTTCTCCCTTTGGTTGGCGAGTGGTAAATGCTTCCTTAGCTTCCTCCAAGGTACCACGCCAAAACTGCAAAGAAACACAACTATGTCAGAGAAAATAGAACTTAATGGCCCCGATCAATATTTTGCTAATGAAGCCAGGCATATTCTTATGATTGAAAAGGAAGCCCACAAAGGCAGACTAGCTCAAATCAGGAAAAAATTATGTTACACAATCCACATTATTATTTCTCTCATAATTGAAAGCTAATGTAATATGATACCTCTTCATGAATCTTCGTCATTTCTCGAGCTATAACACACCTCCTTCAAGATCACACATTTTACAGAATAGTCAGTCCATTGGTAAATGGCAGTCATTAAATTCTAGAGAACTTCTTTCACCCTTTCATTCTTTTATACTTCCTCCATTCCACTCAATTAGCCCCCATCTTTTGAGAGAGATCTCTAAAAAACATTAATGGGGATAAACGAGTCAAATACTGGGAATATTTTAGGGGAGGGGGCAATTGACCATTCTTAATGCTCCCAAAGTAGACCAGGAAACTTTATTAAGTAGTGGTACAGACGTTCAAATCAAATTACTCATAATGAAAAGGTCAACTACACAATGATAATTTTAAAATGACTCGAACAAAACATTTTAAAAAGTGCTTTTGACAGATACAATTTTGGACGTTGTGAGGCTATAGACGCTATGCCACAGGTCAAACTCGAGTAATTACATATTAGAAATCAATTGAAGCAAGTTTAGCAAGTGTAAAAATACCTCGAGTTACCAAAAATAGATGAGGTTTCTTCGAGAAACTGATGAAGCTTGTGCGGAGGAACAAAAAATATCTGTGTTGCAGCCTGATTGGCAGAGAGCAAGAGCTTTTCTCGTCTAGATCCAGCAGTTTTAGGAAGAAACCCAACTAGATATTTAGAATGGAATTATACATTATAAGGATATCAAAAATCTACATTCCAATGGCATAAAGATAAACAGCAAGAAAAGTAACTCTACCAAAGGTGAACTCATCAGTAGCCAATCCAGAGGCTGAAAGAGCGGCAATCACTGCAGATGCTCCAGGGACAGGAACTACATCAATTTGTGCTTTGGCACACAACTTTGCCTGCAGGCAAGCACCATATTCAGATTATGATGGTTACTACAAAAACACAAGTGCCTGAAGGGATCCTCCAAATGCGGGGAAGGAGGGTCGGATGTACCATGTACGTAGCCTCACTCATGTATTACCAACAAAGAAAAGTTGTTTCCAGATGACCCAGAATGAAAATTGTGTCAAGAATTGTAAAGAATGGGGTTTACTTGACAATTTAATTTGCTTTCAATCATAATCCAGAACCAAAGAATTATGCATCATTAGCTTCATTGGAAATGGAAATGGGCCCATGACAGTTACTATCTAGAATTAATTACAATAGGATCCATTGCCAATTAACAAGACAATTTTTAGGAAAAGTTGAGTGAGCACAAGGAAATCTTGAGTACTTCACAGAGAAAAAAAAAACAAAAAAAAAGGATTTGAGAACAAAACGCCAGCACTGCTCACACAATGGCAACAGACAATAAGCAACAGAAACAAAATGGGGTAAACAATGTACTCTATCATTAGTTACTACTCTGGTTGCCTCCCTTTCTCACTTTGTTTCCATTCCTCACTTTGAGTGATTACTTTGGTTCTCTTTTCATTTGAATATTTTATCGTTATCAATTACCCTCCCCTCCGATCTTCCTCTTGCTTCTACCTTTCTATTTTGCCCTTTGTTTAAAGGCATGAAATAACGCCATACTGAACGGTAGACCCAAACCAAACTCATACCAGTTTGGGGCCAAGATTTTGATGTTGTTTGGCCTGTTGGTTCAAACTACAAAATAATTTTGTCTAAGGCCGTAAAATCAGTACAAGAAGTAACTGTAGGTCAAACACTTGCAATGAACTCCACGTACTAAGTCAAGTTATAAGTGAGTACCACGAAAATTAGTCTCGTTTGCTAACAATCTAAGAGTATTATTAGAGCATGTAGCTGCACTGCTACAAAGTAAAAAGGATGTAAAAGAAGGAAGCAGCAAAATGTTCATAACCAGTGTTTTGTAGAAGTAGCGGTGTAGCCTGAAGTTCAAAAACTAACCAATTCTGATCCAGGGTCACTAATACCAGGCATCCCAGCATCACTAATCAGGGCCACGATTTCACCCTCTTGCAACCTTTTCAAAACCGTCATTTCTCTTTGACACTCGTTAAACTTGTGATAGCTCATCTAGAACCACAAAGAGGCACCCATAAAAAAATCATCTAATATACAGAGTGAATAAGTGATAACAAATCTACCATTTTCCATTACAGTGAACTGATATACATACCAGGGGCGTTTTGATGCCATAATACTGAAGTAACTTTCCTGAATGCCTGGTATCCTCAGCAAGTATCACATCAGCTGATTTTAGCACCCGCAAAGCACTACAGTAATCGAAAAGGCAAAACCTAACAATTATTCCTGAATCATTGCTTCTTAATACAACATGTAACAAGATAAGCTAAATGTGCAAAACGCGAAACACTAATTCTGATATAGGTATGTGTATGAACTTCGTTTTACAAAATCCTAAGTCTACAATAAACCTAACAAATGCGATCCACAACAACATCTCAATCACAATGCAAGCATAGGTAAGAGCTAAATGTTGCAAACTATCTAATCGGTTATAGAGATAGATAAAACATCTTACGACATTCTATAGTAAGGTTAGTAGATTACACGCAAAATCCACTAACATTTCCCAGTTGTAGCACATTGTACAAAACCAGCACCATTTACAATGCATAATACACGAAATAAAAAACAAAAATGATTCCGGAGAGTAATATCTTCAGGATTAGTAGATTACACACAAAATTCCCCATCATTCCGAGACTGTGGCACATTGTATAAATCAGCAACGTATAAGCTGCCAATTAGGTAAAACAAAAATAACCGGAAAAAGCATATGAAACAGCATACGAAACAGAATATTACCGGAGAGTGATATCTTCAAGATTACCAATAGGCGTTCCAACTAAATATAACCCTGGCTTCAAACTCCCCTGCCATGAATCAAAATTATTAACAACACATTATTCTTCTACTCTGTCCCTCCCATGTATTTTGTCGCTCTTCGACTTTTGAAAGTCGACTTCAACTACTATTTTCTCACAATATACAATTGATTACAGCTTCTTTCAAGATATAATATGAAAACTAATTTTGATAAATCAAATGTCGCGAAATTGACATGTACAATTACGACATATATTTGGAGATATTAATAGTCCGAAGTTTGTTACCAATTAATGACATTACCACAAAAACCTAAAATCATCAAAAGTAATCAGAACTGTATATTCACTGAATATTTGACCTAATTGAGAATTCCGATTAAGTAATTGGAAAGCGAACTACTCCCTCCGTCTCAATCAATTCTAATACTAAAAATCGTCAATGTTTGACCTAATTGAGAAATACAAGTAAGTAACTGAAAAGCGAACTACTCCCTCCGTCTCAATCAATTCTTTACCCTAGCTTTTGGCACCGAGACGAGACTAAGTAATTGAGATATAAACAAATGCTCCAGAAAATACTAAAAATCAACAGAAATGTTTTACTGAATGTTTGACCTAATTGAGATATACGAGCAAGTAATTGAAAAGCGAACAACTCCCTCCGTCTCGGTCAATTCTTTACACTTTGCTTTCGACACGGAGACGAGAAATTGAGATATAAATAAATGCTCTAAAAAACACTAAAATTGAAACAATAACACGCGCGCGGGAAGAAAAAGCGACGTCTACGGGTTTACGTAATTAAAATAGAAACGTAAAGAGATGACCGAGACACGGAAATGTAAACAGAAGGAGTAGTACCTGCTTAAGCGAAAATGGTAGGGTTAAAGTGGTGCAAGCTTCAATTGGTGATGAATGAGATTGAGAACAGAATGAAACGACGGCGTATTTGGAGAAACGAAGGGAAGAGGAAGAAGAAGAAGAGAGAGAAGTGCTGATAATGGCGGGAATTGGCGCCATTGCCGTCCATGGTAATCGCCGATACATTTCTTTTTCGCTACTGATTTTTTTGGGTGGGTTTCGCCGTTTCGGATGTAAATTGGGCGTATTTTGAATTGGTAAACACATTTGGGCCGTGTTCTTTTAGACTTAATTTCATGGATTTAGTTCAGATCGGGTCAATTAAATTTATACGGAGTAATAAACTACATGATATTAGGAAAGTAATTAATTTACAACAAAGTGTAGTTATAAATTGGAAAGGTGGGATAATATGAAAAAAAATAAGATTTACATGTCTAACCCGAGTTAAAAAAGAAGACATCATTTTGATGTTAAAGCTTTTGAAGTCAATTTATGGACAATACCATCAGTTGTACGGTGTAAAATCTGAGCTTTATAATAAAGTAAGTGGATCGGGTTTGGATCTTGCAAAACCCGATCCAACCCGACCCATTGTCATCCCTACACTCTACCATCTTTATCTTCCTTCTCTTCCATCACCCTCTCATCATTTTTGTTATCCAAACAACCATAATTTATTTTCCCTCCCCTCCCCTACCTTTCCTTCCCCTCACTCCCCCTCCCCTCCCTTTCCCTCCTAAAATGGTATCCAAACACAACCTTAGACGATAAAAAATTGAGAAGAGTTGGAGCAAAAAAAAGTTTAAGATGATCACGATAAGAAATTGGTTCAATAATTAATCGGATAAGCGTATATAATAAGTATACATATTTTATCTTTAACCGCAATACATACATGTTTTATTATTTACTGAAAAGTAGTCTAACAATCAAACAATAAATATATTACGAGACTGTCCCTAAAAACCTTATTGATAATATAAAGACTATATCCAACAAGAAAATGATTGCGAGCTCATGCCATAAAAATCTTTAATAAAACCGTGGCTGCTTGTAGTATGATACCCTCTAGTATCAAGTGAATAGAAGACCATATCATCATTGAATCGCTTTGGTAGATAAATTCTATTTTTCATGCTACTATTTTTCGTCGATACTGAAAACGACGATGTCGGACTTAGAAATAGCATATAGTCCCCTAAATCGTCTAATTCAACCCAATCCTTGTGTAAGGTATCAAATTGGAATACTCTAACACTCTTTCCAAATTCTTCGATCAAAGTTGATATCAGTTGACCATCAAGTTCTGCTAAATAGCACGAATTTAGTGATACGTCTTCTGGTATTGGACCTTTATGAACCTTCCAACTCCATTCTCCTTCAACCATTTTAAAGATTCCGAGATTACCATTTACGTCTAGAAAATAAAACGCTTCGTCGTGGTACTTGGGACTGGAATTGTAGTTACTTTTAAATTTAAATTCGTTGTCCTCATCAACGTCAGCCTCAAAATAACAATAATCCCATTTGTCATTGCCAGCTTGGAAATAAGAGATTTCTACCCAACCGCATCCCCAAATTCCGACGGTTAGACAATCGGGAGAAGTAGGACATGTCGAAAATGCAAAACTTGAAAGGCCGACAATCGTGTCATCAGAAGGGTATTTGTACCTCTCCTGTGTGAAAGGATTAAGGCACTCCAAAGAGCGTCCCTCAATTCGTGAAAGGAGCCAATCATCCTTGCAATACTCGATTGTCGTCAGCAAATCAGGGGAATAGAGTGCTGGGATAGTGTAAGAGATATTTTGACACGGATCCCGTAGTTCACAAATGCCGTCTTTGTTGTTCTTCAGAGACATGAAAAGAGGATACGAACAATTGGCTCTGTATTGGCAAATTGGGATCGCCTTAGGATTGCGAGGCATGAACCAAATAGGACCATCGGAGGACCACAAGAAATTGCGATGAGACATCAATAAAGTGTAACGGTCATCTTGTAAACGGTATTGATGTATAGTTTGAGACTCGCGCGTAGCCACATATATACAATTCCTTTCTATTCCGGTACATGATGATCCCAAGTAAGAAGCGTCTGCCCAACACCAACTGCAACAATTACCGCCTAATAAAAATGCACGATCTCCTAATGAGTCGACCCTAATCCAACACCGTCCGAAGAGTCTCCAAACAAAAACCTTAAAGATGTCATAGTCTTCCATGTCATGCGACTGTCGGAGTACGATGAATAAAATAAACAATTCACCACAAACTTCAACCAAATAACACCCTGAACGCGGGTAAACCGTATTGATTTTTGAATATGGACATTCTACACCGAATGTTTCGAAAACAACCAAATTCGAGCTACCATCACTATCACTATCACTGTCACTGACCTTAATACGGCCAAAGATTATTTTGATACGGCCATCCTCATACTCATCATCATTTATATAAGCGTAGGCGTATATCTCCCCATTGAGAGAAGCCGTGGTCTGTATTACCACACTTTGACCATCATACTCGAGACTTTGTTTGACCCATTTACAATCGCCCCTTCTTGTAGGCCTACACGAAAACACTAGCCCTTTAAAAAATACCAAGAGGACACAGGAGTTACATACATCTTCAAACGGCGCTGAGGTGAAGATGCACGTGATGCACGTGATATGTTCTTCTTCCTCGGGCAAATCCAATAATTCGGGGAGAAGTATAGACTGGTGGGTTATCGGATTCCAAATAGAGTACATTGTTGGATTAGCTCGTTCTCGTAGAATTAACCAACCGTGACTGGAACCAAGAATGGACTTACCGTCTAAATCGACAATTTTTTTAACATAGGTATTATTATTTTTCATCGCGAAGAAAGTTTGTTTATCAAGTTTAGACTTCGGATTCTCATGAGTACAGATCAGCCATGGCGATTCATTTATAGCTGGTAGCGAGTATATATCTTCTTCTTGTACTTCCATGTTTAATTTTTATAACAAATGACTTGAACAGAGCGAGTAATAATTTATATGTGAGATTTTATAATAGAATTTATACAGAGTGTACAAATTGTAAGAATTGTAATTGAATGTTGCGATTATTATTGATATATCAATGACGAGTATTTATACAAGACAATAACGACAATATGGAAATAGCTAGAAACAGGAAACAGGAAACAGGAAACATAGAACTAGGAGGAAAAGTTAGTTTCCTTAATACAAATCACATACACTTGTGTTATCGTTTCTAATTCCTAATCCTACATGTTTACCAAAAACAAAGTAAAATATTAGGCAAATTTGCCTGGTGTTTTTTTAGACTATTTGCTTAAAACACGTTTATTCATCTCTCTTATTAATACTACTATTGAGGCACGTGCTTCGCACGGAGAAATACCTCAGTTGCGCAATCCGACAGTTAGAGACTTGTAATTTTGTAAAATAAAATGATCACAAGTATTTTGTACTTATAAATTGTTTGTTGTCTCCTCATTGCAAGGTCTTGATATTTAAAATTATTCAAGATCCAATCCCAAACTATCTAATGACTGTAGAAACAAAAAAAAAATATTGTACAAGCATATATGCAGGTGACAGAAAAATTACAAAATAGTAGTGTATATTAGTTTCACTAACACCATTCTTGTTATCCATTGTTTTAGATGGCCAACTGAAACAAATGACCTTATATATACAAAATTCCGACACTAATCTTAGAACAAATTTCAAAATAATTGTCAAAACCCAAACGGAATAGTAGTAGTCCTGCAAATATATAAAACTACTTGTGAATAAAACCACTCATATATTCTCATATGTGAGTGTCCCATTTTGATAGAAAAGAAGATGATTTATCACTTTATAAGCCAAGACACTACTCCCTCTATAGCCAATTAGTTTTAGTGTGGAACCTCCTTAACCTTATGATGCAGACTTTTTCTCCTCCATCAGGGTGTCCAGGCACGTTGCATGATTTAACACTCAATCAACAAAATTAAAAAGAAAAACATGACAAGAGTCATGTGTGTGTAAACTAATACACATAAGCGCAATACTTATACATATTCAGTGAGCAACTGAAAATGAAATCAGATAATAATGGTGTGATATACATAACAATAAGGTGTTTGATAAAATTCTTACTAACCTTCAATCAATTTTCATACAACTGAGTAGTAACATTTTTTTTTTACGTCAGCTAATCTGAAATAAGCTAACATAATCAACAACTGAGTCATGAAGCTAAAATTGGATTAAAACTGTAAATATTAAGTATCCTAATCAAATGTGGGAAAGGAGAGAAACAGAGGATAAATGACAGATCAATTAGTCTTTCTATACACGAATATATCCGTCTATTGCTATAGACGGGTCAAATACAATGAAAGCGGTAATATTTTTTGCCCAATCACCCCACTTGTTATTTGTATTATTAGGAAAGTGGTATTGTATTTGACTCGTCTTTCATTATAGACGGATAGAGAATTTGTGATGAGAGATAGGAAGGTAGATAATAGATTATGTCTTCATCATTGGCGGCCATGTGTCAATTTCTATGACAACTGTCCTTGTCCGTCTATTAATGAGTGGCAAACATCAGCTAGAATTTACAAGGGTAAATGAATATGAAAGTTACGCAAAAGTGGAATGGTTCTTTGAATGTCATAGCCCTTTTTTATATAGGGTATATGATATGAAAAAAATCCATCAAAGTCTTTTGCGCTCTGTTCTTTCCGACTAAAAAGAACTTAACTTAACGTTCATTTTTCTCTTATTAATAAAAAAATCCATCAAAGTCTCTTGCGCTATGTTCTTTCTGACTAAAAAGAATTGAACTAAACTAAACTAAACTTAATAGAGCTTAACTGAACAGAACTAAACTGAATGAAGTTACACTAACAGTAGTGATAAAATTTTGTCAGGAGAAAAAGGAACATACATCGGATATACTACCTCCAAGTTTTTTTGTTTTTGAGCATATATGTATTTTTTTTTGAGCTTATTATCTTAAACTTTATTTATTTTTGAACATATGTGTATTTTTTTGAGCATATTAAAGTTTATAAGTTAGATTTTGATTTTTTTTCCGTCAAAACTCAAATTTAACTAAACTTATACGGAGTATATAATATTTTTAAGTTTTATTGGAATTTTTTAGAGTTTAATGTTTAAGTGAATAAACTCATAAACTTCATAGAGAAACTTAGAAACTTTAAAACAAAACTCAAAAACTTTATTATAATGCTCAGAAACTATAGAATTGGAGGTAGTACATCAGATGTATAATCCACTTACTGGTCAGTAGACATCGGTTTATTGTGAAGATTAATCAGTCAACAAAAAAGTGTAGTGGGAAAGAAACAGAGCAACATTCGACAGCATTTAGTAAGCAGAAATTGTTCTCATAGCACCAACTTCAAAACCAAATCTAGTATTATCAACTTTACATCTGAGATTGCCACATTCCAGCGGGGATATATGCCCCCGAGCTATAATTTAGGTAGTCATGATTTACGGGAAACAGAATACTCGAAGAAATCTGTACCGTCTTAAATGTCAACTCTGAACAGGGTCAAATGATATTAAACCTTGTCATCATGGAACCACCACCTAGTCTCCTTGGGAGATTTCCCATTTCTACAGTTCTTCACATAGCGATCATTGTCTGCAGGGCGTTGCTGCAAATAAAACCCAAACGACACATTTTCAGAAAATCTTGTTGTCTAAGTGATGAGGAAACATAAAAGCAAGGTAGGGAGTTGCGATCATGGTATCAACTATTGGCTATCCAGGTCATGAAAGTTAAGGTGATGGGATTTGAGGTAGTTTGGACTTTGGACTCATGTAAGGTGGTGTGATGACCAAGATCAGGTCATGACGACAGATCTTGAAGTCTCGGACCGATATTCAATAGCATGCCTGTCGGGTCCAAGAGAATCGAGAGAATGAATACAAACCTTTGAAGGAGAGCTTGACAACATTGACAGAATGCTGATACATATAGAGCTCACAGTCATAGCCGGGGACCAAGAATCATATAGAATATCTGCACGGAGAAAAAATAATAATAACAAAGACATCATCAAGGCGAACTAAGACTTCCAAGCATAATTTTGAATAATAAGATGTGTCAAAAGCTCATGAATCACACAGGATTTATCCCAATATCATAAGCAATTGCAGTGAGCTTTTATAAGCGTGAGATATATGCCTTGGCTACGATGTATGATCAGAATATCAGATAGTGTATCATGACCATGTCTTCCTAGGTAAATGCCCATCTCAATCTTCAACAACCTACTAGATCTAATATTTTTTTGGTGGAGTTTTCTTTCGAAGATAAGGGATGTAAATGTAAAGTGCTCCTCCCAGATATATCTGAGTATCTGACTCTGTGGAATTGAACCAAGCTGAGATGACCAGAAGATGCGGGCTGAAGTCAAACCCAGCCAATAGTATGATACTATGATGAGACAATCAAGATTTCAATTAATAGAATACAATCCCACAGTTTAACCAAACACCTAGACAAAGCAGAGAAACTGCAGCAGGAGAATGGTTTAGAAGGTCACAATGTATATTACCTTGCCAGTGATAGAGTCAAAGGTGGACGTAAATTCCTAAAAGTAACTATCTATCTCATTCTTGGCAGATGAAGTGAGAGGTAGGCTGATACGGAAGAAATAAAGTATAAATCATTTGCTAAGTCATTAATATCTTTACAAACACATTTTGGCAAATTGGTGTGTAGTTTCTCTTAAAACACACAGCACTATAGAATGACATGTAGATTTTCTTGTTCTACAGAAAGTTGCTTGCTTGTGGACAGTAGATCAGTTAATACTACAATAGTATGTGAGGTGAAGTTTTAATCATCACTTGCATCTTTCGAAATGAACTCCACTCAGGAATCAACAGGACAAAACATCAGAACATGTTCACACAAGCATAGGATCACCAACTATGTTAACTCATTGACTCAAATAAATGAAATTACAATTCAAAATCCAACCCAACAAATAACTACCCTACCCAAAGGCCATGATTTTACAATTTACAGACACCCTTTAACATCAACATAGAACCTACGAATATCAAAATTAGTGGAGCTATGTACCCGGATTCGTTTATATTTAAGACTGTCAAATGCACAGATAGGTTGTTTAAGAATGACCCATGGTGAAAATCAGTAGAGAATTGTGTTAAACTGCGACTTCACAGTATAAACGCAAATAGTTTGATAAGCTGCCATACTGCTTAAATTCCATCATATTGTAGAACCTAAGAATGGTGAATATTGGTTACTTTGGAAATGGAAATACCAAGCAACACTTTCCAATTTTGTTTATACAAGAAACAATCCACCAATGAGGGATATGCTCCCTTCTTATTGACCAACTTGAATAATTGATTTCCCATATTAAGGAAAACCGAATCTTTCCCATCAATTCTTCAATTTGCAAGACAAACTATGGAAGTATGGACTTGCAATATCTCATTATCTCCCTCATACTCCATAAACTAAAATGATGCTTCTCGTTTATAATTTACTCAATACAGAGTAATCTTCTTCACCACAACTTAAAAAAACATTGAACAAAAATACATACACTTAGTATCGAAAAAATAGAAATGGTACAAGAGGAAAGTGTACCTAGGCAAATATGCCCATTGCTGTAAATGTGAGGATGTGGAGGCGCCGGAGGTACAAATATAACCTGCACATAATCAAGATCCGCAATAACAATTCATCAACACAAACAAGTAAATCACAACCCTAATCAACCAAGAAGAATATAAAATTTTCTTTGATCGAGTACAACAAATTATTCAATTTCTAAATTCTAATCGAGTATAAAAAACTCGTTATTCATTGGTTCTACACTATGATGGAATTAAGTAAAACGACTCAAAATCAACAAACCAGTTACGCTATTTTAGTTATGAAATTGGATGATAAGACTCGTTTCAAAAAATTCTCGTCCCAATTTCATTTTGGCTCAACTAAAATCCGTCTCTTTGTCATCAATGCAAAGATAGTACTCCCTCCGTCCCAATCATTTGTCCAGCTTTGATTAAAATAATACTCATCACAAAGAACATAAAAGGTAAACAAATGAAGTAATAAAAAAGAGGCTAATCACCATAATTCTATTATTGTTGATTACGAGTTTTAAGACAAAAACAAGCGTATCTCGAATCGTAATCACGGAATCATACCTGAGGTGATTCCATAGGGTAATGCTCAGGAAAATCAACCTGAAGCTGATAAATTTCGTTAGCATACAACGTCCCCGGCGCTCCGGTAACCTGAATTATCCATCTGATTACCAAAATCAACGCATTAACACCCTAATTACCCCAAAATTAACAAAACACTAAAAAAAAACACTAAAAATCAATAATTCATAATTAATTGCTACAAAAACCGTTGAAAATTAACATAACCAATCAATTACCCATCTGATTACCATAATCAATCAATTATCAAACCCTAATTACCACAAATTTAACAAAACACTAAAAAAATCAGTAATTAATTGTAAAATCAAACAAAAAAAACCTTTGAAGATTATCAGAAACTTGATGATTGAATCCAGCAGGAGGACTAAGCTGCCATTCAACCAATTCTTTCTGAAGACGATTTTGCGCGATCTTACTCAACGTCTGCACAATTACAATCAATCAATCAATCAATCAATCAATTAATAAAAAAATTAGGAAATTAAAAGGTTAATTTGATTAGATATTGAAGGAATTGGGAAGAATTAGGGTTTGTGAAAACCTTGCGAGTGTGAGCGGAGGAAGTAGTCATGGCTTCCGAGGAAAAAAAAAAGGGAGAGAGAAATGAGAAAGTGTGTTTTTGGGATTATATTCTTCTTGTCGTACTTGCAAAAATTAATTTATCCGAGATGATGGCATTTTCTAACGTCGGTTTAGAATGCCACTCGACATTAAAAAATAAATAAATAAATAAATTGAAAAAAAAAAAAAAAGGTTGTCTCTATTCCTTAATAATTATCAGGAATCTAGAACGGTCCGTTATAAATAATTTTAAGTCCGTTATTTTTGGTGTGGGCTGGATAAACCCTCGAGTATACGTGATAGTCTGCAAGTAACGTATATCAGGTAAGTCATCTAAGGGTGACAGACTCGAAGTCTATTAGGCATGACTCAGTCAATAATGCTCCACAAAATTTCACTCTTGCGGAAGCTTGAACCTAGATCTCCTGAGAATTTCACCCTAAGTTTTAACCACTGTTAACCCTTTTGGGATGAATAGTTTATCGGTTTGGGCGTGGATGTTCTTATTCGGGTATCTTATTTGGGCTACGAGATTTATGTTCTTAATTTTATGACATGGATATTGACAGGAGTTGATTGAAACTTTAGCAGGGGCTCATGAACGGAGGACACCTTTGGCCAATTTGAATCGATGGAGAGAGAAACCGGAATTTTTTCCATTGTGCAAATAAGATTAGTTGGATTAGCCCACTTCTCCGTAGGTTATATATTCACCTATGCGGCTTTCTTGATTGCTTCTACATCGGGTTGAACAAGTGGTGCAGTGTTCTCATCTATGGGATAGTGGCCGACAAGTTCACGGACAATAGACGTTTTCACTGCCTTGAACAAAAATCACACTCAAACTCGAACAGTACCTTCTCAATTCTAACAAAAATTTCGATTATCACCATTCGTTAACTAGAATTTATTAATCAAATTATTATTTTTCTACGTGTTTTTAGAATTAGGTGTTTTATTTAGGGTTGGAAATATTTAATGATGGACGATTAATTGTTGGGTGGTGGTGTGCTGGCAGGGACATGGTGGTGGTGCAATGGCGGGGACCAAGGGTGGTGGGCGCCGGGCGGTGTGAGGATGGTTGGGGTGTGGTGGTGGTCGGCGTCTGGTAGTTAGTGGAAAGGGATAGACGACGTGAGGACGGTGCGGTAGCTCGCCGATGGTGGTTGGTGTTGGCGGTCGGTGGGGCGGGGTGGGTAGCCGGAGGCTGTTTCCGGTACTTATGTTTATATAAGGAATCAATACTATATATTAATTCCAGAAACCAAGGGACTTCAATGTAATTAAAGAAATTTATACAAATTAAATATACTATATAGTTTTAAATCGATAGCACCGTGTGATGGACCTGATAAAGGGACCTCAATATAAATATTATATAGTTTTGGTTAAAAGTATAATATAAACATGCCTTGATTAAGAATATTTATGGAAACTACATTAAATTAAAGTAATTAAATTTAGAAAACACAATAATATAGTAATTTTCCTTAAAATTAACATGCCCCACTTATGGAATTAATTAGTATCATCCTAGAATTATAAATTAAGTTAAATGTAGTAAAAGTAATAGTAGCAGCAATGAGTTTAATAAAATTAACGGTATTAATGTGGGAGTAGTGACAGTTATAATAATGACAGTGGGAGTAGTGAATGTAACAACGAATGTAATGAAAGTAACCGTGATAACAATGAGAAAAAGTATGAACAATTAAATAACCAATCGACTCAAGGAAATATTTTATTTATTTAAATATAGACGGATAAAATTAACGGGAATAATGAATTTAACAAAAAAAAATAGAGGAATTAGTAAAAGAAATAATAGTAACCACGGGAGTAGTGAACGTAATGATATTAACAAAAAATGTCGTGAAAGTAATAATATTAATAGCGAGGGAGTGAACGTATCTCATAATTTGAAAATAAATTTTACATTTCATTATAATTACAAGATATGTCATAGAAAAATATATTATTAATAGTAAACGTGTGAGTTAGACAACTCCAACATAGTTTATTTCATTGAAAATAAAATTTAACGGTAAATAGAGGTAGCCCGGGCGAAGCCGGGCACGAAACCTAGTAACTGATAATACAGAAAACCAATTTTACAAGCAGATGCAATACTTTGAACCATAGGTTGCACGCAACAGTTGGTACATAGAAGTATAGAACACACTGTTTAGTACATCAAATTTACAAGCAGATGCAATACTTTGAAACATAGGTTGCAGATGCATTTTGTTGGTACATAACACAAACTGTATAGTACATAATAATTATTTCGACGCGTGAATTATCAAGGTAACATCTTGTGCAGAAAAGAACTGATGGATCCCTTCTCAGGATGTCGGTGTGAAGTTTCATCGCTTGCCCAGTACTGCATGTGGACTCCAATGGCATCCAAGTAATGGCTACTTCTTCCATGGAAGCCAACAATTTTACCGTCTTGGTGTGCTGAAGAAAAATGTGTGCCTACAGTTTTACCATGAGGTCCATATTTGCCTTTGTTGGTGTGAAATGTTAAAGATCTTATGACCCTTTTCGGCATATCTCCTGGGACTGTGTCGTAGTATCCGCTGATGCTGGTTAGGACTTCATATGGATAATCAAATTTGATCTGTAAGATATGCCAAACATGTGAGGTTTACATATCCATTCTCAAAAGTATGGTCCATAATTCGATTTCAAATGTTTCATCTTCATAAATAAAGTAAATGATCGTTATCCTTGATTACAAATACTCTCGATAAAAATCTAAGAAGTATTGGAGATGTCTTAGTCTAGTGGTTAAGACGGAGTTATTGGGGACAATAGGTCCAGGTAGGGGTGGGCATAATCCGGTCCGGACCGGAAAAATGGACCGGTCCGGACCGGAATCGAGTGGACCGGAACCGGAATTAAAAATTCCGGCCCGGTCTCCGGTCCACCATTTTCCAAGATTCCGGTTTCCGGTCCGGGACCGGTATTTTACGGTCCGGACCGGAATGCCCGGAATTATGGTTATTTTCATTTTTTTTCTTAAAATTGTATTTTTATTCCGGTCCAACCGGTCCGATCCGGTCCAATGGACCGGAATTTGAAAAAGTGGGTAATTCCGGTCCAACAGGTCCGGTCCGGTCTTGGACCGAAATTTTTCCGGTCCGGCCCCGGACCGGAATTTTTGTAATCTGGTCCGGTCCCGGTCCGTGAATTTTGCCGATTTCAGTTCCGGTCCGGTTTTGAACCGGTGCCCAGCCTTAGTCCCAGTTCGAATCCCCCTCCCCTCTATTGTAATGCGACTAAGTGCGCGCTTTGTTAGACCAAAAAAAAAAAGTCTAAGACGTAGAGTTGCATTCAATGACAATCTCTGCAAATTGAGATACGGCAAAATAACCCCAATGCCTCAGAGGTGGGGATGTGCCGGCCTTACCACTGCGCTTGAAACATAGAAAGATTATTTCATGCTAACGGATGATGGAACTTGGGTCGAGAAATACATTGATTGTTATATTAAGTCGGCTTTAGATCAAGGTATTTCAAAGCCTAAGAATAGCCAGTCTTTGGCTTCATTAAACTGGTACAACAACAACAACATTGCCCCTGTGCCTCAATGGCTCCGGCAAATTGTTGGGGGGGGGGTTGGATGTAAGCAATCTTACCTTGTGTTAGCAACACAAAGAGACGGTTTCCGAATGACCCAAGATGAAAATATTCTACATTTCTACTGCATTACTACAACATACCTGATAGGTGCAGCCATCATTGACCTTTCCATGTATAGGGGTCCACACAAATCGGCCATTCAGATCATACTCAAACTGTACAGAACAAATTGCATCTCCTCTAGTTAGAAGAACTTTCCTGACCCCTCGATACACTCCGTCATCCCATGGCTTACCTCCTTCGCCACCCCACGGCCCAGTCTCAGAGTGAGACATTGGTTCGCTTGGAGCCCCCTCCCAAGGCCTACCTCCTTCCCCTCCTACTGATCGCAATTGGTAGGGAGCTGGTTCCCTCGGAACCCCCCATGCTACCTGTAAAACATAGCATTAACCTTCAACATCCCAGTGCATCAAAGAGTACTGCCTAATATCGCAATCTTACCTTTGTGTTGAATTCACAAAGAGGTTGTTGAAAGCATAAAATATACCTCAGATCTTTTCATCAGAGGAGTCATGTTGAATGGGTCAGGATATGAAGGTTGTAGCAATGGTACTGCTTCGAGTACATGGACTCCAATGCTATGTATGAAATACCCGTTTGTCCCGTGAAAACCAACAATTGGGCCATTAGAAGTGCCTGAGGAGAAAGAAAACCCTTGCTGATCTCCAAATGGTCCATAACTCCTCCTATTAGTGTGAAAAGTAAGTGATTTTATGACCGTAGGGCCTCGAAGGATTGTAGATCCGTAATAGCCAGATATTTGAGTCAGAATTTCAAAGGGATAGTCGAAAATAATCTGTAAAATGCAATTGAACAAATGAGTAACATTCTGTGTTTAAAGCAGCAGCTGTACAAAAGCAAGAGTGAGAGACAACCTTATCAAGCTTTAGGCCAGCAGTACCACCATTCTTTTTTCCCCAAACAGGTTTGCCATTGTGATCATAACAAACTCGAAGAGACACCAGTCCTCCTGAGCGTGTGATTTGTATTTCACGTACCCCTGTATAGATCCCATCATCGAATATTGTTCCACCTTCACCTCCCCAGGGTCCAAACGAAACTAATTTTTTGCTACTGTGAGGATATGGATTAACCGGAGCAGTAGAAATCAGCTGACTGCTAGCAATATCATAATGATTCTGTCACAGTTCAATAGTTGCTCTTAGAATCATGGGGAAAAATTGGAAGCCTAATACATACAGTAATAGATTTTCAATTAGTCTTGTGTAAGACCATTTTATGAATCACGAAGCTATCAGTACAATTATGAAATGAGGTTTTGTCATTGACTGACTAAATCAAAGAGAAAAGGTGCTGAAAACAAGCATACAGAATTCCCTGTATCTATATTTTCATTTGAACTGTTGAGGTAAAAGTTTTGATACATCGACGGTAAATATCTAAGATAATTATGATATGATACAAAGATATTTACATTATTAGACAATCTTTCAATAAAAATAATAATACTCGCATAGATGGTAAAATATGGCCCAAGTATCATCGAATAATACAAAATTAAGGGAGTAGCATGCAATACCTTTGGTGGTACCAACAGATTAGGCCTTTGATATGGATTAACTGGAGAAGAGTAATTCATCTGGCCACAATATTAAGGAATTTAGCATACCACGGTTCATAATAACCCTTTAAGAATCAGTCAGTAGAAGAAAAACAAGAACATGGTGGACTTAACCATTTGCTTGGATACAAAAGGCAAAATAAAGGGAGGGGACGGAGATGGAGGGAAGAGAATAGGAAGCAAAAGGATGGGAAAATGGGTTCCTCCATGCAACCCAACCCAAATATGCTACCAAACAACAAAAATTGCATCCTCTCATTCCCTTCAAATCCCTCCATCCAACCTATGTTACTCCGACACTTCACTTAACTGTCATGTCGCATGTCCGACACCTACCTGTCCGACACCGACACGACAGTTTCACACTTCATTTTAGACCAAAAAAGGGAAAAATTCGCACAAAATAGCCGTATCCGACAATCGACACGTGTCAGACACGACACCCGTGTCGGAGAGTCAGGGTAACGCAGCATCCAACAATGGGTAAATGATGGATGAAAGACAGCCATAAAGAGTCGAACAGACGTACGAGTTTAACGCCGATAGAGTCAAGGTATGAACTAGACCGTCCATAGAAACCCAACAGCTTCCCGGTACTTGCAGTCAATGAGAAAGGCATTCCTTTATAAACTCCAAAAGGTCCATACTTTCTTCTATTGCTTTCAAAACAAAGTGATGTGACGATCACAGGGCCGCCACCTTGAGTTACTGAAGCACAGGTTCCACTGATAGAGATGAGGAACTCAGTAGGGAAGTCTAGCTTGATCTGTACAACAACAGTTCAGCTGTAAAATATATGGTCTTAAAACTGAGGTGGCTTAAAAAGCAGCACCAGCAACCGAATGTCTTTAATGTTCTCTCGCTTACGACGAGGTAAGGGGGTCAAAAGTACGGAGCCTTGTCAATGTGTAAAATAGCACAAAGAGGCTGTTTTGTTTTGAACATCATATAAAGAAGTGTGGACAATTTAGTGAGTTGTTTTGCTTTGAATATTCAGAAGCCAATAATAGTGAAACTTTGGGACCATTAAAAAAAGAAACTAGGTGGGTTATATAATCTGGTATAAATTATAGATATTATACCTTATCAGTCTTGATGACACCGATGATACCACCATGTTTTTCACACCAAATTGAGTGATTGTCCTCATCATACTCAAACTGGATGAAGTTTATTCCTGCTGAACTGCCGATGATTACTTGCCTTACAGCAGGATAGACTCCATCATCCCATGGAGTTCCAGATCGGCCTCCCCATGGTCCAGCTACTACGTGGGTTGCATCACCCGGTTTCCAGCTCTGTACCATTCATAATAAATAGTCTTCAAATTATAAATAATAAATCTAGAAAATCACAAGGACAAGAAACAAAGGATGGAAAGCGAAAAACAGAGAGAGTTTTAGATTACCATTTTATTGTCAATCCTCTAGTGATAGAACTCAGAGAAGCGAGCGTAAATACAATTGAAGGGTTACCAGCTGGGACTCTGGGAGTCAAAACATCCAGGTTGAGAGCCATTTATAGATGAGAAAAGCATTCTTCAGAACTCCTGTTTCTGCTTAGATTCGTCATCTGACAGCACCAGATGCTGCAGCAGAATATCTGCACATTCATGGGTCTAGATTCTTCGATGCAATTGTTTATGTAACGAAAAGCTGATTCTTGATGGCAATAAAAGACAAAAAAAAGAACCAAATCAATCAAGAGCTACTGCGAGGTGTAACTTTGTATATCACAAATACAAAGATATTTGATGCTTCCATTCGGATGGCCCCTACCTTAAGGATGCTTATTAGCATCTGATCGATTTACTTTCGATTAAAAAGCAAGTAAACAACTCCCTGATAGGAAACTGTCACTTCAGAATGGTTTAAGTGCGTTTGGGAATCTGTTCATTGCAGTATCTTTGATTATAGTACACAAAGTCAGAAATATTCCCACATGAACTACTATTGTAGAAATCCGTGAGGCATATATGCTTCAGAAAATGCAAGAGTTGGACAAATCCAAGGATTTGTTCCGAGCCAATATTGAAGAAGAATCTTCAACTTTCCAAGAACATATAATTTATAGTAGTAACTCGTAAATAATTGGGAAGGTAGCTGGTAGCCACTCAAGAGCCATGTTTGTAACTTGTCCCTTTGAACCAAAGCAATGCTGTAAACTGGCACAATATCCATGCCAAAAGAAAAACACAACGTAGATTCGAAAATTGAAACAAGGTTACCTCTGCAGGTACAGCACATAATCAGTGGGCTTGCAGAAAATATACACGAGGTAGGACAAACACAATGGAATTCCCAGCCATATTCTCATTAAGAATATCATTAATTGTTGACTTCCTGTCACATAACGTAATTGTAGTACTAATGGTTCGACAAAATAAATGTAAACGATCAAAGTCTGCAACTACAAAAGTAACCCCCTGAGCATAACAAAACAAATCTATTGTTGTGAAAAGGTACGACAGCACTGGCCAAGGGAGCAAAATCTTCACTTGGGATTGAATTGATTAAGTCAAGAGCTTTGGCTCAACTTGCGACCAGAGAGTATCTCAGACTCATGCAGCATGTGATTAATAAGCCCTCTTGCAGCACTGCATCAAGATGAGATAGTGAGGGAGGGAAGAAGAAGAAGAAGATGAAACATGTTAATGCTGCTGCAGTGAAGGGGAGGCACGCTCACGAAGGGCATAACTTGGCGAAAATAAAATAAGGTTATACTATTACTTGTATATTCAATTTACATGTTCTACATCGAATGACAGCGTGCATTTTTATGAACATAACCGAACTTAGAAGAGAGACATTTGATGTGGGAGAGACAGTAAAGATTTCACAGATCAACTGGGTAAACTTAATGTTAGCCACTCATGCAACCTATATATCTAAAAGATTTACGGGGAGGATTTAAGGGAATAATACTTACTCATCCTTCATCTTCTGGATCTTTTCAGGATCTGTCTCATGCATGTTTTTTTTGAATTGTTGCCTCACCATACTAATCAACAGTTCCGTGTTATATTGCTGCATATTTACAACAAATGTGAAGAAATATAAGATTCCACACGTAGAATGTCAACAGGAATAAGAAGCCCAAAGACATTGGCTTAAAGAGGGAAATGTCGAAAGAGAAGGTTCCATAGGACACTGGTATACCTGAATTTGAATGAAAGTACAAGAACAGCTACCAAAAATAAAACAAACCAACAAGCAATGATATGATATTCACAGCTACCATCACATAGCTAATGTCTCAGCATCTGGACGTCATATATGACACCCGTTGGCCAAACTACTTAAGAACACCTCCAAAACATAACCGCAGTTCTTTGAAAAATGAAATCAATGGAGCAACTAGATACTCCGTATAACAAGTTCTTTGAATCCATAAACCACAAGCCAAGGTTTTTCCCAAGTAATTGCGCCATTCTAATTACTTTCAATAAGAGACATTTTCACGTAACTTCCTATAGACTTCACTGAAATTGTCGAGTACAAAAGCTACTCCCTATACGTTCAACTACTGCTGAATAAAGAGTGCTCTATTCTTCTCGAACAGTGCCAACTAGAATGTTGCTCATTGACATGGTGGTCAGGTAGTAGCAACTTGACACATTTGAAAGCCAAAGGCAACCTAGAAACATTTCAACTATGTTTAGACATCACTCTACGCAGCAGATCTAGTCACATGTAAAACCGTTTTTAACACAAAAATACGTATAAAATAGATCCATCTACAAGCAGATCATGTCCCACTTAACTGAGGGGAAAAAAACAATACGACAACAATTCTTTTTACAACATGCTTGTATAAGGCGGCTCTAGTGCTCTACACAAAAACTGAGGAGTTCCGGAAAACCTACACTTGAGTTTGTAGTAACAATTCATCACATCAGAATTAGAAATCAAAATGATTCACAACAAAATTGAAAGGAATACATCAAAATTCACGCACCTTACTACCAATATACTTCGCTCGGCGGAGACATTCCCGATACAACTAAACATCAAACAACAAAAACAACATTTCTAATTAGCAATTAAACTTAAACTACGCAACAAATGAGCTCTAATTCTTCTGTAACACCATTGTAACCGTAAAACGGATCTAATCCACATTAATTAGATCCATTTCACCCTTACAACGGTCTTACTGACAAATGAGATATTCCACAAGAAATCAAAAAATACAAAATTAAATTCATACTTCCTAAATACAAAATTAAATTCATACTTCCTTTCGAATCATTTCCATACATTTGTTCAAATTTCGAAAATTGAACAAACATATGAAAATGACTCGAAAAGAAGAAATATATATTCCCTCCAAGCTCCGTCCCAATCATTTGTTTACCTTGATTAAAATCCTCCTCACAAATAATAAAAAAAATTAAATAGGTGATCGGGACGGAGGGAGTAACAAGATATACTAACTCTAATAAAATTTGAACAAACGTATAGAAATGACTCAAAACGAGGAAATATATATTCCCTCCAAGCTCCATCCCAATCATTTGTTTACCCTTGATTAAAATCCTCCTCGCAAATAATAAAAAGGTAAATGATCGGAACAGAGGGAGTAACAAGAAATACTAACTCTAATAAAATTTGAACAAATGTAAAGAAATGACTCAAAACAGGAAATATATATTCCCTCCATGCACCATCCCAATCATTTATTTACCGCTGATTAAAATCCTCCTCGCAAATAATAAAAAAAATTAAATAAATGATCGGGACGGAGGGAGTAACAAGAAATACCAACTCTAATAAAATTTGAACAAACGTATAGAAATGACTAGAAACGAGGAAATATATATTCCCTCTAGGCTCCGTCCCAATCATTTATTTACCGTTGATTAAAATCCTCCTCACAAATAATAAAAAAATTAAATAAATTATCGGGACGGAGGGAGTAACAAAAAATACTAACTCTAATAAAATTTGAACAAACGTATGGAAATGACTCGAAATGAAGGAGTATATAATAAGAAATACTAACTCGAACGGCATTGTTAGCGAGCTCCGGAGGTAACGAACCTTGCAACGACGGCATAATTAAACTTCAATTTTTTTCCCTAAATCACAATAATTTGAGCTAATTAATATCAAAATTTCAAATCATAAATTCTTAAAATCAAAAAAATAAAAACAAATTTGAATCTAAAACAACATACAGTAAATTAATATCTAGTTAATGATCTAATTAATAATTTAATGATCAAAATTACAACAAAAATAATCGAAGATTTGATGGAGATTGAGTGTTTACCTGATAGATTTTCGCAAGAATGTTGATTTTTCTAATTTTATTTTTGTCTTTGTATTTTTAGTGAGCTTGGTTTAGTGGTTAACTGAGTTAGCCCGGTATAGATACAAATGAAAGAAAGCCCAATGATAAGATGTGTTATCAGCCCACAAAAAATAAGGAGTTGGATTGAGATAACAAAGGCTCTGTTTGGTAAACGGCGTATTAATTTCAGCATAAGCAGGTTACAAAAGTATATTATAAATGACAGATTTTATCAAAAGATTTGACTAGCATATTATAATTAGCAGAATTAATTTGGGGCCCTGTTTGGTAAACAACGGATTAATTTCAGCATAAGCATATTGCAAAAGCAAATTATAAATGACAGATTTTATTAGAAGGTTTAACTAGCATATTATAATTAGCATAATTAATTTTAGTGTTTGGTAATTGGCAGATTACAATTAGTAGATTGTTAGTTTTCTTTGTAAAATGGAAAAAAAAAATCTATTTTACAATATCCTAACCAATATGTTGGGGTAAACAGCATATTGTAAAACAGCATATTGACCCCAAATATGTTGTTTCAATATGTTGTTTACCAAACACTAAAATTAGCATATTGATTGGTCAAACATGCTAAACTCTTGAATATGCTAAAAATCGGCCAATATGCTATTTACCAAACACCCCTATCATAATTGTTCTTTCATGTATAACTTTTAAGCTCAGTTTCGTTTAATTTGAGCTTATTGTAGTTTAGCTCAACTTCATTTAGTTCAGTTCAGTTCAGTTCAGTTCATTGACTCTTACTTTAGCTTCATTCAATTCGGTTAAGCTTCATTTAGTTTAATAATTCAGTCTAGTTCAACCACATTCAGGTTAGTTCATGTACATTTTTTATATACTATCCGAAAATTACCTTTTCCCTCAACCAAATAAGCTAAACTTTTTCTCTTCTTATTTTATTGGAACCGATTCACAAATTCTCTAAATTTTTTCAATCATAAATCTTAATTGTCATGGAGTATTATCTTCAATCATAAATCTTAATTATATTGTCATGGAGTACGCATTAGGTTCCTACAACTTAGACGGATAAACCTGCAAATCTGTTATAGTTAATTTCTTCTATATTGTCATACTTGTTTGCGAATTGCAATACTTAACTTTTAAATTACACCATTTGATTAATTTGTTTGATATTCAAATATTAAGAGAGCAAGTTGAAAATAATTCAACTATATACAATGACGAGGGGGTTGAATTCCCTGGGCCATGCATTCCGGCACCACCACATGGACCATGTAAGTCACCCCTTTAGGGGGCGGCAGTGACCAAGTGATCATCGCCTCAGCTGGTAGTCGAACCCGGAACCTCTCAACTCCTACATTTCTGCAAGTTTTAAAGTTTAACCCGGCTACCACTGCACTAACACCACTTGGTTAACGTCATCTTATTTTTCATATACGAAACATGCAGTTATAATAACTTAGAAGGAATTTGTTTTATGATCCACAAATATTTGTGTAAAGCGGTTCCACACAAATTTATCATAAAATTGTACTCCCTCTGTCCCGGTCATTTGTTGTCCTTTTCCATTTTTGGGTGTCTCAGTCATTTGTTGTCCTTTCTATTTTAGGATTGCATTTGATGAACAATTTGTTCATTCACACTCAATTTGGTCCACATGTCATTTACTAATTGGCCCTCTCCTCTTTCGTTGGTCTTTGTGCCAAAACCAAATGACAACAAATGACCGGGACGGAGGGAGTATTTTGTAATAATCACTTTTATTTACTCATTAACAAAGTTGTGTTTATTAGATTCATTTCACAACTATATTATTAATCTAAAACTATCTTACACAAATTTAACTAAACATTTATTTGTATGTGTTTAGTTTTGACCTTTACATCGGCCAGAAAACTTGTGGACAGTTGGACATTGACGATTTCTCGTTTTCAAAATTTGATGTAAGAACATGGACATTTTTGTTTTATTCAAATTTGTAGAAATCCTATTTGAAAGAGAGAGTTCACCAAAGTGAGTAAGTTTACCTCTCCAAGTCTTTAAGTGTCAATACATATATAGCAATCTTAACAAAACATTTAAAAGTAATAAAAGTCTAATTTCGTTAAACTAATACTTTCTTCATTACAAATTTTAAAAATTCTAACATAAAGTAATCTATTTATATTGTTCCTTTAATTTCTAATTCATTTTCTATTATCTTAATACCGATTATCGTCATTCCAAACACGTCCAAAAGAATGACTATATGTTAAAACAACGAATCATTTTGACACTAATCTGAGTAATCTCTAAGTTTATTGTTTTTACCGTGCCACAATAGTTTTAGCCTTTATTATCCGCGTTTCTTAATTAGTCCTCAATTTTACAATTTATTAGTGTTATTACTTATATACTCTTTATAGTGTTGTATTTGATCGAAAGTACTGGTCAAGTCATTAGATTTGAGTAAATCGTCAAAAATCTTCTAAATCAAGATAATACTATTTATATATGATTATATGAAGACATCAATGTTATAGCCTTATAGGTCATTACATAATTTCATATATATCTTCATACAAAAAATAAAGATTAAAGAATGGACAAGCATTTCTTATTGCATGCATGCACTTGGCACAAATTAGACCAATTGAGTAATTGACTAACATTTGACGTGAGACAATACTTGATTAATAACACAATCTTTTGTCACGGTACTTGTTAGGAATTTGTGCCTTGAATTTGCGTCGAAGACGATAAGACAAGAAGAGACGAGTTGAAGCAAAGACAAAAGAAAGGTGGCTGGCAAAGCTTCACGCGAGTCCGCATGATTTCTACGCGGGTCACACGCATGACTGATTTTGGCATATTGCTTTACGTGGTGTTAATTGCAACATGGCTTACACTTTAGGCGTTGACCTTAATAAGGACTTTAGTTTTAGTGGGTTTCTTAAGCTAACTATTAGTCCGTGCCTTTTCTCTTGTTTGCACTTATTTTGTTTTAGGAAATTAGTTTATTAATTTCCTAATTGTCTTTGTTTCCTAATTAGACTAGATCTCTTATTTTAGGGTGGAATAAATTTATATAAAAGCCCTTATATCAGTCTAGGTTAATTAAGGAGAAGGAGATAATATTTGTGAGCACAATCTTATGAGAGTCGTTTTGTGAGCTTCCCTCCGGGAGGAAGCTTCAGTTTGTTCTGGGCTCAAGTGGATTGACGTTCGTCTGAATTTGGAGATTGAAGGAGTCTGTTTGGATCTTGGCGGCCACAAGATCGTTTGTCCTTCATCTCGTTTGGGTAGTCTCTTTTGTCTCTTTGAGATTACTATTTTGTTGGTAGAATAGGGTATACTTTTGGCTCATATTGAGCGTGTGTATACCGGTCTGCTGTTGTACTATTATCTCCACAATAGTGAATTTTGCTCTCCTTCAGGGTGGACGTATTAGCCAGTTGTTTTACTGGTGAACCACGTATATCTGTGTGTCATCTTTATTTATTATTCGCTATATTTATTCTTATCACTCTAATCGATAAACTATTGGGTAACGGGACGCCTCCGTTACAACAGTACTCCTCTTAAACTAGAAAACGTAATCTAGTTTGTTAAGTAGTTGTCTTCCTCACTTGTTGATCAAATATTTTGGTTAATATTATTATTATTATTATACAAATTGCTATACGTGTTTAAAATTACATGCAAGCCGATACATTGGACGGTCTATTTTAATTAAAATGGTTGCTCAGAAGAAAGGGCAAATCATCCGATATTATTTAGACCTGGTTGAACTAATAAGTATGATTGATTGTACAGCTCAATCGTATAGATGCAGAGTCGTTTAATAACATTTTTAAAAGTTTCTTAAAACCGAGGTCTTTTAAATTTCTTTGCCGGTTGAATGTCCCCCAGGCTGAGCCCTCCGAATTTTTTGGCAAATTGGTGTTTATTAGCAAAATAATTAGGGAGTTGGGGTTGGTTTGAAACTATTTAGATTTATGGTGTCCACGTCATCATTTTTTTTTTTTTTTTTTTTTTAAATTTTTTTTTTTTTTTTTTGAAAAAAAAAAAAAGTGAATAGTAAAGCCGCTAAGAATCTTAGCGGCTTTACTATTCATTTTTTTTTCAAAAACCGTCACCTTCTAACACTGATGACAGCCTATTCTAGAAATGAATAATCACCAAAGACGCTAAGAAAGTTAGCGGCTTCCTTATTTCTCTATTTTTCATAAACTTATGACATTTATTATCAAAAAAAATGACAAAGAGACAAAGCCGCTAAGAAACTTAGCGGCTTTGCCTAAAAATTGGGAAAAAAATGAAACTGATGACGTGGACACCATAATTCTAAATAGTTTCAAACCAACCCCAACTCCCTAATTACTAGTTTGAATGCCCGTGCGTTGCAACGGGGTAATTAACTTAGTAAACAAAAATTGGTTATAAGGTCTTAATATTTACATCTTATGTCTTATCATTTATTTAGATAGATCAAAAGTCAAAACATTTTATTTAAGAGACGCAAAAGATGTTAGGTTGATAACTAAGTTCCAATGATGCCTCATATTTATAATCATAAGACCACTACATCTTATGTTAATCTTTCAATGTGGGACAATTATATTATTTTTATATAATTTTACATTATTTTTCAATGTGGGACATATAACATACTAAGAAATACACAATTTTATATATATATACAAATTATATGAAATTTATACGCTAATGATATCATTTTTACCACGAATCAAATTATGTTATTTTCATAATTTTCTTAACGATATTTTTTTTGCCAAATGAAATGTAAAATTTTTTATATAAAAATTAGAAACATCACTTGAATATAATATAGGAAATATATATTATAATAATTAAAAGTTTCTCTACTTTATTTTTTACATCAAAAAATATTATTTATGATACTTTCCTAAATTAATTTTTAAGATCACCCCACCTTATGATAATTTTCTGATGTAGGACAATTCAATTATTTATATGTAGTACTCCCTCCTATTCTCTATTTTCTTCCCTATTTCCTAAAACGGATTATTCAGGTTTTCTTCCCCTTTCCTATTTTGGTAAGTTTTTCACCTATACAATTACCATTCTATCCTTACTACTTTTTAGTATTTACAATTTATGCCATCAACTTATTTCCTAATCCAACTACTAACCCAACTACTTAACCCACCCATTAACACTAATCCCAGCCCAAATAGTAATCCGGCCCAACTAATCATAAAACCCTAATGACACCCGCCATATTTAGCCCCCCCCCTAATCAGAAACCCTAAGAACTCCTCTTTCTCTCTTCCGCCATCTCCTCTCACATTCTCTCTGTAAATCTCACTGATTTTCTCTCATTTCTTCCTTTGATTCTCATCAAACCTTATTCCTCATCACTGATCCATACTTTCCCACTCTCCTTTCTCTCAATCAATCACCATGTCAATGGATTTATACCTAAATCGCCATAAATTTGAAAACTTTTCGAAGTTTACAGCAGATCTGAGTTTTGTTGACTCGGATTATGAAGACGGTCCTTGTTTATTCAACAACACTGTTGATTTTGTTCAAGTTGATGATGATTTTGTTCGAGTTGATGATGATTCTGTTCGAGTTGATGAAGATTTGGAGGGTGTGATTCGAAATGATGTTGATGGGAATATTGTGACTGATTTTGGTGTTGCGGTGCTTGAATCGAGATCGATGATGATTTGCAGAAACGAAGGGAAGAAATGGCGGAGTTTGTTCGGGTTGATTCTGAGAGAAGAATGAAGAAGATGGTGGAGAGGCGTGAAACCAAAGAGCATCGTCGTTGGTTTTTGATGGAATTGTCAAAATATTGGCCTATGTTTGGCCTTGAACTTGAAGATGACGATGATGTGAAGGGGGATGGAGTTACTGCAGATGACGATGATGTTGATGTTCTTTGGTTATAGTCGGGACATACCCGAATCTGTTGATATTGTTCTTGACACCTATGGGGAATGGGATACTATTGTCCCTGATTCTCAACCGTTACCTTTGTTTGGGGAGGTTTAATTCTGTTTCCCTGATTCTTTTAACAATTTTTTTTTTTTTCATATGGACTAGTGATGATATAAGTTGCCTAATATGGGTTTTATACTCCTTTTTTTTACCCTGTTATTGCTCAATGATCTTATTTGAGAGCATAAAACACATTCCATGCATTACGCCACCACAATAATTTGTGATGCAGGCTATGCAAGGAGTGTTGTTGGTTATGTCCTCATCTGATTCCAAACTGTTGAAGTCTTACCGAATTAGCACTGCCTAATTTACATTTCATTAAACTTAATGTGCCCAAAAGTTCATACAAACTTATGCAAAGTTCAAAACAACCTAAAACTTACTACTGCATGCTTCATATGCTTCTGTTATGCTTTTGTTTACTCCAAAAAACTTGCTTCATCTGCTTCTGATTTACTACTGCATGCTTATCTTCACTTGTTCAAAACTTGTCTGCTCTGCTTCATAGTTGGATGCTTCATATGCTTCTGTTATGCTTTTGTTTACTCCCAAAAAACTTGCTTCATCTGCTTCTGATTTATGCACGCATGTCAATGTCCATTTGTTGTTGTAAATTTTCAACCTGCACTGCATTACTAATAACACCCTCTTCAGTAATGTTACCAACGGGATCATTTTCACTGTTGGGCCATTCTGGTACCGCATGTTCGTTAGTTCTGAAATATTTTCTGCAGCACTAATTGATTCCAACAATTCACTTATTGAGCTTGCATAACCAAGATTTTGTACATATGTGATGCACTCTTTCACTAGTTCGCATCGCCAGATTAGATATTCAGGTAGTATACCTTGTGCTGCCAGTTTTGACTTGTGCATATGAGGCACTGGATAATCAATCCCACCTTTTAGCTTCATAATTTCTAGCATACATGCCTGCAATGTAATGAACACATAGTTCAGTTTCAGTACTTCTAACTCTGTAAATGCTTTAATTGTGTTTTCAACAAGCTCGTCAACTTTCTTGGACTTTTTCTTTTGCTGAAGAGCTTGAATGGCTCTAAAAAAGCCCAAATCCAGTACATTTAAATCTGGAGAATTAGGAGGCTGATAACTAAATTGAATATTCCACCCATCTGCTTGTCCATGCTTCTTGAAATCTGCATCTTTGTTAGTTAGATGAGGTCTTGCATTATCCCGTTGTATCGAATTTTTTTTTGTAGTTAGCTGCCCATTTTGCCTTAATAGTAGGCAACACATTGGTAATCAACATCTCCTTGGTGACTTGCTTAGTTATTGAGTCTATAGACTTTGTTTCTAATGTCCCTGCACTTCTGTTTTTTGATTTTCTCTTAGCTGGTACCTCCATTACAAAAGGCCATATACCAAGTTTTCCATCACAAATTACTTCCTTGTTTGGACCATATTTAGGTCTTGATACACAACACATGAACATGACTTTAGTTATGAATCTTTTTGATTGAACACATCTATGGGGTCTTTTTTCTTTTTTGCCTACATAAAACCTTTGAGATGGTTTTGTTATAAAAAACCATTTCTCATCCATGTGCACTACATTACTTTGGTCTTTAAAAACAAATTGTTTGGTAAGCTTATCATATTGAAGTTGTGAAAGACAATAAATTAATCTATCAAGTTTGTTCTTATCTGTCAATAGAGGCTTGACTGCATTTGTATGTGAGTCAATCAGCTTTGCTTTCACCCATCTGTTGACTGTTGATTGACTAACACCCAGCCCTTCACTAACTCCATGCTGAGTTGTCCTACTACCCATCTCCATATTCTCTAGTTTGGTAGTGTCAAATGTGAGTCTGCTTGGCATTCTTCTACCTTTCAGTTTGCTGTTGACATTGATACCATCTCCTGCAATATGCTGCTTCTTGGCTTCATTCCAAATGTCGGTCCATTGTCTTTCTACAAACCCCAAATTGTGCTGCTATTTCTGACATTGAACCATGCTTTGGTTTACCACCACTGCTTTTTTCTAGTAAAAGATCACATATTCTTGATCTTTCTAAATTATCCAGATTTTTTGTCTTCATTTATTGAGAATGTTTTTTTTGTGTTTCTGAAATGGTAAGAAAGTTGTTGTTTGGCTCTATGCAAATAAATGAATTTAGTTGATCATCCTTTCTATTTATATCATCCTTGAACTTTGCATCATGTTTGAAAACATTTGGGCGCATAAAATGAAATGTTAGTGAAATTTGGCTCCTTATTTGAAATTTGGTGCCAAATTTGGAGCCAAATTTTCATAATCAAGGCCATTTGCGATCGGTACTTACTTTGACACTTGGGTTTTGTGTGAAGGACAACCAACTTGGTTGAAAAGAATGGAGAAACCCATCATCAAATCTGAAGTCCAGATTAATCACCCGTTTTTTTTTTTTTTTTTGGTTTCGTGTTGCCTAATTAGCTGTAATTAGTGTAAGAAGACACTAATCTTATGTCCAGATTTATTAAAACGTTTATTATTGTTAAATGGAGGCATGTCTCCATATGTAATGGTTGTTAAACAACCTTGTTTTGTATAATTATCACTAATGATGAACTAAATGGGACAGTTTAATCCCATTCTTAAACATGTACTAATGTTGTTTTATTTTTTGGAGGGAGCAATTAACTTTATGCTTTATCTTATTTAACTACTAATTATTCAACACTCTCTCCACTCAACAAACCCCACCAAAGTCCTTTATTCATTCTTTATTCACTTTCTTAAAATTTGTGCCCCATCCAAAGGGGAAGAAAAAGAAGAATAGGAGGGAGTATATTTACCACACCTGCATTATTTTTCAATGTGGGACAAATAACACACGAAAAAGTACACCATCTTTTTTGCACTTATTTCGATCTCCAACCCGATTTAATAATAATGAGAAAATACTATACTATCTATTTATATTCGTACGTTCTTTTCCATTTTTTGCCACAATTAAAATATGTACAAATGATATGATTTAAATTACATTTTTTTTTCCTAACACGACTTTTAAGATGTAATTGAGGGAGCAATAAAATGTATAAACAAATGCAAAATATTTTCTTTTTCTGGTGCGATTTTTATTAATGGTTAAACATTATGATGTGTTATAGTTACTCAAATGTAATGAGGCATAATATTACCTATATTTGAAAGTTAAAAAGATTTAATTCTACTATTTATCAAAGTAAAAAAGCTCATTATTGATTTGTTTGTGGATTCAAGATCTTTTTATGCATCACTTGATTGTATTATAATTCTTAAATTTTCTATTTTTTTTTTTTTTTTTTTGGTGACGAGGGGTTAAATTTTCTATTTTAGTATAGAGATTATCATTATATGACACATTAATAACCAATTTATGTATATTTAGCACCCATTTTATTTTTTTATTATGATTTTATCTTAAATAAAATTATTATATTATCGATTTTTTTAAAATAAACATTATAATATCACTAATATAGTAATATATAATCGCTTTTATAAATATTTACGTGATTAATATTTGTATGGTATTGTTGTAACTAAGGTTTGTCATTAATACAAACTCCTATAAGAACTCTCTAAGATAATTTTTAAGCGATTCAAAAGATCGATTTTGGGTTGATACCCCTAAGTTTCAAATATGACTTATATTTATAATCATGTGATATCTCACCTCATGATAATCTTCTAATGTGGGACAATTCAACTATTTATATGTAGTATATTTACCACATCTACATTATTTTTCAATGTGGGACTAATAAATATGTGCAAATAATATGATACTATATTCTAATGCTAGCATTTATTTACCACGAATTTAATTATATAATTTTTCAAAAAAAAAAAATTATGTTACGTTTTTGCTAAATGAGATGTATAAGTTTTTATACAAAAATTATATAATGATATAAACTCTTAAGAGCTCTCCAAGACAATGCTTAAGAGACTCAGAAGGTTTTGGGTTGGTATTTAGGTTCTAAGGATGCCTTCGATTTATAATCATATGATTACCCACTTTATGCTAAACTTTCGATGTGGGACAATTCTATTATTTATATGTAATATATTCACCACACCAACATATTTTTCAATGTGGGACAAATAACATACTTAGAAATACACCATCTATTTCGCACATAATTCGACATCTAACCCGGGTTAATAATAATGAGCAAATACTATACTCCCTCGATTCAAGACCAAATACAACATTCATTTTTTACACTATTCATGAACGAATAGAATCTTTACGATTTCTTGCAATATGTAAGACAAAATATGGTCATGTGAGATCTTATTTGATTCACTTATAAAGTACAATGAGAATATCAAATTTTTAAATTTTTTATAATGTAAACTTAAAGATATTTACGTTGTAGTTTGTGTCTTGGCAAGTGTGTAAATGAAAATGTTGTATTTGGTCTTGAATGGGGGAGTACTATTTATTAATATTCGTACCTTTTTTTTATAATACTTTTTTGGCAAATGAGATGTATAAGTTTTTATATAAAGATTATAAACATCACTTGAATATAATACATAATATAGAAAAAATATGTATATATCATACTGTGAAGATAACGATATAAACTCTTAAGAGCTCTCCAAAACAATACTTAAGAGACTCAAAAGCTTTTTGGTTGGTATATAGGTTCCAATGATGACTCCTATTTATAATCATAGGATCACCCACCTTATGTTAATCTTTCGATGTGGGACAATTTTATAATTTATACTTATTATAATCACCACACTAACATTGTTTTTCGATGTGGGATATATAACATATTAAAAGAAGTACACCATCTTTAATTCTCGTATGTGCAAATCATATGAAATCTATACTCTAATGAAAGCATTTTTTACCACGAATCTAATTGTATTATCTTCATAATTTTTATAACAACATTTTTTTGCCAAATGAAATGTCAAAGTTTTTATATAAAAATTAGAAACTTCTCATGAATATAAAATAGGAAATATAGATATTATAATAATTAAAAGATTCTCCACTTTATTTTTTATGTGGAAAATATTATTTATGAAACTTTCCTAAATTAATTTTTGATGATGTGGACGCTCTAGAATCGCTCGAAAAAACTCTCTTTTATATATATATATATAGATTTTGCTAATAAACACCAATTTGCCAAAAAATTCCAGCCCTCCGGTACTATTATTTGGGATCTAAAACTGACTTTACGAGCCAGCCTTTTTAAATTCGTTCGACAACCTTCTCAAATAGAAAAAATTATGAAAAACACAATGTTATAAGATCCAATCAATGATATTATACCTCAGTAGCCAGTGTACACCAGAAATGAGACGATAATTTCTTGCAAACTTGAATGAACTCGAACTGTATCCGATCCGGTTGACTTGTTTACCAGGTCTACGTGAACGTACTGTATTAACTTAGAAAAAGAACACCATGCATTTAAGAACAAAATTAAAAGAACTTGAAGATTCAACAAATTAAACGTTAGGTTAAAGGTATATATCAGGATGAACAGCTGCCTAATTGTTAAGTAATTGATGGATTAATTGGGCAAGTAAAACAAATAAACAGATGATGTTCGATGTAGTATAGTAACCAATAGATCCAGAACAACCACCACCATGCATGCGTGTAGTTGGTAATCGATAAGCTTGATTAGGGAGGTTTGATACGGTGTAATAACCATCTTAATTATATTAAAATTTTAATTTGTTGGACACGTCTTAGTCAAATGCTTAATTTGGCACGATATTAGACCTCAGAAGCATCTAAATAAAAAGGTTTAAATGGATGGATATGATGTTATATTATACGTAAATTATACTATACGATAATTGGATGAAAATGACCATGATCATTTTATAATAAAATAGCGATCATTTTACGTTAAAAAGTGATCACTAATTATTACTCCATAAAATGAGCACTTTTCTTCGTAGCACAATACAACCATTTTATAAAATGTAATAAACTTACAAAAACCTATCTTCGTTCGCTGAATAATTATATATGAGTTTTTAGGGGTTACTTATGGATAAATATTTGTAAAATTTATAAGTAAAAGATTCCACAATAAAACAAATAAATTGTAATCAACATAAAAAAGACTAACTAATCACAAAAAGTGCGTATCATTCGAATTTGTCACACTTGGATGGTTGAATTAATATAAGTGAATAAGTGATTAGTAGGTTATTACTTATTAGGTAGACCTGGGATTATTAGCAGCGGCAAGTTCTCTCGTCATCTAAAAAAATATCATTAACGTATTAATGAGCAACTTGATAGTGTTAATTATTTGACATTTTTTTAGTGGAATAGTTATCTAACGTGGGGGGTGGGGGAGTGTCTTACACTTGGCCTATCTTTGTCAACGTTTCTTTAATTATTAGTAGTTGAAATTGAAATTTAGGGTTTAATGATTATTACACTTAATTAGTCAAAAAATTAAAAGAGTAATTAAGATTGGTAAGCTGTTTATTATGCTCTTCATCTCTTCATCACCATAAAATTTAGTTGGCGGATCGATCCCCCACAACTGCGATTGAGAGGGGTTTAAATACCGTAATCCTTGGACACGCCCCGAAATCCGGATTAGTCGGCCCAATGTGGTTCGGATTACCGGATGGTTTAGACCAAAAAAAAAAAAATTAGAATTGTTTTAGGGCAGTTAATTGTGCTTGTATTTATTGTATTTAATTAATGATTATTTCATAGGTCTTATATTACTCCAAATTTCAACTTTATCCGGCCAATTTAATCCCTCCTATCTCCCTCCTTTTCCAAATCAGACTTAGCTAATTTTTTTAATGGCTATATCAGATAATTTATATACGTTCTTTATTTAATTCTAAATTAATTCATTGTCTTTCTTCTTCGTTTACTCATCTCCTTCCTAAACTACCTCATATAGCGCGGTAAAAAAATTAGTTAACGTTGATTTGAGAAGGGAGGGGAATAGGAGGGATTAAATTGGCTTATTTGAAGTTCCGAATAATATAAGAAGGACACACATAGTTTGGATTAAAAATTTAAATAAAACTTTTTATAGGAGTACCTTTTTTCGTGTATAGTGGTGGAAAGCGTAAATTTAATTAACAATTTAACTACACATTATTCCATGCCGGAGTATATATTATTTCTCTTCCATATCATTCATTGCTTTATTAATGAGTGTCATATCGTTTCAGGAAATCACTTAACTCGTTTAAAAGATATGTAGATAAGAGGTAACTAGTTTTTAAACCCGTGCACTGCACGGGTGGTAACGGAAAGTTTTGTCATAATTAAAAACTTATATAATTTTTAGATTTAGTAAATTTACCAAATTATAGAAAATTTTACTTTGTCTACCTGTATACTTTGAAAATTTTATTTTAAATCTTATTAGAAGCACTCTACCATTTTTTTATTTCGACTTTTTAAATTATGAGAGTGGAAATCTAAAAAATGAATTAAGATTATTGTAGATATCACAACCTGTTTATTTACGTAATATATATTTAACTTTATGCATTATTATACACTTTCAACTATATTATTTCTCTTGTTTGATCTCCTTCGATTCTCTACGTTCTCTGACATTTTCTCACCCACCCATCCTTTTTCTGGAGGTCAGAAACCAACATTGGCCACCACGGCCAACTACCTCGGGACCCACCCAACACATCCTCCACCACGTCCAACACCTCCATTCCACTGGTTCACAACCTCCCCCTCAACCTACCTCATCAGCCTCTATAACTAACCACCACCCTCCAATCCATATTCTACCTCCTCCAATTCATCAACCCCAACCCTCTCTTGCCTCTATCATCCCTTACATCCCCTATATTTCCACCGTACTTCCAACATGATCATCATCCTAGTCCCACTCCATGTGTAACCCTCTAATACTCTTACGCATGCGCCTCCTCACCCCATCATTACCCATCCATATTATTACTACAAAGACTTAAAGTCACAAAAATGGCATTTCGTTTTCGTCATCTTATCAAATAATATCGTTTTAGTTAGACTTACTAAAGACTTAAAGTTACTTAGCTACCGTACCAGTTAATTTTAGAGCCTTAATCTGTTAACGTAAGTTATATTTATCTTTGTCGACAATTAATCTTTCATATAATTCCAAAAAAAAAGTTACTCACATGTCCCCATAAATAGTGCTCTAGTATTTACATATTACTTTCTCATTTAAGTTTATTGGTCTCATTACTATGTTATTGTCCAAATATGGATATAAAAATGAATCAAATAAATCTATTAAACATTAAAATATGAACAAATTAGTTAAAATAATAGTAATATTTTGTGATAATCCGAATCACTCAACCGCTACCAAACAATTATACATGTATTAAAGAACTTAAAAGGTATTTGTAACACTGAGAATTGAAGAATGTGTAAAAAAAAAGTGACGTGAGTACGAAAGGCGAGATACAAAATATTTGTTTCAGACTTGCCGATATACGAAATCTAAAAGTTTATGAGTTGTTCTCAACCGGATGGATTGTACTTGAGTACTTGACTGAAACGAAGGGGGTGTTGATAAACCTGCACATTTAACAAAATTGACTTGGAGATCGGAACCCTTTTTTCATACGTAAATAAGAGGTTAAATGATTAAAAATACATCATTTAACCCAAAATTATTCGACCGATAATGACCCGACCTGAACCGAAAGGGTAGGCTGCTTCCGATATGACTCGAGTCTCGACCCGACTTGACCGATCGAAACCCGATCCAATTGACACAATTGCCACCCCTAGGCATAATCAACAAATGACGATAAAAGTTGTCAACCTTGGCATGATCAACCGTTCCAGACTAATTCCAATAGTAATATATTTAGGTTAACTATATGGATAAAATGATAATAATAAGAGACGATGAACGTATGTCTCTTGAGTAGACTATTTCAAAAAAAAAAAAAAAGCGACAATAATTTAAGCTCAATCTTTGATTCTTTGGTAATAATAGCACCTGCAAACCTTCAACATGACATTATTAGTGAGACTAATCATGCCATGGAGGCATGGATTAAGCTCTCTGTTTTCCCAATCTTCGTTGATAATATGGAACACAATATTTATACAGAGAAGATGCAAAGTCATACAGCTAACCTATAGTTTAGGAAAGGTAGCAATTAAATAGAAGATTTGCTAGCTAATTATACGGAGAAAATATGTGAAAAATATAGTAACTAATTATTGTTAGGAAGATTTTATCATTGTGGAGGTTATTGCAATCGTAATTTGATTTCCATCTTTCACAATTATATATTATATTTAATTTTATATTTAATATTCATATATGGATATTAAACTTGACATTAAAAAGGTGGATAACATGTGGCAAAGTATTGTGAAGTGACACGTGGTCCACGTGGTAATCAAAGAAGTAGCTGGTTATTGCTTTAATATAATATATATTAGCTGGTGAATGACATGTATTTACCCATATTTTTGTAGAATAAGGCTGAAATTATTTGCATTTGACATGTGGCAGAAGCCATCTGCCGATGACATGTGGCAGATGGTTTCTGCTTTAATATAATATATGATTAACGAAGAGAATCCAAATCGATAAAACCGTAGCTTATCTATAATAGTGATATATTTAATCCTATAATTAGCTTGAATAGTGCACTTAGAAAAGGACGGTGGCTCAATTGTGATCACAAATACGACGATATGAATACGTTGCACGTACCGACACATGCATGGTTGTTAGTTCACTCTATTTCGAGTATAAAACGGTCACTACTTAGCAACAATACATACTACTACTTTTTTGCAAAACCTAATTGATTAGTAAGATTAAATAATATTAATATAATATTAATAAGCTTACTAGTCATACTTACTTGTGTAATTAATTATGGGAAAAAACCCTAGTGAATATACCATATTGGTGATTACTACCATTTGCATGGCGATTACGATGAGCTTGAACTTTAATGAGGTCGATGCTTCTGATCCTCCTCCGCTTCAAGACTTTTGTGTTGGTATTGAAGATCCTAAGTCTGCAGGTTCGATTTTCATTTAATACAATACTCGTATATATTTTTGTTTTCCAGTCGTTCAAATCGATAGTTGTTATTTGCTTGTTCTCTACGTTGCAAAATAATTATTGATCGAGATGAAAGGAGTATATATTGTTGAGTAATAATATCTTCGATATCATTGTGTGGTATCTTGCTAAGAAGTAGTTAAGTCGGCGAGCTTGACCATGTATATATAAACTGTAGTATATATACTAACACAAATTCGCATTTGTGAAGCACTAACACGTCATAAACTTTTATGACGTTTCACAATCGATTTAAATAATGTTAAATAAATTTTAAAAAGTGGTTATTGAGATGTCACAAGTCATTTTTATCCCAAGCAAAAATAGCTGATATACGAAAATGAAAATTTGTTGAGTTGTCGAATTAATGACTATATCATCATGTCATATATATATGGATCACTACATTAGATAGAATATTTTATTTTATTTGCACAAGATTGTTAAATACACGTAGCAATTTATGTTTTAGTCATTTGTTTAACTTTTTCTCTCTTTTCGTGAGTGAAATTGTAAATAAAGGTAATTAAATACGAGTAATATTCTGTAACTCTGTAAGTGATACTAAAAGACTAGTATAGAGTAATATTTTACATAGTAATTCAGGCAAAAACTATCGCCATGAATTTAAAAATTTCTCTTAAATCTACATAGAATTTGAGTAGAGATCACCTGTCCCACTTTTATGTCCCATCTTGTGTCCCATTCCCTTAAGATCTTGACACATCACACTTGAAATAATAAAAATGGTAATATTATATCTCCTAATGCTAATGTGTCATTAGGAGAAGTAATGGGACACAAGATGGGACATAAAATGGGACAGAGGATCTGCTCTGATAGAATTTTAAATTCGTAATTTATTTATTTGGCTCCACAATTAGGGTTGAGCAAAACCGGTTACCCGATCCGGTTTTGCAAACCGGTTCGGTCCCCGGTTTTAAAAAACCTTAAATTTCTTAAACCTCACCCGCACCTCTTTTAATCCGGGTAACCGGTTTTTCTGAAATTTTCAAACCGGATTTGAAAAGCGGTTACCCGAACCGGTTTTCAAACCCGGTTTTTGGTTGAATGCTCTTGAATGGCACAATAATTATGCTGCCAATTTGACTTTTGAAGTCAGTCGTTGTCAAATGTTAAAATTACTTCATAAAAAAGTCATATATATTAAAGTTCAAAGAGTCATAGACATGTAAATGGTGTTCAAAACTACAATTAAAGAGTCACAGACATCTAAAATTACTTCATAAAGAAATAGGCTTTTGATGTTTTGGGCCTAAGTCTTTGGCTTGGGTGTGTTTAACTCATAAATGAAATTATGTTTTTGAGAAAAAAGTCAATCCGGTTTTAAAAGCGGTCTCCGGTTTGGTTTTATTTAGACCCGCACCCGCACCTCATTTATGCTTAAAAATTCGGTTCGGGCCCCGCACCGGAAAAAACCCGAATTTTTCGGTCTCCATTATTCGGGTTTCGGTTCGGTTTCGGTTTAAAAATGCGGTTCGGCTTTTTTCGCTCAGCCCTATCCACAATTGTTTTTTCACATTTTGCTTGCTAAGATTATGTTTTATCAAATAATGTGCACTTAGATCGATTATGTTGTATTATATATCCATGGAAAAATTTTAATTCCAATTTTCTCATTTAATGGGAAATACGCGAACAATCGGTCTTCTGAAATTGTAACAAATTCCAATTTTAATTCCAATTTTCTGAAGTTGTCGACTTAATGGCTACATCATCGATCACTACATTAGATACAATATTTTATTTTATTTGCACAAGATTGATAAATACATATAACAAATTTCTGTTATAGTTATTTGTTTAACTTTTTCTCTTTTTTCGCGAGTGAAATTGTAAATAAAGATAATTAGGTAATTAAATACTCGTATTATATAAGTGATATTGAAAGACCAATAATATTTTACATAGTAATTCAGGCAAAAATGTCGCCATGAATTTAGAATTTTTTTGTAAAATCTAAATAGAATTTTGAATTTGTAATTTATTTATGGATTTATTTCGCTCCACAATTGCTTTCTCAGATTTTGCTACGATTATATTTTATCAGCTAATGTGTACTTAAATCGATTACGTAGTACATATTATCCATGGAAAATATTTTAATTCCAATTCTCTCTTTTAATGGGAAATACGGGAACAATAGGTCTTCTGAGAGACCGTATCCATCTTGAAAAATCTAACATTGTTTTTTCTTTTTTTTTTTTTTTTTTTTTTTTTTTTTTTTTTTTTTTTTTTTTTGGCAGTGTTTGTCAACGGATTGATATGCAAAAACCCAAAAAAGGTAACAACCCAAGACTTCCTATTCAAAGGGTTCAACGAAACAGGAGACACAAACAACCTCCTCCATATAAACGCAACATTAATAGACGTAGAACGTCTCCCATCCTTAAACACACAAGGCGTAGCAATAGCCCATATCGACTACGGTCCATTCGGGTTAAACACGCCTCACCACCACCCTCGCTCATCTGAAATCTTCGCCGTATTAACTGGCACCTTATACGCGGGTTTTATAACCTCGGATTATCAATTATTTAGCGTAGTACTTAATCCAGGGGATTTATTCGTGTTTCCTCAAGGTTTATTACATTTTCAGTATAATTTGAAGAAGAGTAAGGCTAGAGCGATTGCGGCCTTTGGTAGTCAGCATCCTGGCCGAGTTAATAGTGCTCAAGGGTTGTTTGGTACGAAACCGGCGATTTTGGATGATGTTCTTACTAAGGCTTATCAAGTTGATGATGAGGTTATTCAGAAGCTTCGAGCTCAGTTTTCTCGTTCTTTAAATAATGAGGTTCATATTGGAAGATCTGGTAATAATTTTGTTAAAGATGTTTGATTAAATGTACGAGATCGCATGTGATAAGGTGGTATTGAAACTCGGTGTCATTCAGTAGCTCCCTATCACTATTCATTTGCTTATGATTTGTTGTATATCATTAATAAACGTGTGTATAATATACTACTCCGTACTTGTTTACTTAATTATTTTGCAATGTGATTATAGTGTCAGAATAAAGGTACTAAAAAAATGCATGAATACACACACTTTGATTGAATTGTGTTTTATAAAACCTTTATTTGTTGTTTTGGACGTCCATTTCATTTCATTTGTAGATGATTAAAGCAAACGATGGCTTCAAGACCTTTAACTGATGGTTATGTTGGAGTCTTAACATAAAATTGGGCCGTGTCAAACCCAGTTATAAAAATGGTTTAGTGCCTACAACTCTCTTTTGGGCTTACAGAAGCAATCTGCTCCGTACTCCGTTTCAAGATCACATCGTTCGAACGTCTAAACCTTAGACTCTGATACTACTTGTTGGGCTCGTAGTTGCGTTGTCATTCACTAGTCCACATTAGTACGACTTTGGTCCAACCCTCACATTTCGGTTCTTAAACTCCTTTTAAAATCCGTCGGTAAAAAAGCACGCTCGTTATAAAAATGTTCTTTCATCCTTTTGTGATATAATTATGAGGTAGAACTTGAATTTGCCCCTAATAAGACCTATCTATACACGTTGAAAAGTTGTATTAGTCATTTTTTTTATTCCTACAATTGTATTATTAGGAGCAAATTCAACTTCTATCCCGAAATGACCCAAACGACACAAACGATCCGACCTAAAATAACCCGAAAGTGACATGAGAATATGTTAACCCGAAAATCACTCGATCCGAAATGACCCGTCTTAAACCTGGCCCAAATGACACATTTACCAGGTCTAATTATAAATATGTTAAGAATTCATCAATGAAAAATATGCCATTCTTATCCATTTTATCATTAACTAGTATAGATCTCGCGCGAATGCGCGGTTTTTTAAATAGAAATATTAAAGAAAATAATAATTATACAACTAAATCAATTTGAAATTTAATTGTAAAATTTATTATTAATGTTTTGTATTAATCGGTGGAAAAAGGAAAGTTCAGTATAACTCAGTTATAGATATAACTAGGTTTGGTGCCCGGCTTCGCCCGGACTACCTCTATTTACCGTTAAATTTTATTTTCAATGAAATAAATTATGCTGGAGTTGTCTAACTCATACGTTTACTCTTTGTAACATATTTTCTAGGGCATATCTTGTAATTATGATGAAATTTAAAGTTTATTTTCAAATTATGAGACACGTTCACTACCTCGCTATTAATATTATTACTTTCACGACATTCTTTCTCAATATCATTACGTTCACTACTCCCGCGGTTACTATTGTTTCTTTAACTACTTCCTATATTTTTTTTATGTTAAATTCATTATTCCCATTAATTTTATCCAACTTATATTTAAATAAATAAATATTTTCTTGGGTCAATTGGTTATTTAATTGTTCATACTTTTTCTCATTGTTACCACTATTACTTTCACTACATTCGTAGTTACTTTTACTACTCCCACTATCATTATTATAACTGTCACTACTTCCACATTAATACCGTTAATTTTAGTAATCTCGTTGCGGCTACTATTACTTTTACTACATTTAATTTAATGTATAATTCTATGATGATAGTAATTAATTACATAAGTGGGGCATGTTAATTTTAAGGAAAATCACTATATTCTTGTGTTTTCTAAAGGATTGTACTTTTTCACATACGGATTTACTCTTTCACATATGACTTTTACAATATTACCCTTTATCATTTTTTCATCCCTTCCACCCAATTTATTTTTTTTCTCTCCCTTCCCTCGTCTCCCTCCACCACCAACTCACCAACACCATCTCCTTCACCAACTCTGGTCAATCCAATTGCCGGCAAAACCTCATTCCGAACAATCTACTTCTGCACACTTTTCAATAAGGATGTCAGAATTTATAAATTCCGCAGATCATCAATTTTATCACATTTGTAAAATAATCTTTTGAAGACAAAATGGGTAGAACTTCTACTCAAGTTGCTCAAAGTTTGAAGATTTGGTGTGTGCTCTTTCCGTACCATGAATTTGAAAAGCAGCATGGCCAAACAGATCAACATGTGATACTAATCTATCCAAAGCATCCAAAACATCATATTCAACTCGGAAATTCACATATAAGATTACATTTTCTCTAAATGATAACCCTAATAATTTCAGTACATCGTATTAATAATTGCTAAATAACATAATTATTTTACTAATTGGAGAATTATAATTCATTGTTCAACTTTTTAGAATAATTAGATTCGATTTCTAAGTTTGGAAAAAGGATATGTGATATGGAAATTTTTCGTATGTGAAAAAGTAATTCCGTTTCTAAATTTAATTACTTTAATTTAATGTAATTTCCATAAATATTCTTCTCAAGGCATCTTTATATTATACTTTTAACCAAAACTATATAATATCTACATTGAGTTCCTTTTATCAGGTCCATCACACGGTGCTATCAATTTAAAACTATATAGTATAATTAATTTGTATAGATTTCTTTAATTACATTGAAGTCCCTTGGTTTCTGGAATTAATATATAGTACTAGTATTGGTGTCCGGCTTCGCCCGGGCTACCTTTACTTACCATTATATTTTTTTTTTCATTAAATAAAATTACTTAAATAGTATAACCCATAAATTTATCATTAATATTTTTTTCTATGACATATCCTAAATTTACGATGAAATAAATTTTGAGACAAATTCACTACTCCCGCTATTAATATTACTACTCCCGCTATTAATATTTTAATCTTATTAATAAAACAATAGTAAAACCATTTCACTACTTGCTCATAATCATTGTTACTTTTTTCCGCCGTAATTATTGTTAGTGTCACTACTGCCGCTTTAATATTGATAATTTCACTACTCCCGCCGTAATTATTGTTACTTTCCTATTCCCGCATTAATATTGATTATTTCACTACTCCCGTTGTTGTTTTTACCACTTTCACTAATCTCGCTGATAATATTGTTACTTTAACTATTCAAATGAGTGATTATTATCATATAACTATATCAAATGTTACTATACATCTAATAAACCATAAAGTTTAATAAAATTGCATAAATTTTAAATTTAATATATAATTTTATGATGATAATAATTAATACCATAAGTGTGCATGTTTATACTAATTAATTATTTTATTTTAAGAAAATTGATCTTCAAGTCTTCTATAAATATTTAGGAAAATTACCAAGCATCTTCTTTCTTTTAGTCTTTTTGAAATTGACCATCTTAATTAATTATTTTAGTCTCTTACAAATGTTTAGGAAAATTACCAAGCTTCTATATAATTTAATTTTAACCCAAACTATATAATATTTGCATTGAGATCCCTTAATCGGGTCCATCACACGGTGCTAGTGATTTAAAATTATATGGTATAATAAATTTGTATAACTTTCTTTAATTATATTGAAGTCCCTTGGTTTCTGGATTTAATATATAGTATTGATTGATATAATGAAAGCCAAGTTATAGGTATGATATGATAAAAGTCTAATTACAGATATGATATAATGAAAGCCCAATTACAGCCAAATTCATTTAGGCGGAAAAATTTTGGAGATCTCTTATTCTTTTAGTATAAGGGGATTAATTCATTTCATGTTCTCCACAAATGGTTGTATTATTATATCGAGACTTTGCTCTTTATTTGATGGATTACGGCTATACTATATAATTTGACTCTAATATTATAGTCATAGTTGTTTTCTTTAATTAGTTTGTTCTAAATATATTCGTGCTTGCACTCCTAGGTTTCGAGACTTGGCTCTTTTAATTCGCTCGACGTGCTTCGACTACGATGTTTGGAGACCCGGCTTTGAATGTGGATCATATTGACTTTTTAATTACCTCATTGAATTATTTGTGGAGCACTAGCACGGGCTAACCGCATCCACATTCGCATGTGAATTACTCTTTTCATTTCGATTATTTGCTTACTTCTGATTTAACCACTTTACGACTTTGTAAAAACGGTCTCTTAATAAGCTATTGAGATACCGTCTTTCGTGAGACTTACTCTTTCCGTAAGACTTTGGAAAGACGATTATCAAAATAAATGAGTTCTTTTGATTAATAAAGATATTTAGATATTACTCAGCAGATTAATATTAGCAGAAACAGATTGGTCAAACAGATTATAAATGACACATTAGATTGACAGATTTGACTAGTATATATTTTAATTGGCAGATTTAGTACGATACCTTTTTGAATTATGAAACATCTGCCGAAAATATGCCTCTTACTTTATAAAATTTTTAAGAAAAAATACAATTGAGTGTGAATATGGAGAAGTTCTGATATTAATTTACTCAATTATTATAACTTGTATAGTTCTATAATTGTGTAAATACACTACGAATGTAAAAGAGAGAAAAAAAAAACAACTCAACCGTAAAATAGAAATTCTAAGCTCGCGTATCAACTGTTAATTTGTTATTACTAAACAATAAAAATAAAAATAATACGTGTGACGTTACTTATTTCATTATCAACATACATTTGACTTTATATAAATATACATAAAAATTTATGATAAATGAAATAAATATTAACATAGTTGCTGCCCTATTGGGTATAAAAATGCCCTAACTGAATAGCTAATTATCCATTATCTATTGTACTAAAAAACCTTAATATTTGTCAAATTATGGTAAAATTATGGGAAACTTGTGTTGCTATGTTAGTCATTTGCATGGCATTTGCTATGAGTTTTCACTACTATAAGGCAGGTGCTTCTGATCCAGCTCCTCTTCAAGACTTTTGTATTGGTGTAAATGATCCTAATTCTGCAGGTTCATTTTTCTTAATTACATTTTTGATTTTACCTTCTTAATCATTGTCTTTTTATTTTAATAGTTCGTGTATATAATACTCCCTCCATACCAGACCAATGGTAACATGATAAAAAATGGGGTTTTTAAGAAAAGATGGTGAAAGCAGGGGTAAAGAGGGAAAAAAATAGGTGGGGTATGTAATTGTGGGTTCATTTGTGAGTTGATAGGTAGGGTATGTAATGACATTTTGTGTAAATATAAAAAAGGTATAAGGATAACTTGGTAATGTTGTGGGCCAAATAAGGAATGTTACCATTGGTGTGGTACGGCCGTATTAGGTACCATTGGTCTGATATGGAGGGAGTATTAAGTTTAGTCTAAATTTGAATCGGGTGGGATCATTATTAGGTGATAAAGTTCTTCCTAAAATTACTGCATTTTCAGGATTCAAACTCGAAATCTATTGTTAAGCTGGAATAACCTCTTACTATCTGATTTAAATGCTTAGTTATAAGTTTCTTCTTAATCATTGTTTGCTAGTCATTTATTAGCTTAATAATAATGGAGTTTCACCTTGTAATGAATATATTACACATAATACTGTCCTACAGAAATAACATTTTGTCTCTATAATTATAATACTCCTTCCATTATTTTATATATGTCATTCTCACATTTCGAGGCACTCACTTCTCTCTTCAATATCTCTCAAAATATATAAGTTAATAATATGAAATGTATACTCTTTTGAAAACAAATTTTATGACGAATCTAATGATATAATTTTTATAATTTTTTCTAGAGTATATTTTTATATAATTGAAAGTCAAAGGCTTATCTCGTAAAATGAAAACGTCATATATAAAAGAATGGAGGGAGTAGTACATATATTCTCCAATAATCATTTTTCGTTTATGTATGTATTCGTTATTAGCGTAATCTAGTCTCAATAATTTTGGAGAATTTGTGCCCGATAGGGTGACTTCATATATGTGTTCGAATTCCCTTTCCCCTATGTTGTATTGACCTTGCGTTTCAGTTGACACTAGAAAATTATTATTATCTCATATGAGAATTTATGTTTGAAATAAGCAAATATTTATTTTAATTTTCACAAAGTTGGTGATTTTGTTTTATAGTGATTGTCAATGGGTTGCTATGCAAGAACCCGAAAAAGGTGACGTCCCAAGATTTCGTATTCAATGGATTCAATCAAATAGGAGACACAAACAACGTCTTGGGTTCAAATGTGACAGTAGTGGACGTAACACTATTCCCGGGACTTAACACACAAGGTGTGTCCGTAGCCCATGTAGACTTCGGACCATTTGGTCTAAACACACCTCACCACCATCCCCGGGCTTCCGAGATCCTAACCGTCATAAGTGGAACCATATACGTTGGTCTGGTAACCACTGAATACGAGCTATTTAGTGCTGTGCTTAACACGGGTGACTTGTTTGTGTTCCCCCAAGGTCTGGTACATTTTCAATTAAATTTGGAGAACACAACCGCGAGAGTTAATACTGCATTTGGAAGTCAACATCCTGGAAGAGTTGACCTCCCTCAGTCATTATTCGGAGTAATGCCCAAGATATTAGACGATGTTCTTACTAAGGCATACCAAGTTGATAAATATATTGTTGAGGAACTCCGATATCAGTTTGATGCTTTAAATGGGATTGAAATTGAAAGGAGTAGTAAAAAAAATGAATGAAGACTTATAAGTGATCACGGTTTAACAGGGTGTGAGAACGTGTTACTGCGAGATGAATTTAATAATTACTCATTGAAAAAATCTTAAATTTATCAAGTATACCATATCATTGTATTGACATACACACATTTATTTTCTTTTTCATTTGTCGTCTTCTAATTTCAATAGGTTATGAAACTATGAAAGATTCTTGTATAAATTTGAATGAATTCTTATAGCCTTCGCTTTGTGTGTTTGATATGTTATTAGTGTATAAATATTTCTATTTCTACAAATTTTATGTTTATTTAGATTAGAGTTGGCAATTTTGACTGACCACACTTGAGCAAACTCGACTTGATAGAACCTGAGAATTTTGCAAATCGAAATCGACCTGACCCGATGATGACCCATAACCCAACACGACCAGATGATTAGTGATCCGAACCCGATTGACGACCTGACAATTATTAAGCTTAATATTGATCAAAATTAAGTGATTACTATTTTGTTTTTAAGATTGACTTAATAATGAAGTAATTAAACAAAATAATAGTCGAAAATTGAAATAATGCGATAAAGTAGCATGATAATGTCCCAGCCCAAAACCCAACCCGATCCGATACAATATTTGGCCCGAAATAACCCGACTCGACCCGAAAGAATAGGTTGACCCGATATGACCCGATTACCACCTCCAAGTGGTGATGACAAAAATGGGCCACAAATCACAATGCATGAAATTGAAGCTTATGACCATATTATGATCCAACCCAAAAAACAAAACATGACTCCCAAACCCTACTTTTTCTGCTTCTTATATTTCCACTTTGTATCCGCCTCATACCTCTCATTCTTTCTTTCTCTCTGCTTCCTCCTAATTCTCAAGGTCCTCTAGGTCACCATTACTGTATCCCGACTGAGCAGCAGTAGCTTAATTAGCTTAATCTCGAGATTAAGCTACTACTGCTCAGCCGGGATACATTTATGGTACGCCGAAAAGACACGAGAATTTTAACGAGAATTTTAATTTAAGTAGAAGCTCAGCCGGGATACATTAATGGTAGTCCGAAAAGACACGAGAATTTTAATCTTAATCTTAAGACGGATATATGAGGTAAAGCCAAATTGTCATTCCCGTTTTAATCTTAAGACGGATTTACTCGTTTTAATGTTTTTATTGGTATTTTGTGCAGCTTTCTTCTGGATTGCTTCTTGTTACTGGTATATTTCCGCTATTCATTGTTTTTTGTTTATATTTTGCCTCATCCACTTATCATCCTATCCCACACGATATATATATTTGTTTAATCGATTGTTCTCTTAATTGTAATACTGTGACTCTAGCTGTTGTTTTTGGGTTTTGATAAATTAATACTGCATTTGAAGGGATTTTTACTCGGTCCGTCCCAATCATTTGTTTACATTTGAAAGGATGAAAAAGGTAAACAAATAATGAGACGGAGGGAATAATGGAATATCATTTAATTAAATTGCTTGTGCTTTTTTTTTTGTTGCATCTGACTTATCTTCTCTTGAGTGAACAATACAAATTGCAATTTCTCAAGAGATAAAACAGATGCATATATTTAATCTTGGTCAGCTTACCAGCCCATCGCATTTATGTATCGTTGCTTTGGAGTCAAATGAACTTGCCAATATTCGCATTACAATTAGTCTCACTATAGACGGATACATCTGTCTATAGTTATAGACGATTCAAATATACTAGAGTGGTGACATTTTTGGGCCCCTCCACGCAACTTGTTGCTTGTCTTATAATTAAATTGCGTGAATATTTGGCCCACCTATAACTATAGACGGATATCTCCCATCTATAATGAGAATTTGTGTTTGTATTATTGTTACCGATTACTCCCTTCCGTCATTACTTACACAAGAATAAAAACATGAGCCTGTTGAATGTGAGGGAGTACTATTTTATACCTAATTACCCAGAGAAGTTGCATATGATGAAAATAACTTATGCTTAACACTGAATTTCTTTCTTGTTGACTACAAACTTCGCTTATTATCTGATGCTCTTCTCTAGTTTAATTACTAATTTTTCACGGGTTTTCTTTATTATCTTGTTTATCAACTTTTTATTTGAATTACTTTCTTTGTCCCTGTCATTTGTTTATCTTTTCTTTATTAACTTATTCAAAGATAAATAAATGATTAAATGTTTGAGACGGAGAGAAAGCTAATTTATTTAGATGGGCAAGTGATGAGAAACAATGCAATACTTATCCTACACACTGAATCTTTTTTCATGTAGATCACAATCTCCGCTTATTATCTGATGCCCATCTAATTTATCGATTTCTATATATATTGAAAAACGGTTTTTCTAACGTGTGCCCTAAGGGTAACCGGTAACCTATTTGTGGAAATTTTCGCAAGATATTTTCACTAGTTATGGTAAAATGATTTTATGCTTGAATATCTTATTAGAATACCTTGTGAATATTTCCACATTTATGTTATTAAGGGGCACACGTTAGAAAAACCGATTGAAAATTTATCATAAAATTTGTTGAGGTTTAATTGTGTTATGTTTGAATAATAATATCAATGATGAGATATTAACAGACGGGCGGTCGGAATTGATGCCATGTCGAATGTCTGCGTATTTCCTTAATTGGGACTTCTCTGAGATAATTGTGTTTTTAGTCTTCTATTACTGTAATTGATGATTTATTGATGGGAAATTTGGTTTACGAATTCTTGCAATGATGATTAGCAAAATTATGTCTGGACTTATGAAGTTCACCAGAACACTGATTATTTATGCTTTTTATATTTGCTGAGCAAGAATTAGTTCTTTATTTTTCTTATACGACTTTTTTAATGATGGTTAAAACGGTGAAAATGATGTAAATTTTCGAGGAGTTATTGATTACTCATTGAGTTATATGATTATCTCCAATTTGATAGGAAGATCTGATTCATCCTCTTTATCATTTTTTTTCAATTTTTATTTTTACGTCTTTTAATACGTTTTTAAATATCGGTTTGAACTTTGATCATTAAATTAAGCCAGTGATGATTTCAATTTGGTTGGTTCGGCAATGCATTGATTAACATTGCATAATGTTGAAATATTTTATTGAACTAGGACGGTCTGAGGCTTATTTTATTTTTTAAATACTTTTTCAATGTCTTAAATTTGTTATTTTTTAATCCAAATTTGATTTATTCAACAATGTTTTATTAGTTTTATTGGGTGGTAAACTGGTAGTATATAAATTGCGGATGATGAGAAAATTTTAAATTACAGTTATCCCTGTCTGATAATTCTGTGATGAAAATTTGTAATCTGACGCAATTATATTCTCTTCACTCTGTTTTACTTCCTAGTGTCTAATACTCCGTATCATTTATCACAAATTCTGGTTTAACACGGATATCTTTTCATTTTAAATTTTATCCTGGATATGCCACTCTTTCTAGTCTAGAGAGCAAATATTCCTTTATTTATAAGTTAGTAAATGGAGTATCTACAAGAACTATTCCTTTATTTTATCTTCACAATTTGGTCTTGTTCATCATCTTTTTTAATTTGGGTTACACCTAATTCCATCGACATGCTTTAAAGTTCCTGTGGCAGAAGTGATATTCACTGTGAAATTATCGCCACCTTTTAATTTTGTGATAATCACTCCCAAGTTCTACCGTATTTGGATCCTCCTCGTTAACTCCCTTAACTAAAAGGATAGGTCAAGGGGGTATTTACCCTATTCATTTGTCTTCTGCCTCCTTTGTTAGGACTTCGGAGTACTGGGCCCTCCAGCTACTGGAAAGGTTCCAAAGCCAAAGCCGTAAAATTTGGGATCGTACTTTTTGTAAAAGTGGTTGACTTATAATTACTCGTATATACATTTAGCGTTCTGTTTTGATACATTTAGAGAGCAGCACGAGAGTTGTGACCGCATTTGGAAGCCAACATCCCCGAAGACTTGACATCCCTCCAGCAATATTCGGAGTAATGCCCGTTATTTTAGACGTTTTATTACTAAGGCCTACCAAGTTGATAAGAACATTATTGAGGAGCTCCGATTCTGTTTTCTACTTTCAATGGGATTGAAATTGAAAGCATCAGTGAAAAGTTGAGTGAAGACTGGTAAGTGATCACGGGTGTATGGGGTGCGAGAATGTGTATTTGTGCAATGAAATTAATACTCCATTGACACACTCTTTTTCACTAAGAATATTTTTTTATTTACCTAGTATACTAAAATGTCATTCCATTGACACTCTTTTTCACTCGTCTTCTAAATTCAATAGGGTATGAATCTTTGAAAGATTCTTAATTCGTATAGCCTCACCTTGTGGATAAAAGGGATAACAAGATAGGGGACTGGCTAATTGATGAGCGAAGGTGTTGGAATGAGGTGAAGCTGTGTATGCACCATGGACCTTCAACAATTTGGAAAATTGAAGTTCCTCCAAAGGTCCTAAAATTCTTATGGAGGGCGTGTAGCAGTGCTTTACCTTGTAGAGCTAATGTCAGAGGCGATTGGGAGATGCAGACCCGGTGTGCTCTCATTGTCAAAGTGGTGGTTGTAAGTGATTTCCTTGCTCTATCTTTTTTTTTTGTGTCCCTTGGCCCAAATTATTATGCATTGGGAGGAGCTGGTGTTTAGGTGTTTGAAGCGGGAAGTGGTTTGTAAGGCTGTTATGGTACTGTGGGCAACCTGGAATGCTAGGATAAGGCTTTCCATAGGGTTATAAGCAACCCATGGCGGATTGCCGAGGAGGCATGGAGTTATTAGGAAGTGTGGAGGGAGCTGCAAGGGGAAAAAGGAGGGGGTGGTGAACTGGTGATTAAAAACCGCAGAGACGGGCTGTGCACTGGCAGTCTTGCAACAACTTAAGGAAGGAGTAATGATAACTAATGTCGATGCAGCAGGGTTGGGAGAGGTTGGTACTAGAATGGGGCTGGTAGTCAAGGAGCTTTTGTTTTGTGAAACGATAATTTAGGACTGTCAACTTTTGTTTTGTGCAACGAAAAGGAAATAGGGTGGCTCGTGGCATGGCACGTTTGACACCGGTGAATTACTCGACTAGATTTTAGGTACCATCGGTGCTGTTGGCCGTTGAAGTTTTTGTAATATCAGACATTTTGTCTGCTTTGATTAATAGAATTCCATATTTTTCCTCAAAAAAAAGGTCGAATGGATGTTTGTATTTCATTAATTGGATTAGTAGTCGATGTTTTCTTATTACTCCATAATACATCAAGTCGGATCCAAATACACCCCTACTAGAGTAGTAGTTTGTAAAAGTGATTACTAAAAAACCCGTTGTACAATAAATTTATGTAAACAGTCTTGTATAAGTTCGTGAAGACGTGTCCTCATAGTTTAGGAGAAAAAGGATTACGCATCTGATGTAGTATTTTAGACTTTGTAGTTTTTGAGCATATATACATTTTTTCTGAGCATATTACCATTTAAAAATATAATTATTGAGCAATATTATATTTTTTTAGTAAATGTGCTAAAAAACTTAATTAAAACAGAACTTAAAATTTTTAATATAAAACTCAGAAAATAAACAATAAGAGGTATTACCTCAAATGTATAGTCTATGAAGTGATAGTTTAGTGATTTATTAATTAATTAAAGAAAACTTTCCTTATTTTTGCATCATCGTTCAAGTATGGTTTAATATCATTCTAACGATGCTCATTTTAGCATAAGTAATTGGTATATTTTAAAGGGTGCTGATTTTCGCAGTACACATTTTACTCATCGCAGTACACTGTTGACAATTATACCCCTCTCATTTCCCCCTCCCATTTTCCCTCTCTAATTTCTCTCTGATCTGTTCTCTCGGATTTCACAAATAAATGTATTGTTTACTACATCGGAAAAAAAAATTCAACACAATCAACGTATTCCGTACTACACAACTTCATGTTACCAACACCATCTTCTACCCATTTACCACCAACACCATCACTATCGGTGGCTACATGCACCGACTACCCACGCATAAAAACAATCAAGAAACCCTAGTATTTCTCAAGAAATACTCAAGATTTGCGTTGCTTTTGGGCCATTTAACCTTCAACTAGAAGGCTTAAACGTACAGGAAACAAGAACAACTACCAATTTCATGCATTCTTTATGTGATAACCCAAGTACACTTCCTTCCTTAGCATTCCTTCTCTCAGACGAATTTAAGAGCCAATTTTCGTCATTTTGTGGATCCTTGAGAAAGCCACGACCGCGGTATACCATAATTTCCGGATAAAAAGATTAGTCATTAATTAGTAATTAATGGATTAATGAGTTAAATATCTCCTCTAAACTTGAATTATCATTCATAACCGAAGAATTTTGGGTATTTTGAAGGAGATAAAGGGATAACAATAAAGAGAAGTTAGAGAGAAGTAGTTTTTGATGTTTTTTAGTCAAGGGTAAACAAATGAAAAATCAGGTACAAAAAGTACTGTAATGAGTAAAAAATGTACTGCGAAAATAAATTGCGTATTTTAAATTTATCAAAGTAAGCGATTATTTCGCAAACTATAAATAAGATGCTCCTCTTTGAAGGTGGCAAGCACAATGACCGGGACGATAATAAGTCTTAGAATAGGTTCTTTTCGGCCAAAAAGAGTTAAACTTAATTTAGGGTTTGTTTGGTAAACAGTAGATTGACAAGTTTTTAGCATATTGAGACATTTTAGCATGTTTGACGTTTTTACAATATGCTGCTCATACCAGCATATTTAATCAGTAGATTAGAGAGTATTTCAATTGACAATTTTATCCTTGAGAAAAAAATATGTTATTATACTTACCAATAATTATTCCATGTCCATATTAGTCATTTTACAAAAAAATAAACAATCTGTTAATCTGAAATTGCTAATGACCAAACACCATTAACAAATTTTGCTAATTATATATTTTGGTCAAACCTGCTAATATAATCTACTAAACATAATCTGCTTTCAGAACCCGCTTATGCCAATATTAACCTGTTGTTTACCAAATAGAGCCTTAGTGAAACTGAACATTTTAGAGTTGAAGTGAACTGAAATCAGAGTTAATTAAAGTTCATGTTCTTTTCGGCTGAAAAGAGCTTACTGAACTAAATGAAACTGAATTGAATGAAGTTGAACTGAATTGAATTACATTTCACTTCGTCTGTGATGTCATTACAGATGGACCATAAAAACGCGTGGATCAGACCGGACATAATTAGAAAATACATAAGAATCAAATTAAGCAACATTATCTTCTTACAAAATTTAAGCACAATTACCCATCTTATAATATGTGTAAACAAAGTAGAAAATAAATTCAATAATGTTAACGATTTTAAAGATTCTTTGATATATAAGGTCGGTCCATAGTCCGATCCGCGATCTACTCGATTTGATCAAGGACTGTACCGAAGACCAAATAGAGTAAATAGGTGGATCGCTGCCAAACCAAATAAAATTCGACCCGGTTTGGTCCGGATCACGAGTGAACACCCCTACCTGGCTACTTACACCCTTTAAATTGCCGAATTCATTTTACAAAAAATCATTCAAGTTCGCGAGAAATCGAAATGCAGTGCTTGAAATTCAATGGCAGATACAATTTTATCCATGGCGGTTTCCAACGTCTTCTACTCTACTCAACATCAACATCAACACCAACATCATCTTCAAATTCAACAGATTGTTTTGCAGAATACATAGCTGATACTTTAGGGTTTTCTGACAAAGAAGCTCTCTCCGTTTCAACCAAGTTCCTTAAAGGGAAGAAGGTAAATGATTCTCGTTTCGTCGAAACTGCAAATTCTGTTGTTAATTTATTCAAAAAACATGGTTTTGATGAAACCCATCTCAGAATAATTGTGTCTAAACAGCCTCGATTATTGTCTTGTAAAGCAGAATCAACCCTAATCCCCAAATTTCAATTTCTGCAAGAACAAGGGTTTTCTGAATCTGATATCATCCGGGTTATTTCTGCAAATCCCACAATTTTAAATTATAGTATTGATTCTTCTATTTTGCCAGCATTTCAGATTTTGAGGCAAGTTATGGGTTGTGATAATTATGTTATTAGGGTTCTTTCGAAATTAGGGAATAGAGAGATTTGCAGTGTAGTTAAGAATTTGTTGCCTAATGTTGAATTGTTGGATAGTTATGGAATCTCAATTGAGTTTATGAGAAAACACTTGCTTAGGAATCCAGCACCTTATATGCGGAATCCGATTGTATTTAAGGAGGTAACGATGAAGGTTGAAGAGAAATTAGGAATAACTCGAGATTCTACGGTGTTTCTGTATGGGATTGACTTGATGTTTGGGTTGAGTGAGGAGCGGTTTTTGTCGAAATGCCGAATATTTAGTAGTTTTGGATGGAGCCAATTTGAGATTGAGACATTTATGATGAAAAATGTAAGTTGTTTTGCGTATTCTGAAGAACGAATTAAGAAAAGGTTGGATTTTCTGATGAACGAGCTAAAAGTCGAGCCTGCTTACTTAACATCTAGGGGTAGGTTATTCACTCTCAGTCTGGAGAAAAGAGTAGTGCCTAGATATAAGATAGTACGGGTTTTGAAGGAGAAGGGTTTGTTGACTCAAAACGCTTGTGTCTATGGAGCCATTACAATGTGACTAAATACCCGCTCCATGAGACAAAAAAAAAAACATCAGGCGCGGATTCAGCATTATGGCTGTCTCACACAACTAGGGCTGCGCACCGGACCGGAATCAACAAAAATTTCGGACCAGGACCGGAGACCAAACCAGACCGGTTGGAACGGAATTTGTCATTATATGTCCACTTTTTTCGATTATGATCCATTGAACCGAATTAAAATATAATTTTAAGAAAAGAAATTCAATTACAATAATTACTGTCCAAACAGATTCGGACCGGGAAAACCAGTCGCGGACCAAAAACCATAATTTTAAAAAATGTTGAACCAGAGTTAGTTTGAAATTTTTAATTTCGATCCCGATCCAATGGGTTCCGGTTCTTGCACACCTCTACACACAAGTAGACAAGTCTAGAAAGTAATTGTCGCTTCAAAAAAAAAAAAAAAACAAACAGAGAACAAGAAACGGAACTTGACCAATGCGCACCAAGTTCACCACCGCCGAAACACCTTTTTTGCCGTCGGCACACCTGCAGGTCACCAGTCACCATCTCCGGCATCGTTCACCGCACCTTGAATCACTACTTTTACTAATTCTCTCTTTATTCATCAATCATCATCATCTTCGTCTTTAGAAGTAGTAATTTAATTGTGCTATTACAGCTCTCGGAAGTCTAATTCTAGATAAATCGTTTGGTTTTTTTTTTGAAAGAAATGATCAATTCATTAATAAATAGTCATACGACATCTACAAGTCTACAACATGTGACAAATTTAAACGAATACAACTCGATTAGACCCAAATAAAATAAAACCTTGTTCAAAGAAAGATCTGTAAATTTGAATTGCTGCAAATCATGTCCTCTATCATATCGCCGCAAACAGCTAGCTTTTCACAAGAGGATCATAGGATCTTGAGCCTTGACGAGAGACGATTTCATCTGACCAAATTGAGTTCAACCAACAAATTGACAACATATGTAATACCATATAACGATCTATTATGAAACTGATCTTCCGCATCTTCACCATATGAAGAACGACCAAAGCGCTCTTCTTTATATTTCCAATTGAACTAGAACCTAGAAAAACAAGGACTGAAAAAATTACGAACTGAAAAAATTACGAAAATAGAGATAGACAAACGGATCTCATCAAAAGGGAGACTTTTATTAATTAATTCGTGAAGTCCCTAATTTAATTGATGAAGGTTGGGGTTTTTTAGAGAGGAGAGAAGAGAAGAGAGAGAGTTTTTAATTTGACTTACCGGGATGTAAATTAATTTTAATAAATCGTTTGGTTTTGGTGATATTAGGAATGCTAAGATCAGTTTTTCTCTCTCAATTTCTTGAAGTGAATCTCATATTATTGATTATTCTTTTTGACGGTAATAATTTAATTTACTTTATGAACCCTCTTCAAATAACTTATATCAGCCACATTTTTCCTTAATAGGGGTATTAAAGTCTCTTATAAATGGTTTTTACATTGTTTATTGTACAACCGTTTTATATTTTAACTTAATCGAAATAAAAGCGAATCCATTTTTGAAATAATGCTCAAAAATAAAATATTTGTCGTTTTGGGTCGGTTTTGAAAATATTTGTCAAAATGGTGTCCACGTAGGCTCGGGATTTCTGGACCTAAAACACGCCATTGAGAATGGCGGGTTTCGGAGCGGAAACACGTCATTCCCTATGGCGGGTTTATGTATTTTTTTTTTTAATTTCTGTTAGTTGAAAAAAAAAATTGTTGTAAAGACACGCCATTGCTAATGGCGTGTTTCCTTCACAAAACACGTCATTGGTATTTTCAAAACCGACTCAATAAAACTTCACAATCCTTCCGCAGAAAAGAAAAGAAAAGAAAAAAAAAAAAAAAAAAAGAAAAAAAAGATGGTGGGATAAGGTTATATTAAGTCAAACTCGACAAAATGCAGCAACTCAATTACAACACAAACCCATAGTAAATCCTCACCTCTTTCAACACTCACCACTCAACCCCACATCCAGCCTTTCAAATGAAAATTCCACGATGATTTACTTGCCTAGTTACGATTCACTCCATGTTTTGAATTACCTCATCATTTATCTTAATAAAGGGTATATGCGAGATCTTGGTCCAATCAGAGCCAACATCTTTGACACAACTTTCAGCTAGGATTGGACAATCCGAAATACGCAGTTCCCTTAATCGGGTCATCTGTAAGAAAACCTCCTTTGATGGTATATCTTTCAATTTCTCACATCGTATCAACCTTAATTCCTCGAGAGATGAAAGACGACCCACCCATTCTGGAAGTTCTTCCAAGTCATCAAAGTCCAATATCCACAAAGATTTAATCTGAGTGAGAAGTTGAAGTTGTTGAGGTAGAGACTTTATATTTGGGCTTCCTTTAAAAAATAATTCACGGAGAGATTGATTTTGTTGAATGGGAGACACATCAGAGTAGTATAATTCTTGTTCCTCCTCGTCATTGAACCCGGCGATTCTCAAAGTTGTTAGGTTAGGGAGATGTTGAACCGCCTTCAACAAGGAAATCATCAACTTTATGGAATTTCCAGCTTTAAATATCGTATTTAGACCCTTCAACTTGCTGAAATCTGGCGTTGGGCCCTTTATAGATGGACAGTCAAGTATTATGAGCGTCTCCAAAGACACGCATTTTTCCAAGCTGGTAGGGATATTACTTAGTGCTTCACATCCACAAATGGAGAGCACGCTTAAGGCAGCGAGTCCGTTGAAAAGATCATTTGGAAGAGAAGTAAGAGCAGGACAACCAGACACAAAAATATCCTTGAGAGATGCAGCTAACTGCAGCTCACTAGGTAAAGACACAAGCTTTTCACATGTCCAAATACAGAGCTCGCTCAGGGAAGCGAGTCCGTGGAAAAGATCATTTGGAAAAGAAGTAAGAGCAGGACAATCAGACACAGTTAAATTCTTGAGAGATGCAGCGAACTGCAGCTCACTGGGTAAAGACACAAGCTTCTCACATTTATAAATCTCCAGAATCTCAAGCTTCATGTTCGCAGTTGGCGATGCTATTGAAAAGGATCGGATGCCAAGATTAATTATCTCTACTTTCTTGAGGGATTGGAAATTCAGTGTAGGCAATGTTTCCAGCTCAGGACAATCTCTAACTTGAAGAACCTCAAGACGAGGAAAAACATTTGTTGCATCTGCTGAGGGTGACAGGACACATGTCTTCAACGCTGTGCAACCAGTAATCTGAAGCTCTATCAGAGATGGAAATGATACATGATTGACACTGCGATTGTTGAAATCTGGTGTTCGACCCTCTATCGTGAACGTTGCTAAAGAAGCGCGTTTTTCACATCTACCAATAAAGAGGTTGCTCAGGGAAGTAAGGGCAGGGCAATCTCTCACAATCATTGTCTTGAGAGGTGCATCGAACTGCAGCTCCCTGGGTATAGACACAAGCTTCTCACAGTAAGATATTTCCAGTGTCTCAAGCTTCAAGTTCACTTCAGGTGACAACATAGACGAGGGATTTTGTTTGGTAATCTCCAACGATCGGATGCCAACTTTATAAAGTTTTAGTGTTTTAAGGGATTGGAAATAATCCAAGGCGGGAATTGTTTCTAGCTCAGGACAATATATAAGTCTAATAACATCAAGAAGAGGAAATACAATTGTTTCTTCTCCTGTGGATGGCAAGACCCATGTCTTCAGTGAATAGAATTCGGATATCTCAAGCTCTGTCAGAGATGGGAATGACACACGATGAACCTTGTTATTGCTCTGGTTCAGAGGAGCACCATAGAAATCGTTTCCTATGCTTTCCACTTTGAGTCTACGCAAAACCAGATATTTCAGACAAGGTAGATGCCCTAGTGTAGGGAGCCTCTGGCATCTACTGCAATTCAGTAGCTTCAAAGATGTGAGATTTTTAAGCAGCGAGGACGAACCGCCCTCGGACACAACTGCCATCCTCATCATCCAGGAAGGAAACATCAGACCAAAAAAGTGTCGTAGTTCCAAAGATGTTATGTTTGGGTGAGGTTGAAGGCCATCTAGAACATCTTCATCAAAGCTCCCACCACTAATTTCATCTCTGTTCCGGACCCAATCTAGGGTTATACTTGAAACCTTAGCTTTTCCAGCAAGGTCAGCTTTCCTTGCATTCTCCTTAGTTTTCACACGTTCTAGACCAGAGATATGGATCTCGCCCATAAGCTTATGCAGACCCCCGAGTTCGTCAATAGACCATCCATCTTCATCATCACCCAAAGAAAGACGGGGTAAGGTGTGGAGGTTAGTTAATTCTTGTAATCCTCGAGATGCAAGCATGGAAGAAGTTGTTGGGATATGAATTAAGTTAGTCAACCTATACAATATTGCTGGGAGGACCTCCATATTGTAACATTTAAGAAGTCTGAGTGTTTGTAGAAGGTAAAGCTTCCTGATTGAATCTGGCAATGTTTTGATTGGATTATCTGACAGACTGAGAAATCTGAGATGTGTAAGCAAACCAATAGAAGAAGGCAGCTCTTTTATCTTACATCCGTCAACAGAAAGTGTATGCAGGTACTTTGCATGGGCCAACACATTGTGTGGCAGTCCATTAGAAATTGTTCTCAGCTTCATTAGTGTCTTTGTTATAGGAATGTTGGATAGAGCTTCAATATCTTTCTTATCAATAACTAAATGGCGACAACTGTCAATTTTTTGACGACCATTTAGTTTCCAGAACAACAAATCCTTCCCAGAAACATCCACGGCAAGATCATAAACTAAATCGTGCATCTTATATCTTGATGATCTGGTTTCCAGCAAAGCAAGCCTTGCCAAAATATAGTCACGATCATCAACTTCCTTTACTTCATCTAGCAATGAATAGTTCAGCAAAACCATTAGATACTTCTCGCCAATTTCCTCCATTGTCAAGCTTTTTATTTCAGATCCATCAAGGAAACCCTGAGCCAACCAGATATCCACCAACTCATCCTTTTCCATCAAGCTGCCTCTAGGACAGAAAGCAGGACAGTAAGCAAAGCATTGCTTTAGAGAGGGATAAGGCAAATGGTCGAAGGTCAACCTTAGTGATGGGAGGATCTGGTTTTCATCATTTTGTGGCAAATCCCATATCTCACTTTTTTCTATTAATTCCCATTCACTTGGAAGCTGCTTCGATTGAAGTATACCTCCGATTGCTTTTATGGCTAAAGGGACGCCTTTACACTTTTCAACAATCCTTTTTCCAATTTCCTCAAATTCAGATATATTTGGATACGTCACACCTACCAAAGCTCTCTGCTTTAAAAGAGCCCAACCTTCCCCTTCTGATAGTTCTCTTAACGAGTGTGTGTATACAGCTTGGGATCCCGTTGTGACTTCAATGAGACGAGTGGTGATTAAAATCAGACATCCTGGAAGTCCCCCGATCCTCTGCAATGCATTTTTCAGGGAACTCCATAGCTCTTGATTGTCGCACCATACATCATCAAGGACAAGCAAATACTTTTTATTCTTCAAATTTTCTTGAAGTTTGTTTATGATTGCATCTATGTTGGACAAATTTCCTTTATTTGATGTAACGTATTCAAGCATCTCATTCAGGATTCTCAGGATGGTAAAATTGTCGGACACGGTTATCCAAAGCTTTTTCTCAAAATGAGCTTCAATATCCTTGCTGTCATATAGGCATCTTGCGAAGGTCGTCTTGCCAAGACCTGTTAACGCGTATAGGATCAAACCAAATAGTGAGTCAAACAAAGTATCAAAATATTTACTAACTCTCAAAAATTATCTTCAACTTTTCATTATATGGAGACATATTTGTATTTTGATACGTTTTGTCGATTACAGAGGGAGATATACTAACTCTCAATCCGTCTTAAATAACAATTTGTGACATATTTGTACTTTGATACGTCTTGTCGGATTACACAGAGATATACTAACACTCAAAAATTAACTCTCAAACAAAGTATTACAGACAGATATGATCATGTGAGGTTGATTACACAGTGAGGAACAATGGCGTCAATTTGCTTCATGAATAAGTTAAGGAACAATGGTGTCAATCCCGCTTCCCTTTCACCAAAAAAAAAAAAAAAAATCACACTTAATGAGAAAATTAAGTGTGTTTTACTCGTATTTTGTAACTCCTTATGTGGGTATATTATTACTAGTAGGAGAGAAGGCATGTGTAGTGATATGCACATCACACATTAAACAAAAAGGCGGCATCTCTAGGTTCTATGTTTGCCCATCATTATGAGACTTGGATTTGGTAATGGGCACTTTGCGAACATAAGGATCCAATCGCTTATGCATAAGTTATGTCTCCTTATCAATCAATCAATAGTATATATTAAATTCAGAAACCAAGAGACTTCAATGTAATTAAAGAAAGTTATACAAATTAATTATACTATATATAATTTTAAATCACTAGCACCGTGTGATGGATCTGATTAAGGGATCCCAATGCAAATATTATATAGTTTGGGTTAAAACTAAAATATATATAAGCATGGTAATTTTCCTAAACAATTGTAAGAGACTAAAACATGGTCACTTTCCTTAAAATAAAATAATTAATTAAGATGGTCAATTTCCTTAAAATAAAATAATTAATTAAGATAATCAATTTCAAGGAGACTAAAAGAAAGAAGATGCTTCGTAATTAAATTATATAGTTATATGATAGTAATCACTCATCAATACTATATATTAAATCCAGAAACCAAGGGACTTCAATGTAATTAAAGAAAGTTATACAAATTAATTATACTATATAGTTTTAAATCACTAGCACCGTGTGATGGACCCGATTAAGGGATCTCAATGCAAATATTATATAGTTTGGGTTAAAATTAAATTATATAGAAGTTTGGTAATTTTCCTAAACAATTGTAAGAGACTAAAACATGGTCAATTTCCTTAAAATAAAATAATTAATTAAGATGGTCAATTTCCTTAAAATAAAATAATTAATTGAGATGGTGCTTGGTAATTTTTCTAAATATTTATAGAGACTAGAAGATGGTCAATTTCCTTAAAATAAAATAATTAATTAATATAAACATGCACACTTATGGTATTAATTATTATCATCATAAAATTATATATTAAATTTAAAATCTATGCAATTTTTTAAAACTTTATAGTTTATTAGATGTATAGAGATGTTAATTATTTAACATACAAAAATATAATATAGGTAGGTTATAAATAATTCAAGTTAAATTCCATAATATATTATATTGCATAATTCTTTCGATTTGATTTAATGCATATATGTAATATATTTATATAAATATATAATCCTATTAAAATTACATGCCTAAGTAGTAAAAGTAATTTCGTCTGTAAAGAAAAGAATTGTAGTAACATTGGATATAGTTATATGATAGTAATCACTCATTTGAATAGTAAAAGTAACAATATTATCAGCGAGATTAGTGAAAGTGGTAGAAACAACAGTGGGAGTAGTGAAATAATCAATATTAATGCGGCAATAGTGAAAGTAACAATAATTACGGCGGGAGTAGTGAAATTATCAATATTAATGCGGCAGTAGTGACAGTAACAATAATTACGGCGGGAGTAGTGAATGATTACGGGCAAGTAGTGAAATGTTATTACCATTGTTTCATTAATAAGAGTAAAATATTACTAGCGAGAGTAGTGAATTTGTCTCAAAATTTATTTCATCGTAATTTTAGGATATGTCATAGACAAATATATTAATGATAAATTTATGGGTTATGCAACTTTAAGTAATTTTATTTAATGAAAAAAAAAATAATAGTAAGTAGAGGTAGCCCGGGCGAAGCCGGGCATCAATACTAGTTTCAATAGTAGAAGTAACAATATTATCAACGAGATTAGTGAAAGTGGTAGAAACAACAACGGGAGTAGTGAAATAATCAATATTAATGCGACAATAGTGAAAGTAATATATACACAGCTTTCCATGATTTTTGTCTTCCAAATAAGGTTGTTAGAATGGTTATAGTTGTGGAGCTGGACCACCAGCATAAATTTAAGGTTGATGGCCCAGGAAATGAGAGAATTGGAATTGACGATAGTTCTTGCAAGTAACAGGTTAAAGTTTAGTGTAAGTAGGTATAGTGTTAGGTGATGTGGTATGTCGGGTGTATCTGTGGATTTTTTGTGGTTTGGAGTGATGGGAGGGGTGTTTGGTGGTTTGCAATGTACTAATGTGGCATTTGGTGTGGTTAAGAAGGTTAATTATCGACAAAGCCCTGGTTTATATGCTTATTTGGAGAAGTATATTATGAGTATTCAAGTAAGTCTTGGTTTGGGAAGTGCTGGTAGCGATTGTTTCTTTAGTGAATGAGCTTGTGAGTTGCTATTAATGATCAATTGGTGAATGGTTCAGCTGAAGGTTTCTTTTTTCGAGTGAGGAAGTTATGAGTTAGTATTGACATTCTTTGTCAGGAGTATATTTGTACGAGCGATTCTCGAGTATTATAGAGGTTGAGATGGTGGAGTTTATTGTTTGCAGTTACAGAGAACAATTAGCTATTTAGTTACCCGCGAAGAAACACCTGGTGAGTCGGAGTTGAATATGATCCATGAACACTATATTTTCTGCCAAAAACATGAGGGGTTTTCATTAGAAAACTGAAACTGATATGCGGACACTATCAACGTCATGAAGGGCTTGGTGTTGGGAATTGGAATTAATATGGATGCGTAGCCTACCGAAAGAAATACCCTGTATCACTGTAAAAGAAATACAGGCTTTGGTAGTTAACAGTCTTGAGGATAAATCATGTACGGGAAATATCATGTAAATAGAACTAGACTTTTATTAATTTATCTAATGGTTAAGGCAATATTTTAATGTGTGGTCATTAGATACTAAACAGGTGAATCAAATATTCAAAGCTAGAATCACATAACTTTAGTTTTCAGATAGTAGGCGTCTTCTTTTAACATGATAAATACTAATAACCTGATTAGGAGTCGTTGTGAGGTGCAAGTCTATGCTGTGATCAAACTTACTGAACTGCGTTAAGGAACCTGATCACTTCATTGGTGGCTTTTGTAGCATTCAATAAGGTTTGTGCAATGCATCATGTTTTTTGGAAGCTACGTTATGCACTCATTATGCTTAATTAGGTTCCTAAGGCTGCTGAATATTCCTAGGCGAAAAGGATGGCAGTGGCAGGACCTGGTTTACTTAGTTGTGATGGATAGATAGTTAGGAGCCGAAACTATAAGGGTACGTGGAAGAGTCCATAAATTGACAATCCAGGTATAACTTCACATTGTTCTCTAAATAAGCATATTTTCCTATTGGATCAATTTTTCGATGTCCATAAGTAACATTTGAAGCAGGTTGTTGATAAAATATTTGCCAACAGAGAGGTATTTTCCTTAAGTTTTAGTGATTTACTCTGCATTTATGAAGGTTTACCGATAACTTAGAAGTGGAAAATACAGAAATTTATCATGTTTGATTTATCTCAACTGTTAACTTTCATATCATCAATATATGGAAGATGACGACAATCCGAGCTTAGCTGTTTATGACGGTTGATTGCTAAAGTTAAATGACGACAATATAAGTGAGATGAAGAGAGTATTTCTTAATAGTATGGACCTATGGTAGTCGATGTATCATTATCTGATGCAACATATTAGCGGTCGTGCCATATTTTGATGAAGGTTTGATGATATCTAGCGTTAATCGAACAGTGAAATAATTGTGAACCTTAGATTGATTTAATTCATTCAAAACCGGGATCCATGTATAAGTGGCAATCGTCTTCATTTGCTTTTTTATTATTGTTTCCTACTAATTCAGCATGTTTGTTTGATTAGGCCACTTAAAAAAGGATACCGGTTTTGAAGACGCAGTTGTGCCCTTCGATGCCGGAAGCAGGTGAATAAGAAATTCTCTTTTCAGTTGGATAAGTATTTTTCTTGCTTTACTGTTGGAAACATTAGTTTCTTTATTTTTGGGTGTGTTGAGGAGCTTGAGCCATGGCAGCTCTTGGTTGTCTGTTTGAGAGTGGTGCCTGTTAAGAGTGAAGAGACATCCTTGTCTAGATAAGGTAGTTCAAGTGGTGGTTGTTTAGTACTTATGCTATTGTATAGGAGGTTTAAAAGCTGGTTTTACCTAGAGATTAGGCTATGATGGGTTTACATGCAGTGTGTGACGATCCGCACACTTCGAACCCTTAGATTTATTTATGCTTATGTAATTTCATTTCCCTTGTACATTTGTAGTAAGTATTTTCTTAGTAGTTTTAGAATAGGTTTCCATAAATAGGTATATCGCTATTCTACACTAAACTTGTAAATTCAATGTTTCCTGCTACCAGGACCAAACTATCAAATTTGCCTCTATGAGAGGTGCTAGTCAATGAAAAACCGCTTCTCATCCAAAAGCTTGTTGTTGCTTGTTGCTTGCTTTCAATAATCGTATTGCTTACTTTTATTGTTTTCGTGTGCCGGACTTGATAATCGTGACTAGGATTCCCGACACATCGACCCGAGACCCGAGTATCGTGCTAGTGGGCGATCCCTCACTAGTACGAAGATCTTTGTCGCTTGCATCTTGCCTTGAGACGGGCAAGGGTGCGCGCCACGGTCCGGCAAAAGTAGCGGACCGTGACACAATGGTTACAGAATAAAAATACTTTAGCTTTCTATGATTAAGCTTGTTTTGAATTTCTTGCTTTGGCACTAGTACGAAATTCTAAGGAACTAAGGAGCATTTGTGTGAAAAAAAAGGGTAGTTTGTTCACATATAATAGGTAGTAGGTAAGTATGTGCAAAGTTGGTATATGTAACGGGGGAATTGTGGTTAGGGTGTTTTGGGGGAGAGTGCCGGTGAAGGGAGAGTGAGACAGGCTTGTTAAGGTAGGGGAGAGTGAGACAGACGCGGTGGAAATGGTAGCAAGGGCTGAGTAGGAAGTGGGATAGGAATTGTGGTGGAGGAAAGGACGAGGGTTAGTTGTAATAACGGATAGACTAATTTTTGTATGAAGTTGTTCTTGCTTAAGACCGTCTTAACTTAAGACCTCTAACGACCTTCTTTTATTTATACTTTTATTTTAATCGGGTGTGGGAGTCGTCTTAAGTTAAGATGGTCTTAAATAAGACTATGCTTTCAGTAATCCATGCCCTCCATGTCTTCCAATTACTCTGAACCACTCATTTTGCTCCCGACTCTCCCTCACTTTTCATATTTTTTCATCTCATCATCTTTTATCTTAAAATTCCTCTACCTTGACTTCCCAATTACAGGTTTGTAATTGCTCATCGATTTGGTTTCTTAGCACCATTTTTAAGTTTGTTAAAGTTGATCATCAATTTGGTTTCTTCTTACCGTTTTTAGATTTATTGAAGTTGATTAATCCCTATCCTTTTGTGGGTATATTAACTTTCCAAATTAATTGTTGGTTGCTTAATTAACATGCTGGTTATTGATGTCAGGTGCATTTGTTATGAAGTCCTTGCTATTATGCCAGGTCTTCGTCTTTCGGAGTTTTCAACAAGATCATCATTTTTAGTCGAGATCATCATCCAGCTTAGTAAACTTCAACATGGGTGTGTTTCAATATTTTGCTCTTTTTTTAATTTTATTTTATTGTACCTTGTGGTTTTTGGTTTACCACTATTCCTACAATAGCGTTCATTGCATTATTACTAATTAAAGTTCTTACTTTGGTGAGTTGTAGGTTTGTTGGATGACTTGGAAGATCTAGGTTTTCTATTTGTTCCTTTAAATCTGTACCGTTAATTTAGCACTTATGATGGTGATGATGACTAGAGTGGTAATTTGCACACGTCACACCCCGAGCTCCTGAACTCCCTCTAATATCCACGTCGTCTTTCCTCTTTACATTCTCTAGTTCCTAAACACCCGTCTCTCTTCCCTAATAGTCTCTACTCAATTGTCAAGTTTAGTTTATGCAGTTTTGCTCCCATGAATTACAGTTTAGGTCTCCTTTTTGCATTGTCACAAAACTCACAATCGGTTTTATTTGTTGCGGGCGGCAATCCATTTGGGTCAGCCTACCAATATACAGGCCGAGTGCGGAAATTTATGCAATATATTAACGAAAATTTATGCTATATATTGAACTTCCAGGACTGAAGATTTTGAACTTTTGAGTTGTTCTGGCTGGTTTACATATGGTATTTTTTCCTTGATGGCTGCTTTTTATGGATTCTTTATCTCACCTCGGACATGGTATGCTACAATGTTACCTTATTCGTATTATTTTCAGGCTTGTGATCTGACACCAATCATGAGCTTCGTTTTCTTGTGATCTAACACCTAACATGAGTTTGAATTTCTGTGACACCAGGTAGGAGAGTGGTTTTTTAGCGAGGTTACAACCACTTTGGGACTGACTATCGCAACCACTTTCTTCAGAAATCTCTACCGTAGTATCTCTTGGCACCATGCTCAATAGGTACCCTCTTTCTCCACTTTCTTAATCTATTCATTTAAATCTTTTTTTATCATTGATCATGAAACCTGTTTCATTTGTTACTTTGATTGTTTCGATCTTTTTTTTTATTTGCTAAAACAGGAGTAATGTTGCTTACACCCGAACCCCGATTACCTCGCAATTTGCAGGAACCAAGTGCTATAAAGGCCCTGATAATGTTGTTTTGACTTTTTTCAGATCAATTGCCTTGTATTTCTTTCCCTTTTGGGTTGTGATTTGAGTTGTGATATTGGTCCATACTCCATACCTTTCTGCTTACAAGTGGTTTCTAAATTTCTCTCATACACGCTTTGATTCATATAGAATCCATCCAGTCCGTTCCAAAGTGATTTATGGGAGTGGACTCCTTGTGCTTATGGAAGTGTGGGGCTACCCATTTTGGCTCCTGAATTATCCTTCTGCTTATAGCATTACTCATTTGATTATATGGTGTGTTGGTTGGTGTCAGATGTGAGACGGTCTCATATAAATCGTATCATGAATGGATCAACTCTTACTAATTTTTTGTCCCATGCCAGGACTTCGTCCGTGGGATATCATAGCTTTGACCATCCAGGTCTCGCGTTCAGGCTTCCACATAAGGTAGATCCATTTATATGCCTTCTTAATGTCCTCGGTTGAATTTCACAAATAGGTTGGCTTATACCCAAATCGAAAGTAAAGAGAGTTCATTTAGTACTCCATACGAGGTTTCGTATCTAAAATAATTTACAATAGGAGGGCCGACATGTAGTTTCTAGGAGTAATCTATTCATGTGAAATAGAGCCACTGTTCAAATAGGAGTGGATAGATTGAGGGCTAATATGGTTGCATGAGCTGACTTGTCTCTTTCCTTGATTTCAGTCACATATTTTGCATGGAATAGTTACCGCCTCTACAATGAAAATTGTTTCATACACTAAATTGGTCAGGTGGACTATGTGCAGGTTCCAGATGCAAGCTTGTAGGTGAAGAAGGGCTTGCTCATGTGGACGAAAATAAATTAGTAGGAAAATCGTTAAGGTTCACATAGGGCAGCTAGGAAAGTAAGATTTATGCGGCTGGGTTATCGTTAAGCCATTAGTTTGTAACTCCAGAATTTGCTAAGCGTGTTTGTTGTCATTGAACTATATTAGAGTTGTATGGTCAGGTTGTTACTTTGTCTTTGAAAAACTTATCATGTAATGTGCTTTCTCTATTATTGTTGTATGCTTAATTTAAAGCAAGTGTCTTATGTTTTCACGTGCCCTTCATATTTCACATAACGAATTAGCCAAATTGGGGCACTGCGCCCGATAGGGCGCGGTGCAACAACTAGTTAAACAAAAAGTACTAAAAATATATCAATTATATAACATTTTTTTTAAAATAAAAAAAATATTAAAGCACATGGGCCGGCCTACGGACAAGGCACGAAAAGACCATGGGCCAGGCACGGCCCAACTACGAAAATGGTCGTGCCATGAGCAGGCCGCGGTGTGGGTTTGGATCAGTGGGCCTGGCACGGCACGGCCCGAGAAGCCCAATATTCGTGCCTGGGCCGGCCAATTTTGGGGGAAAACACGACGGACCGGCACGCAGGACGGCCCAGCACGGCCCATTGCCTACTCTAGCCCCCATATGCACTCAATATAACCTCAAAATGCAGTAATGGTAGCTTTTGTCTTTTGATAACTTGACCATACATGATTACATGTTGTCAAGACTCATGGTAATGACAGATGATTAATACGACATGATTTGGCATACAAAAATGGAAGACAGTACAAATAATTGAAGTCTGAAGTCATATAGTAAGTTTACCTCCTATTCCGCGGATGGCAACCGTAGAAATGTGAGCTTCCTCATTACTTGGGCTGCACATTATTTCTATCAATTTCTTCATCTCATCATTCCTTCCCACAAATTCAGCGGCATTAGCAGATGCATGTCGTCGAGCTTCACTCAATATGTCGCTACCTTCGTCATTGTTTGCAGATGTCCCTGCGATCCCGTCTGCTGTGATCTGCAACTGTTTGAGACCCATGTTTTGGGCGTTCTTGTCAAGTTCATCAAACATGGCTAGGGCATCACGAACCCTGCGAGACATCCTAATGCGAAATACGATGGAGTTGTTACGAGTGAAAAAGTCTTTGAACTGTTTCACAAATCGCTCTTTCTGCTCGTGTTCCCTGCGGATGATTTCATAGTCGTAGTCATCAATGATATCATCAGCAACATAAGCCGCATCCTTGACTTTCAGAACCCAATCGTTGACCTGACCTCTCTTATCAGCATGCTTTGCACTCCCCATGTCTTTGAGAAAGAGCTGGAGGTTCGAGAATTTGGTCTTAAGCTTTTCAAGCTCATCCTTGAGACCCCACATCAACTGCATCTCTTCTATGGTTCGATCCATTAACATTTGACCTATGGCCTTAGTGGCATCAGTCGCCAAGCTGAGGGCCGCCTTTTCAGCCATCACAATGTATTAATAATAAGGTTTAAGTAAACACAAGCTTTTCAATATTGATGGTTTATGGGATGGGTTGGAATAGAAGTACAGAGCACAGAAAGAGTAAAAGATAAGAGTTGGATATATAGTAGTAGAATTCTTTAAAAAACCATGTAAAAAATCAATGAAGAAAAGTCAGACATTAAATTTCTTCGGTAATTCTACCGTATGGCAATTGGCAAGTACACTATATCCGTCACAAAAATAAGAGTGGCTAGAGAGTGACGAGTGATTTATCGTTATACTCTCTATGTAGGTGATATTTGACTCGAACGGATATGCTCGTTACTAATAAGAATTTGTGAAATTTATTTCATCATTTTTAGTTTATAAGGCCGTCCTTATTTAAGGCCCTCATACATTCAAATAAAATAAAGGGGAAAACAACAGGAATATCTAAGAGGTCTAAGTTAAAATTTATCAGTAATTATTCGGTGGGACGGTCTTATACGGTAAAACGATCATTAAATAAACAAACTTTTAGGCTGTCTCACTGAATGAAACGGACTCATTTTGCAATTTATGAAAATTTATAAACGAAAGAAAAATTCTCAGTGTCCTCCGTGAGTACAGTACTCCTTACACCCAAAGCCAATCCACTAAATGAAATATTTTAATGACTTAGGTGTAAGCAGTACTCCATCCCGAAAGACACAAGAAATTTCCTAAAGGAAATATTACCGGTAGTGTCCTGGTCCTGGGTCCTAGCCTAGTTGGAAAATTGTCTTTGGTAAAATTGTCAAAAAGAGTGTTCACATCAACTTCAACATCAATGAGCTTGCAATTGTCTACTGCAAGCCTGTAATTACACTAACGTTTGGAATGGGGCCAAATTTAGGAATCTTCATAATTCTAATAAAGACCACCACTTATAAAGTAGAAACAATGTTAATAATTACTTCAAACAATTGGTTGGAAGAATTTTTTAGACGGTTTTCTTAAACTAAATTTTAATTAATCTAAACAATTTAAATTAATCGGCGTTAAACGAATCAACTTCCAAAAAATAAATAAAAAAAAGAGATAAGAGACAATTAACCATCCTTACCCATAATTTTTCCCGGATTCAACGACGTCGTTTCAATCAACCGCGTCGATCATCATTACCCAAACTTGATTTGCTCATCTTCTGTTTCCTACAAACCCAGTTGATTTAAAAAATTGCCTATTTAAATCATCAAAATCAGGTAATCATCATTACCCAGATTTTAAAATTGTGGGCGCAGAGTTTGGGTTTCTTTGTTGAAGGAATTAAAAAGTGAAAAAGAAGGATGGATCCAAGGGTTTGACTCATCATCTTCTGCATATGCTTTTGATTGAAGTTTTTTTTTTTTTTGTTACAATCTACTCAAATGGTAATTCATGTTAATAAGAGTACTTCGTATTTATACTTCCTACCTAGACATATCCAATGGGTCAAGAGAGCACGTTTTGGGTTCGCTTATTTTGGATTCGGTAAATTACGTCTCAGATCTCTTTGAGTTCGTACTGGTCGGAATTATATGAATTTTGGGTCGAGTTAGGGTCAGGACTCAGGAACCACAGTCCAGGCACGACCTATTTTCTTAATTTGCGGCCCAAGGACGGCCCATGTCGTGCCATGTCCGTGGTGGGCCGTGCGAATCATGTGTCGTGCTAGAATGGATCATAACAATATTATTATTCGCACACTTTATATTGTTAAATTTTGTTCGAATAGATTTTCTCTTTTATATCATTATTTTTTATAATTCAACAATAATGATAGGACGAGCGAGAAAAATATACATATTACAAACATTTAACTGTATCATAATGTAGACAAAAAACTAATTGTACAAACTGATAATTACTCCCTCTCACCAGTCATCAATTCAAGGGTGAATTATCGAAGATGTCTTAGTCTAATGGTTAAAACGAAGATATTGTGGACAATAGCCCTCTGCCCTCTATTGTAATGCCACTAAATACACGTTTTGTTAGATAAAAAAAAAAATCATCAGGCGCGGATTTAGCCTTATGGATGTCTCATATAGTGTTGTGCACCGGTCCAAAACCGGTACCAAAATAGAAATCGACAAAAAATTTGGATTAGAATCGGTCGTGTTAGGAAACATTCCGGTCCAAGACGAACCGGTTGCACTAGATTATGTGATTATATGTCCACTCTTTCCAATTTGGTTCAAAAATTTCGGTATTGATTGATCGGATTAAAATATAATTTTAAGAGAAAAATCAAATAATGAAAATTTCGTTCCAAATCGGAAAAAATGGGTCCCAAAATCTTAGATATATTGAACCGGAGACCAAACCGTAATTTTAATTTTGATTCCGAACCAATGAATTCCAATTCAAATCGATCCATTTTTCCGGTCCAGACCGAATTTTACACACCCTTCCCTGAGTGGCTGAGTTACCCACAAGGCCACAAGGCCACAACTACACAAGTTTATTTAGAAAGTAAATAGTCAAATACATTTCCCTCAAAAATAAAATAAAATAAAATAAAATAAAATACTCTACCGACGCACCAAGTTCACCACCGGCCCAATCACTCCTGCAGGTCACCAGTCACCACTTCCGGCGTCGTTCACCGCCCCTTGAATCACTACTTTTACAGGTAATTATCTCTTTATTCATCAATCATCATCTTCGTCTTTCAAATTAGTAATTTAATTTGTGCTATTACGCCTCTCCGAAGTCTAATTCTAGATAAATTGTTTGGTTTTGATGATATTTAGAAGGTTAAGGTCAGTTTTTCTCTTTCAATTTCTTGGTAGCGAATCTCATGTTATTGATTATGTTATTTGATGGTAATTATAATTAATGATGGCGAGAACCTAAATAATGATGAATTCTAGATAAATCGTTTAGTTTTGATGATACGTATTAAGAATGCTAACATCAGTTTGAGAGCAATCAAACAACAAATCCCAAATAAGAGTAAATGTGAAGGACTCTTAATGTGTGCCCTTAGGGTAAATGTAAGAATCAACTCATTTATTCCATATTTAGTAAAATATTCCTTTAACTTTTTCTATATTTAGACTCTTAATCTGTGCGCTTGGGGCACACGTTAGAAAAACCCATACACAAAACATACAAAAGTAATTCTTTCTTATAAACACACACAAGAAATTTTAGTACAAATACGGAGAACTATCCAGCTATATATGAGGCACCCAAACCGAGCTACATGATACGGAGTAACTCACAACGCGACTCCCGTCAAGCTCGACAGAATGCAGCTACACCCACCTCCAACAATCTCTAACAATCCCTACAAAATAAAATAAAGAGATGAAATTTAAATCAGAATAAAAAGAACAAAATTTGGGAATACGTCTACGTGGAAATTAAAGAATTCGGAACAAGTATTTCAAATAAAAATTTGACGATGATATATACTTACGATTCACTTGATGTTTTGAATTGCCACAAAATTTATAGAATATCAATAAATGGGATATGCGAGATCTTGCTCCAATCAAAGCCAACATCTTTGACACAACTTTCAGAAAGGATTGGACACACCCAAATACGCAGTTTCCCTAATCGTGTCATCTGTAAGAAAACCTCCTTTGATGGTATATCTTTTAATTTCTTGCAATTTCCCAACCATAATTCCTCAAGAGATGAAATTTGTATCAGGATGACCAGCCATTCATGGACTTTATCCTTGTTCAGTGTTCTTCCAGTGCCGTGTAGCGGCGTTGATCAACCTTAGAAGAGACTTAATTATTGTGTATCAAATAGCATTATTGCAACGCAAAAAAGCGGTAAAAATATCATCATGTTAACTTTATTATTACCTTTACGCAGAATCACAATTTTTTGCACGAAAAACTATTGTTGTCGATGACATTACCGATGAAACATCAATCTTGCGCTCTTGTTCTTGCCCCTAAAAATATATGAAAACCAATAATTAGACCTTCAAATAAAAACATTTGGACAATAAATTATATAACCAAGCTTATAATATTTTAAAAAAAATGGAACGCATGAATGCATCAAAAAAACAATATGTAAATAGAATAATAAGATGGAGAATAATAAGTAAACATATGCATCATGAAAAATTCTTGTGTACTCCGGGAGTACGGTACTCCTTACACTCAAGCTATTAAAATATTCTATTTTGTAAATTGCTTTTGATGCATCATAAGGAGATTGATGCATGAATTTTATTTTTAGCACTATGAATTAGACGCATGAGAATTTTTTCTTTTATATATACAAAATAAATTATTCCTTCTAATTCCAATACAATACAAATTCCATAATTAAGATTAGAATATACTTTTATTATTATCTTTCAACAATATTTTTACAGTAAATCGCCAACAAATTTGAGTCCATGAAGGACTTGTGTTATGATAAACATTAGAATTAGAGTAACTCTTAAGCTCTCAACCGAAGGATATTTTTAAGAAAATATGTCGTGGGTATTTCCTAAATCTCGGACTCTCTATAATCGCTCGAAAAAAGTTTATTAATATAGATGGATATACATTGATGATTGATTCTATTTGATGGTAATAATTTAATTTACTTTATGAACCCTCTTCAAATAACTTCTATCAACCACATTTTTCCTTAATAATAGGGGTATTAAAGTCTCTTATAAATGGTTTTTACATTGTTTATTGTAAAAACGTTTTATATTTTAACTTACTCTAATAAAACTTCACAAGAAAAGATGGTGGGATAAGGTTATATTAAGTCAAACTCGACAAAATGCAGCAACTCAATTACAAACCCATAGTAAATCCTCACCCCTTTCAACACTCACCACTCACCCCCACATCCAGCATTTCATATACTTACCTAGTTACGATTCACATGATGTTTTGAATTGCCTCACCATCCATATAAATAGAGGGGATATGCGAGATCTTGGTCCAATCAGAGCCAACATCTTTGACACAATTTTCAGAAAGGATTGGACTCCCCCAAATACGCAGTTGCCTTAATCGTGTCATCTGTAAGAAAACCTCCTTTGATGGTATATCTTTCAATTTCTTGCATCTTATCAACCATAATTCCTCAAGAGATGAAAGACGACCCACCCATTCCGGAAGTTCTTCCAAGTCATCAAAGTTGCATATCCACAAAGATTTAATCTGAGTGAGAAGTTGAAGTTGTTCAGGTAGTGACTTGATATTTGGGCTTCCTTTCAAAAGTAAGGTACGGAGAGATTGATTTTGAAGAATGGGAGTCACATCAGAGAAGTATAATTCTTGTTCCTCTTCGTCACTGAACCCACCGGTTGTCAAATTCGTTAGGTTAGGAAGATGTACAACCGCCTTCAACATGGAAATCATCAACTTTATGGAATTTCCAGTTTTATATAGCTCTTTTAGACCCTTCAACTTGCTGAAATCTGGCGTTGGGCCCTTTATAGATGGACAGTCATCTATTGTGAGCGTCGCCAAAGACACGCATTTTTCCAAGCTGGTAGGGATATTACTTAGTGCTTCACATCTACGAAGGGAGAGCTTGCTTAGGGAAGTGAGTCCGTTGAAAAGATCATTTGGAAGAGAAGTAAGCGCAGGACAATCAATCACTTCTACTGTCTCAAGCTTCATGTTCACAGTTGGTGACGCTATTGAAAAGGATCGGATGCCAAGATTCTTTATCTGTAATTTCTTGAGGGATTGGGAATTCAGTGTAGGCAATGTTTCCAGCTCAGGACAACTTATAACTTGAAGAACCTCAAGACGAGGAAAAACATTTGTTGCATCTGCTGAGGGTGACAGGACACATGTCTTCAACGCTCCGCAACTAGAAATCTCAAGCTCTATCAGAGATGGAAATGATACATGATTGACACTGCTATTGCTGAAATCTGGTGTTGGACCCTCTATCGTGAACGTTGCTAAAGAAGCGCGTTTTTCACATCTACCAGTAAAGAGGTTGCTCAGGGAAGTAAGGGCAGGGCAAAAAGTCACAGTCATTCTCTTGAGAGGTGCATCGAACTGCAGCTCCCTGGGTATAGACACAAGCTTCTCACAGTTATCTATCTCCAGTGTCTCAAGCTTCAAGTTCACTTCAGGTGACAACATGGACAAGGGATTTTGTGTCTTAATCTCCAACGATTGGATGCCAACATTTGAAAGTTGTAGTGTTTTAAGGGATTGGAAATAATCCAAGGCGGGAAATTTTTCTAGCTCAGGACAATTTGTAAGTTTAATAACATCAAGAAGAGGAAATACAATTGTCTCTTCTCCTGTGGAGGGCAAGACCCATGTCTTCAGTGAATTAAATTTGGATATCTCAAGCTCTGTCAGAGATGGGAATGACACACGATGAACCTTGTTATTGCTCTCGTTCAGAGGAACAACATAGAAATCGCTACCTATACTTTCCACTTTGAGTCCACTCAAAACCAGATATTTTAGACAAGGTAGATGTCCTAGTGTAGGGAGCATCTCGCATCTACTGCAATTCAGTAACTTGAAAGATGTGAGATTTTTAAGCAACAACGGGGAACTTCCACCCTCGGACACAACTGCCATCGTCAGCATCCAGGAAGGAAACGTCGGACCAAAGAAGTTTTGTAATTCCAAAGATATTATGTTTGGGTGAGGTTGAAGGCCATCCAAAACATCTTCATCATAGCTCCCTCCGCTAATTTCCTCTCTTTCCTTCGCCCAAGCTAGGATTATATTTGAAACCTTGGCTTTTCCAGCAAGGTCAGCTTCCCTTGCATTCTCCTTAGTTTTCACAAGTTCTAGACCAGATATATGAATCTCTCCCATAAGCTTTTGCAAACCCCCTAATTCATTTATAGACCATCCATCATCATCATCATCATCACCACCACCCAAAGAAAGACGAGGTAAGGTGTGGATGTTAGTTAACTCTCGTAATCCTCTAGATGCGTGCATGAGAGTAGTTGTTGGGATATGAATTAAGTTAGTCAACCTATACAATATTGCTGGGAGGACCTTCATATGAGAACAGTCAAGAAGTCTGAGTGTTTGCAGAAGGTAAAGTTTCCCGATTGAATCTGGCAATGTTTCAATTGGATTATATGACAGACTGAGAAATCTGAGATGTTTAAGCAAACCAATGGAAGAAGGCAGCTCTTTTATGTCACAATCATCGACTGATAGAGTACGCAGGTACTTTGCATGGGTCAACACATTGTGTGGCAGTCCACTAGAAATTGTTCTCAGCTTCTTTAGTGTCTTTGTTATAGGAAGGTTGGATAGAGCTTCAACATCTTTCGTATCAATAACTAAATGGCGACAACTGTTAATTTTCTGATCATCTTTTGGTTTCCAGAACAACAAATCTTTCCCGGAAACATCCACAGCAAGATCGTAAACTAAATCGTGCATCTTATATCCCCGTACTTCACCCTTTACTTCATCTAGCAATGAATAATTCAGCAAAACCATTAGATACTTCTCGCCAATTTCCTCCATTGTCATGTTTTTAATTTCAGATCCATGAAGGAAACCCTGAGCCAACCAGATATACACCAACTCATCCTTCTGTACGATGTAATTTTTAAGACAAATAGTAGAACAGTAAGCAAAGCATTGCTTTAGAGAGGGATAAGGCAAATGGTTGAAGGTCAACCTTAGTGATGGGAGGATCTGGTTTTCATCATTTTGTGGCAAATCCCATATCTCACTTTTTTCTATTAACTCCCATTCACGTGGAAGCTGCTTCGATTGAAGTATACCTCCGATTGCTTTTATAGCTAAAGGGACGCCTTTACACTTCTCAACAATCTTTTTCCCAATTTCATCTAAAATTGAAAAATTTGGAGAAGTCCCACCCAGTGACACTCTCTGCTTTAAAAGAGCCCAACCTTCCTCTTCTGATAGTTCTCTCAACAAGTGTGTGTATACAGCTCGAGATCTCGTTGTGACTTCTATGAGACGAGTGGTGATTAAAATCAGACATCCTGGAAGTCCCCCGATCCTCTGCAATGCATTTTTCAAGGAACTCCACAACTCTTGATCTTTGCACCATACATCATCAAGGACAAGCAAATACTTTTTATTCTTCAAATTTTCTTGAAGTTTGTTTATGATTGCATCTATGTTGGACAAATCTCCTTTACTTGATGTAACATATTCAAGCATCTCATTCAGGATTCTCGGGATGCTGAAATTATCAGACACACTTATCCAAAGCTTTTTCTCAAAATGAGCATCGATATCCTTGCTGTCATATAGGCATCTTGCAAAGGTTGTCTTGCCAAGACCTATTACCGCGTATAGGATCAAACCAAATAGTCAGTCAAACAAAGTACCAAAATAAATACCAACTCAAAAAAATTATCTTCAACTTTTCATTATAATTTGTATTTTGATACGTTTTGTCGAGATTAACTCTCAATACCTCTAAAATTAGAATTTGTGATTTTCATTATTTGGGGACATATTTGTACTATGATACATTGATACGTTTTGTCGATTATACTATGTGATCATGTGATGTTGATTACATAGTGAGATAAACAATGGTGTCAATTTGAGTTTGTTGGATGTCGTAAATATCCTCTTACACTTTGTGATCCACCCTAAATTGCAAGAGTACTTGTGGATGCTAAATTAAAAACTAAGAGATAGATGGCTAATTACGATGGATGATAAACAATGGTGTCAATTTGATTTTTAAAATTTGTGGCAGAATACAACATTGAAGAATTAAGATGAATCTAATCATGTGAATCCGTGCAATGATGGAGCTTCAAGGTCGTTGAATCATTGATACCGGTATGTGTCGTCATTTCTTTCGATTCACCAGTTTAGATATGATGTTATTTTTTCTCATCTTTCTTTCTAGTTAACCAGTTAATTGAATAAAAGTTTGAAGGTAGACAAAACATCGTCGGTCAATCAGTGCCAAGCATATATAAATATGCCAACTTTTAATGCATTCTAACTCTTTGATTAATTGCTTGAACAAGAGTGAATTTTCATGACCGTTTAGGGGATTTACAGAATGATTTTCATTATCAGCCATTATTTTATACGTTTTTAATTTTTTTTAAGTTGGTCTAATACTCCAAGGATGATGCTAAAAATACATATTCTGTTTGGTTAGCATGTTACTCTGTATAAATCTTTTGTACAAGGTTTTGATTTTATGAAAAGTCTTTAATTTTAAGACGCTAGCTTCTTATAATACGGAGTATTAGAGAACAGGAATGATCGTGAGGTTACTTTCGGACTTTATAGACATTTGGTAAATTCAACATTCCATACGATTCTTTAATTGCTCTCAACCTATAGTTTCATGTTTTGATTTCAACATAAAAGAAATAATTAGTTAGTCTAATTTAAGACGGAGGTATCCGTCATCTATATTAAAACGCGCAAGTATTATACTCTAAAATCGAGTAGCTGCAAATATATCCACTAGAATTGCTGTTAATATTAATAACACATATCTACTGAGTTTTGCAAATGAGTATTAGTTTATATTCGGAATTATCAACCTGCCTTGAATCCATGATACGTGAGTACATGGTTTATGGCTTATTGTAAGGTAATTAGATGGTCGTTAGTTCAGAATTTGCAGCTTTTTTTATTTGTTTCAGTTTTTGGTAAATGAGTATTTACTTACCTTCTAAACTATATAAGCATGGTGGCTAGGTGTCACGGTCCGCTACTTTTGCCGGACCGTGGCGCGCACCCTTGCCCGTCTCAAGGCAAGATGCAAGCGACAAGGATCTTCGTACTAGTGAGGGATCGCCCACTAGCACGATACTCGGGGTGTGAGTCGGGATCCTAGTGTCGATCCCACAAACACGGCTTGTTTGTAAAGTGAAGGCAAAGAGTCGTTCACAACAAAGCAACAACAAGCAATACGAAGGCACAAGGTAGGAAGTAGATTTTCATTCACTAGTACTCCCTAAAGAGGGAAATTTGATTATTACATCCTGGTAGCAGAAGACATTGATTTTACAAGTTTAGTTCAGAATAGCGATATACCTATTTATGGAAACCTATTCTAAAACTACTAAGAAAATACTTACTACAAATGTACAAGGGAAATGAAATTACATAAGCGTAAATAAATCTAAGGGTTCAAGTGTGCGGATCGTCACACTCTCCCCCACCTAATCTGTTGCCGCCCTCGGCAACACAAAAAATCTTGAATGGTGCTTCAGTGAGACATCCTCGGTGAGCTCTGACTGTCCACGCAGTGTTGGGGATTGGCTTGTACAACTCGGCTTGAATGTGCGCTTCGTCCCAAACAATGACTGGCCTCTTCGTCCCTTCAAGGATAGGCCGGAGTTCCTTGACATAGAAGCTGCCGAACATCATGTTCTCCAAGTCCACCACGTGCTCCTTGTCTCTCGGGAAAGTCCACTTTGCCGCTGCTTGAAAAGTCCTCTCTCGGGATTCCTTCAAGTACTGGCCCAACGGACCTTCATCTTGTCTCTCGTCACTTCAACACCTGCATTCAAGGGAATGTGAGATCTCCAGGACGCCGAATCAGCATTTCGGCGCGGCCCCTTGATGGTACGGGGCCTTATCTCTTTGGGGTCGACCGACCCATGCAAACCAGGACGTCGATTCAAAGACATCGACGCGGCCCCTGATGGTACGAGGCCTTATCTCTTGGGTCGACTGACCCGCAAACCAGGACGTCGATTTAGCACATCGACGCGGCCCCCTGATGGTACGAGGCCTACTTCTTTGGGCATCTCGGCCCTCCTTGTCTACTCCTCGGTGAGGGGGTAGACTCTTCTTTCGTCCCCAGGCCACTTAGCATCGTAGTTAGCCTGGGTCTTGTTCGCCCTCGGCACCACCGAACCTTTAGGCATTCTCCAAGGTCGCATCCCTTGTTTCGGCGTCGGTATCACCCTCATAGCCGAAATTCGATGCTGCCCCTTGTCTTCGTCGCTGTCTACCGTCTTCACTACGATAGATCCCATTAGTAGCATCGATCCGTCACTCGGTTTCAATACCACCAATGCTTTCTGAGTACTAACTTGAAGTCGTCCAGCGGAACGGTGGTGAAGTCGAGCTCCCCTGCCCACTCACCCACTTGGACCGCGACCTTCTTAGCCACTCCTTGGACGCGTCTCATTTTCCCATTGACCGCTTTAGGCGGTGTTAGCATCCCATGAGAACTAGCCCCAACCGATCGCCTTCCTCTTTCGTAACAAAGTTGTGGGAGGCGCCCGAGTCGATCAAGGCTCGTGCTTGCTTCCCATTCACCATCAAGTCCACGTACATGAGCCCGTTGGATTTCTTGGCGGAGGAATCTTCGTACTTCCCCATCGCGCTGATCCTTTGAATTGAGCCCATTCGTGGTTGGTCTTCCCCATCACTCGAGTCTTCGTTACACTCTTGGTGATAGTCGGCCAACGCCCCATCAAGACGTTATTGAGCCCCTTTCGGCATCTTCTTGAACATGGCATTGAACTCCGCGTTGTTCGGACAATCGGCCATCTTGTGAGGACCCTTGCACACAAAACACGCGAACGGTCTCTTCGTAGTAGAAGCAGTAGAGTTTTCCGCCTTCGAAGACGAGCTTGAGGGCGAGTTTGTAGTGCTCGCCAATTGGGCTAGACTTCCTTGTGAGCGGAACCGACTGTTCCCAACCGAAATGGCGCTGTTTTGTGGCCTTTGTCCATTGTACCCACTTTGTGACACACCAGTATTCCCCGTTGGTGCCACAACTCTTGGTGCCTCTCGTTCCCCATGAAAGTCGAGCAGGCGCTCCGCGGCCGATATGGCCGAAGACAGAGTTTTGGGATTCTGCCTCATGACCTCCTGTTGTGCCCACCTCTTCAACCCGTCAATGAATTCGAATGTCCTATCCGTCTCGGACATTTCGCTAATCTCGAGCATGCACGCCGAGAATTCTCTCACATATTCCCGGATTGATTTGGTGTGCTTGATTTCCTTCAACTTCTTCCGAGCAACAAACTCCGTGTTCTCGGGGTAGAAGTGATCCTTCAAGATCCTCTTGAAGTCGGCCCACGATGTCACCGTAATCGTGCCCGCATCGATTTCCTTGTACCTAGCCCTCCACCACATCTTGGCATCGTCGACTAGATACATGCTTGTCGTGACAACTTCCGCGTCTTCGTCGAGCCCACTTACTCGGAAGTATTGCTCCATATCGAAGATAAAGTTATCGACCGCTTTCGAATCCCTCGCCCCATCGTAGGCACGAGGTGGAGGTGCCTTCACCTTATGGCTCCCCAAAGATTTCCCGTCATTGGCCACTGCTTTCACGAGCGTGGCACACGTGTTCTCTAACATCTCAACCTTTCGATGTAGATGATTGATCTCTTCCTCCCGATCGTCGGGGATCGCACCACTGATCGCTTGGATGCGGGTGTCCATCCCGTCCACCTTCGTCTCAAGGTCACAAACCGTCTTTTGCAACTCCTCGAGGCTCGCAGCCATCCGCATAACGATGTCCTCGAGTTTGGGAAGCTTGACGTCGATTGTGTCCTCTAAGGCATCCACTCGGTCCTCGATTGTTTCGCCCATTTTCTCGATATCGATGAACAAATGCGGCGTGCAGAAACCCATCCGAAGACCGGGCTCTGATACCAAATGTCACGGTCCGCTACTTTTGCCGGACCGTGGCGCGCACCCTTGCCCGTCTCAAGGCAAGATGCAAGCGACAAGGATCTTCGTACTAGTGAGGGATCGCCCACTAGCACGATACTCGGGGTGTGAGTCGGGATCCTAGTGTCGATCCCACAAACACGGCTTGTTAGTAAAGTGAAGGCAAAGAGTCGTTCACAACAAAGCAACAACAAGCAATACGAAGGCACAAGGTAGGAAGTAGATTTTCATTCACTAGTACTCCCTAAAGAGGGAAATTTGATTATTACATCCTGGTAGCAGGAGACATTGATTTTACAAAGACATTGATTTTACAAGTTTAGTTCAGAATAGCGATATACCTATTTATGGAAACCTATTCTAAAACTACTAAGAAAATACTTATTACAAATGTACAAGGGAAATGAAATTACATAAGCGTAAATAAATCTAAGGGTTCAAGTGTGCGGATCGTCACACTAGGGATGACAACGGAATCCAGATACTGTCCAGATCCTGAGATCCAGATCCTACGGAGCGGATATGGATCGCAATATCTACTGAGTTTTTGCCAAGGCTTCGTATATTTTGGCCCATTAGGTAAAACTATTTTTCTTAGCCAGTCCATGTCTTGACCAAACTCGAAAATGATCACCTCTAATTGAATGTTATGAAAGCTTATTCGTATGGGAGATTAAACATCTATATTAATAAATATTATACTATATAATAATTTAGATGTACTATGTATGCATGTTCATTAACACGGACATACATAGAGTAGCAATATTTTTACAAGCTACTATCAAAAGTCAATTACATTCTCTTTCCCGTCTAAGCCTCCACCCCGTATAACACGCAAGTCTCATTATAGAGCCTACCACTAATCACATGGCCACTAGATATTATGAACTAATTTACTAATTCAGCCAATTAACCCTAATCAATCCAAAAATCGTTTTTTCTTTAGCGTATTTTGTATGCGGTATTTCTTTCACATGGTTCATCATAGTTGCTATAATTTACGGCTTAATGAATCAGATTTAGTGATTTACCATGTGTCTACATATTATATTTACGAATCAAAAGAAGTAAATAGTAAGCTTTCTATTTGACTTTACTTTGTTTTTAAATCATATTTTGACTATACTTTTTTTTATATGTATGCTAATCATATTTGTTGAAAATTTCAAAATGTATACTCCTTATACTTTGAAAGACCTTATGATGACGAGTAAAATATTTTGATTCTAATGGTATTTTATATATTTTTCTACACACGTAATACTACTTTACCAAATTCCATTCGTCAACTAACCAAATTAATCATCACTAGATCTGTTATACGGTTTGGGTCAGGAAACGGGTGAGACATACGGGTCGGATCATACGGGCTACGATCGAATTAGGGCCAGAATACGGGTCAAAAAATAGGTTTCAACGCCATTTTTTACCATTTTTTTAATTGAAAAAATACTTTAAAAAAAATTTAGACATATTTGATATTAATGTTTTAATCATATTAAATTGATATATTAATTATATTGACATAATAATAGAAGTTAAGTTATTTTAATAACTATTTTATTATTAAAGGTTACAAAAATTGTATAATATTGATTTTTTAGCTATGTTTGTAATTCAAAGTAAAAAAACTAATTATTTTTTAATTATTATTTCAAATATAATATATAAATATAAATATTTTAATAAAATTCTCGATTAACGTGTCATTTCGAGCCGAATAGGTAGTGTGTCGAGATTTTTCGCGCCTTGACCCTAGAAAAAGGGTCAAGCGGATCGGATTTTTGTGCCGGGTTAGAAAGATGTACTCCGGTCCCTCCATTCAACTTTTATCACTCTAATTTAATACTCCCTCCTATTCTACATAACTCTCCCTTTTCATGGAAATAAGGATTGTTGTGGGGTAAAGTGATTAAAATAAGATAAAGTATGAGTATTATGGGGTATTGTTGTGGGGTGGGGTGATTAAAATAAGTATAAATGTTTGCCAAATAAGGAAATAGGGAGAGTATTGTAAATAGACGAAAAAGGAAATAGGGAGAATTATTTAGAATAGGAGGGAGTATAATACTTCTCACATATATTTCAGAAGTGGGGTGATACAAGTTGAATGGAGGGAGTACTCACTATGATCCTCAAAATAATTTATACTAATTCAAACACAACAAATATTAAGAATGACAAGATCACTTGAATATATCCATTTATAGTAATTGGAGAGAATGATTAGCTTTAGGCATTTGATGTTATAGCAGTGTTATAATGTTATTTTTTAATTCTCTATATTACGATGTTGTTAACTTGATTTATATAAAAACATCCAACTATACAATATCAGAAGTATAAAATTTTAAAACTTAATTTTATATACGGATTTTCTAACATGTGCCCTTAGGGCACATGATAATAATCTAATTAGTGAAATATTATTGTGAATATTTCATGATAAATTAGAATTGAAACTCATATTTACCATATTTAGTGTAATAATCTTGAAAATCTTCCCCTATTTAGCTTATTATCATGTGCCCTAAAGGCACATGTTAGAAAAACCCGTTTATATATTATTTATATTTATATATGTCCGTGCGATTTTGCATGGGTCCTAAGCGTATATTAGATATTGTAACAGCCACATGAATCTTATTTAGTGTGTGTTTGATCTAACTTTTAAAAGTTTTTTTTGGTTAAAAAATACAAATTGGGCACACACATCATTTTCTAAAAAGTTAAAAGTAGTTTTTTAAAAACTCAAAAACCATTTTTTTGTCCTTAAAAATAGAAATAACAATTTCATGTTAGGCTTACCTTGTTAAAAGCATGTTTGACTTCACTTCTAAAAAATGAGTGTTGTTTTTCAAGCTTTAGTGTGTGTTTGGCCTTACTTTTCAAAGTGTTTTTGGACTTGAAAACACTCTTTGGCCAAACATATCATAAATTTAAAAGCTAATAGTAGATTCTCAAAAGCTCAAATACCATCTTTTTGCCCATAAAAATAGAAGCATCAATTTGATGTTTCTGTTTCTTGAAAAATACTTTTGAAAAATTAAGCTTAAAAAATAAAAACTCATTTTAAGCTAATTAGGCCAAATATGCTCTTAATTTTCTAAAAGTGTTTTTTAAAAGTAGAATCATCAAATTGGTGCTTTTATTTTAGGGTTATTTAATAAGGATACTCTAACCTATGGATGTGTTTCTCAAAATACTCCAAACTATATTTTAACTACCAATAAAATCAACAATTACACCTTTTCTCTATAAATAGAATCTGTGTTTTTGTGACTTGTTATAAGAGGTAAATCTGAGCGGGGGTGCACCCTTTACCTTTTATCAATCTTCATCCTCCTTTATTTCATTCGTCCTTCCACTGTACTTTTTTTTTCAAACCATTTAGTGAGTCATTACGTATCAAAATTAGATATTCAATTAAAATCAAACAGTTCCCACACGGGACTCCTAGATCGGTTTTAGACATAATGTACTCTCTTCTTTTTTTTTTACTGTTTTTTTTAGGGAAATAATGTACTCTTTTCACTTTCCTAGACTGGATTTTTTCAGTAATTTTGACTCTTAAAGTTTTGCATACTTTATCGCTTTTTATTTATTTTTCAGATTTATTTTGAATAACTTCTTTGTCTTATCAACTTCATGATCTATTATTTGCTTTGTGATTAACTTGGGATTGCACGAAATCAAGTGATCTAATTAGCAACACTGATTAATAGGTTCATGCTGATTTGGGATTGAAAATCTAATCAACTGTTGAGTGGGTTAACCTTGATTAATTTGTGATGTGAATTGGTAATTGTAATCAACATTTGTTTCTAATAGCGACACTATCCCTGGGACTCCACTTTCATAAACTAAAATTAGCTTTTTGTTTGTTTATTTATGTTTGTATGCAGGTTGAGTAATTGAAACTGTTTCGGGTGTAATTCCAGAGCAGATGTTTGTTGCCACTCGTAGCTAGTAGGATGATGTCCTTGCTTGAATCCTCCTTGCGGTCTCCTGAAACGATGAACAAACTGAGGGCTCGGCTTTGGCCGAGCGTACTCACTCCGACGCTCAAGTCAGTGAACTTAGAGAGAGGTTGTTGTAACTTGGCTAAGGGTATATTGTAGAGAGATAAGATATTACCAGATGAATAGTGGTTATTAGGTCAATTTGTGGATCCTTTCCTCAATGAAGGTTGAGGAGTATTTATAGGCATTCACCTTTTGTCACGTAGTGGCCAAGTGGCCAAATGGCTATCGGTGAAAAGAGGCCGTTATACCCTCGGCCGATGGACTGTGGCGGGAGCTCGCCGAGGGTCTTGGATATGAGTACGCAGATTTGTGTCATTTGGCGAGTTATCGGCCGAGACCGGGTGACAGCCGATGGGCTTCGCGGCTAGACTGTCTAAGTCGTTGACTTTGCTATGGATACCCTTGACCTTGCTCAATATGTTGATTTGGTCACGGTGCGAGAATATGCCCCATCAATTTGCCCCAGCGTAGTCTATGCCGTGGTATGGGCTCCGATGTATGTTGAGCGTATATTCTGCGCAAGTATTTTTGCAAAATTTAGTATCGGCTTCTTCGGAAGCATCGGCGTGGTTCTTGTTAGGCCGTACCATATACCCCCCTCCACATGGATGCGTAAAGGGTATCCGATGTGGGAAATAATGTGATGCCGGCCGAGACCAGGGCCGAGAGTCTTGGTTATTTTTGATTGCCCCCCCGTGCTTCATGGATTGGTCGATCATGTAGCCGGCGGAGAGCAGGCGCCTAGGAATTTGTTGAGGGAGATGAACAGGCGAAGAGATGTGAATGGGCGTGTTGAATACGCTGGTAATCGTAGCATTGATTGACATTCTCGTTGCAACGATTGACATTCCGCGGTTGCATGTCCGACACGTGTCCGCTTTGCCGATTGGTTGACGCTTCATGGTGTGCCCTAATTGGTCCTTCTTCATGGGCTTTTCCTATAAATAGGGTAGTTACTCGTGATTTTGGCCATTACTTTCATTTCCTCAAATTTTCAAAATTTTCTCCCAAAATCTTCATCTCTCTAAACCTTCAAGGGCTTTCTTTTCTTCCAATCTTCGGTCTTCGATCCGTGAGTGTATTTCTTCAAGGTAATCAAACAAATTTTCTTTTATTTCGTTAGTAATTTGCGAACATGTCCTCTGTTGATCTGGGGGCTAGTACTTCTGCGCCAGGGGGGTTCCGTCGCGCTTTGACGAGGAGGAGATATTAGAAGCGTCCCGTTAAGGTTTGGGGGCCCTAGGTCTCCCTCTCCCATTCTTTGTCTGCCCCTCCTGGAGGAGTTGGAGGATGAGGATGATGTCGATGATGAGGGGGCTCCCGTTGATGGTGGAAGGACGACTATCCCGGATCATGGTGAGGCCTGCACGACCGGCCTCGACCGTGTATTTACAAATAAATTCGCAAGCGATTCGGAGAGACTCTTTTCGGAGATCATTTCTCCTTCGGTGAGGGGTATAAGATTGTTATCCCCGAGGAGGGTCGGGCGGTCTCTTTGTCCTCCCCGGTCATATTGGCGTGTATATTAGGCATCCGGAGTATGGGCTCGGTTTCCTTTGAATGAGCACGTCATGGCCATTATCAAAGCTATGAACGTTGCCGTGGCCCAACTGCATCCGTTGGCCATGAGGACGATAGTCGACTTTGTGTGGATCTGTCTTTTTAGGGGGAGGTCCCATCGATTAACTTGTTTCGCCGCCTCCATAGTCTTGGCCGTCAAAATCCGGCAAAGTGGGGTGGTACGGCGTACGGGCGGAGCGGGCTACGTCTCGTGAACAAACTCACTTCTTGCAAAGATCGCAAGGGCGATGGGTGTACGTCCAGTCTTGGGATGACTACCCGTTGCCTCGGTCTTTCGAGCCCCGTTCACTTACGGTGTGAGACCGGGATGAGTATGAGAAACACATCACCGGGGTAGCAAGGTTAAGATGGACGCTTCGTTTGTCCCCCTATCTTGTGGATGAGAAGCGGGCGATGCGGTTGTTTGATGCTAAGGAGGGATGGTGCCCCAGGCTCGGATTATTATCCAGGATGAGTTGCTATGCGCGCGTCGGCCTCATCCGGCCCTCGGGGTGAGTGGGGTCGGTGTGAGGCCCACTTTTGCTTGTTATGTTTCTTTTTCAGAGCCTTGTTTTACTTCCTTTATGTAACTCTTGTTTGATTTCTTGCAGATCGGTTTGGGCGGGATTTGTCTGAGAAGGACTTGAAGAGGCTAGGGCTTGACAAGGACGGGAAGGTTGTCAATCTGCGTCCTACGGCTGATTCGAAAGATCGCAGGCTATCCCCCAACGAAATCATGGAAAAGCAGACTAGGGGATTGGATCGGGAGACGGCCCCGCACGGGTTCTTGTGGGCGTCGAAAAGATCGAAGAAGGCGGCGTCAGTCGGCGGCGGTTTCAACGCCAACTCCTCTTCGCCCCGGTGGTCCAAAAGGATCATGTGGAGGTGATCAACATTGCGAGGAGGAGGTGACCGTTGCTAAGGTCCCTTCTCAGAAAAAGAGGAAAGACCCACCGTCTGCTTCCACCGATCTGGGGGGAAGCACGCCTCTACCCGACCCTCCAAAAAGAGGGTCCAAAGCGGTACGGATCTAACTTGTGGTTCGGATTTAGCCGGTTCGTTGGACGTTTCGATGACGAGACTTTACGATGTGTCAATGCACGGTGACATGGATGCCCTGTGTAAATTTTTTGTAGATCCATCACCGTGGCGGCGTTCTCACCGAAGCGAGCGGGGAAGCGACTGAAAAGACGATTGAGAAGGCGGGTGTGGGAATGTCACCGTTGACTCCGCACCCCAGAAGGCTACTCCTACCGAGCTTGTGGCGGAGGGTGAGAGAATATATAAGAGGTTGGGGAAATGGAGCCGTCTAGCCGCCTCTCTCATCATGGAGCAGGAAAAGGCCGCGGCCCAATCTGGGCCACGGATTGCAAAGCTCAAGCTTGATCTCTCTGCCGCGAGAGGGGAAGCCGGTAAGGCTAAGCTGGATCTTCGTGTTGCCGAGAAGCGTGGGAAGGAGGCCGAGAAGCCGCTCTTTGAAGGCCGAGAGGGCCAAGGAGTTGAGAGGCGATGGCGCCACGGCCAAGATGATGGAGGAACTGGAGAGGTATAAGGGTGCCTACGACGCCGTGGTTGCCAAGAGGGACGAGTGGGAGGATCGGTTCCAGAAGCAGGCGGAGGTGCTCAGGGACACACAGGCTATCCTTGCTCAAAAAGAGAAGGATATTGACATGCTTCAAGATGATCTCCTCCCAAAAATGTGCGTTCAATTCGGGACCGGCCGAGGAGGCGCCAAGGAGGCAATCGAAAGCTCGATCCCGACGGCATTTTCCGTGGGATAAATATGACCGACTCCTGGATGAGATGGTCAAGCTGCGGAAGCGTGGCCGCCGAGAAGCGGAGGCGGCGAAGGCGGCTCGGATAGCGTTGGCCAAGACGGCCTATGATGCAAAGGAGGCCGAAAAGGAGGCCGAGAGGCTAAAGGTGCACGAAAATGTCGAGCCTTCTCTTGAGCCGGCACCGTGGATCTGCTTGCCTCGATGGGGGAGCAACAGGCATAGGGAGAGGCGGTCGTCACGGACTCACCGGCATCTCGGATAGCCTTAGGCTGTTCGGGGCCAACTATTGAACCTTTCCTCCCTGCCATCTTTTGGCGCTTCAATTGACATGCTTGTAATCTTTTGCTTTTCTTTTCCCTTGTTTGTAAAAACTTTCTTGGTAGGTTGTGTTTAGGCTTACCCCTATGGGGACGGCCGTCGTCTGTATTCTTCTTACAACTCTTTTACCAAAGTTTATCCTTTTGGCCTTTGGCTTGGCCGAGGCATTGATCAACCATCTTTGTTTGTCCTTTTTGCGTTATTAATTGAGTGCCTTTGTTTTTACCTTTGCGTTATTAATTGAATGCATATCTCAACTGCGTAACGTCTTTGATGTACTGACCGGTGCGTCCCCGTCGCTCTCGGCAAGTTGCGGAGGTAATGGGGGTTACGGCTCGATAGCAATTCTTCTAGCGTACCGGTCATTGTGTCCCCGTCGCTCTCGGCCAATTGCCAAGGTAACGGGGTTATGGCTCGGTAGCAATTCTTCTAGCGTACCGGTCATTGTGTCCCCGTCGCTCTCGGCCAATTGCCAAGGTAACGGGGTTATGGCTCGGTAGCAATTCTTCTAGCGTACCGGTCATTGTTTCCCCGTCGCTCTCGGCCAATTGCAAGGTAACGGGGTTATGGCTCGTAGCAATTCTTCTAGCGTCACGGTCATTGTTTCCCGTCGCTCTCGGCCAATTGCCAAGGTAACGGGGTTATGGCTCGGTAGCAATTCTTCTAGCGTACCGGTCATTGTGTCCCCGTCGCTCTCGGCCAATTGCCAAGGTAACGGGGTTATGGCTCGGTAGCAATTCTTCTAGCGTACCGGTCATTGTGTCCCCGTCGCTCTCGGCCAATTCTTCTAGCGTAACGGGGTTATGGCTCGGTAGCAATTCTTCTAGCGTACCGGTCATTGTTTCCCCGTCGCTCTCGGCCAATTGCCAAGGTAACGGGGTTATGGCTCGGTAGCAATTCTTCTAGCGTAACGGTCATTGTGTCCCCGTCGCTCTCGGCCAATTGCCAAGGTAACGGGGTTATGGCTCGGTAGCAATTCTTCTAGCGTCCCGGTCATTGTGTCCCCGTCGCTCTCGGCCAATTGCAAGGTAAGCGGGGTTATGGCCCGTAGCAATTCTTCTAGCGTCACGGTCATTGTGTCCCCGTCGCTCTCGCCAATTGCCAAGGTAACGGGGTTATGGCTCGGTAGCAATTCTTCTAGCGTACGGTCATTGTTTCCCGTCGCTCTCGGCCAATTGCCAAGGTAACGGGGTTATGGCTCGTAGCAATTCTTCTAGCGTCGGTCATTGTGTCCCCGTCGCTCTCGGCCAATGCAAGGTAACGGGGTTATGGCTCGGTAGCAATTCTTCCCTTTGGGTGGCGATTATGGAGGACAGGCACTTGGATGGAAAACTTGGTTGTTTCTTCATTTAAGATCACGCGTTGGGGTGTCCACATTGGGTTTGGACACCTCCGCCGCTATACAAAGTACTTTCTTAAGTTGTCGGTGTTCCAATGGCTCATCAAAGGCACGCCCTCCATGTCTGTCAGCCGGTATGTACCCGGCCTCATTTCTTCAATCACCTTATAGGGACCCTCCCAGTTGGCCGTTAGTTTACCGTGAATATTTCCTTTGTTGGTGGCGGCCGACTTTCTTAGGACTAGATCTCCTACTTTTAAGTCCCTCTTGTGGACTCTTCGGTTGTAGGCTCTTCTCATCCGGTTTTGGTATACTGCCAAGTTGAGGCGTGCCGTATCTCGGCTTTCTTCGACTAGATCCAGGGAGGCTTTAAGGCCTTCCTCATTTTCGACTGGATTAAAGGTAGCGTTCGAATGTCGCACCGTCGCTTGATTGGTAGGGCGCCGGATCCGTAGACTAAATGGAAGGGAGTGTACCCCGTTGCTTCTTTCTCGGTGGTCCGTAGGGACCACAGGACGCCGGGTAGTTCATCGGCCCATCTTCCTTTAAGGTCTTCCACTGTCTTCTTCAAACCGTTGAGGATTGTCTTATTGGCTGCCTCCGCCTGTCCGTTGCTCTGTGGGTGGCAGACGGAGGAATACGCATACTTGATGCCAAGCTCTTCTAACGAGTTCATTATCGAGTCACTCCAAAATTCTCGGCCGTGGTCAAATACCATGACTTGGGGCAATCCAAAACGGGTTATAACATTCTCCCAGATTACCTTTCGACGGCCATTTGTGGTCTTTGTCGATCTGCTACGGACTTCAACCCATTTGGTGAAGTAATCGACGGCGACGATCAGGAACTTCCTTCCTCCGGAGGCCGTTGGAAACGGCCCTAACATATCCATCCCCCACTGTGCGAAAGGAAGGGGGCTAAGCACCGGTTGTAGGTCTCGGGAAGGAGCATGTATCACTGGGGCATGCATCGACGATTCGTGCACTTCTTGGTCTTTGTTCGGAGTCTTGAAGCATGGTGGGCGAAGTAGCCGGCTCGGAGAGCTTTGTGGGCTAGTGTTCTTGCCCCCATGTGGTGTCCGCATATGCCCTCGTGAATCTCTGTCAATATTAGCTCTGCGTCGGTCGAGCCGACACATTTCAAGAGTGGTCTTATTACGGACCTTTCGTATAGTTCCCCTTCGAATACCAAGTACACGGCGGAGATCCTTTTGAGCTTAGCCGAGAGATTGCGGTTATCCAGAACTCACTTGTGAGTTTGTATTTCATTATCGGAGTCATCCACGTTGTCTCGGTTTCCACGTCCCCTATCATGCCGATGGTCTCAGTGATGCTCTTCGCATTCCTGATGTCTACAAGCACGGTTCGGCTAACGTTTTTGACGGTTGGTGGCAAGTTTTGAGAGAGCGTCGGCTCGGTTGTTCTCGGACACGGGGACACATTGGATTTGGAAGGATTTCAATTTTGCTATGTCGGCTTTTACCCTTTCTAAGTATCTTACCATCCCGTCATCCCGAGCCTCAAACTCTCCTCTGACTTGGTTAGTAACTTGAAGTGAGTCCGTCTTTAACACAATGTGTTCCGCTCCGTGCGCTCGGCCATCTCGACTCGGTTATCACCGCCGTATTCGGACTCGTTGTTCGAGGCCGAGAAGGTGAACTTCAAGGCGTACTCAAACTCGTCTCCGTTTGGGCTGATGATAAGGATCCGGCTCCCATTGTTCGTCGTGGAGGAGCCGTCGGTGTAAACCTCCCATACACCTAGGTTTGGCTCTTCTTGATATGTGCATTCGGCTAGGAAATCTGCAAGTGCTTGCCCCTTTATCGAAGGCCTTGGCTTGTGCGAATGCCGAGGCCGGAGAGTTCTACCGCCCATTTGATAAGCCTACCGGATTGTTCGAATTTCTCCAAAGCTTTTTCCAAAGGCTGGTCGGTTAGGACCAAATCACGGGATGAGCGTCGAAGTAGGGTTTTAACTTCCTTGCGGCAATGACGACGCGAAAGTCGCTTTCTCAATTAGTGGGTAATTTCTCTCGGCGAGCGTGATGTATGGCCGACAAAGTAGATTGGGTGTTCTTTGTTTGTCTTCTTCCCGATGATCACGGCGACCGTGGCCGAGGTAATCGCTATTATGTACGGTATAGCGTCCCCTAGTATCGGCACTGGACAGGTGTTGGGAGAGTCGAAGATGAGCTTTTAGTTGCTTGAAAGCGCGCTCTGTTCCTCCCCCCCAGTGAAGTCTTTATTCCCTTTCAACACTTTGAAGAATGGGGTACTTTTGTCGGCTGATCGAGAGATGAAACGGGCGAGAGCCGCCATTCTCCCGTCGACATCATAACCTCTTTTCGATTCCTTGGTTCCGCAGATTTAGGATTGCTTGGACTTTATCCGGATTGGCATCAATGCCTGCACCGACGAGCACACCGAGGAATTTACGCCGGACCCGGTTGCACCGTTGGGTTGAGCTTCATCTTGTATTTCCTTAGCGAACAAAATGTTTCCGTAAATCGGCCGGTGCTCATTTGTCGGACTTGCTTTTCACAATAGCGTCGTCGACGTAAGCCTCAATGTTCCGCCCTTTTTGACTTTGGAATACTTTGTCCACCGATCGGTGTACGTTGACCGGCGTTTTCAAGCCAAACGGCATCATTTTGTACATGTATGTGCCGTTCGCGGTGATGAATGCGCATTTAGGCATGTCCCCCTCATCCATGAATACCTGGTGATATCCCGAGAAGGCGTCTAGCGAGGCTCGGCATGGTGTAGCTGCCGTGGCGTCGATTAAGCTATCTATCCGAGGCAAAGGGTAACAATCCTTGGGGCATACTTTATTAAGGTTGGTAAAATCTACGCACATTCTCCATGCCCCCGATGATTTCTTCACCATTACGACGTTGGCTAACCACTCGGGATAAGTACAAGGCATAATAAAGCTCTTTGCTAGTAATTTATCTACCTCGGCTTTGATGGCGTCATCTTTCTCGGCCGAGGAGTTTCTCATCCTTTGCTTGGGCGAATGCGGGGAGTACGTTTAGCTTGTGAACGATTACCTCCCGGCTCACGCCTGGCATCTCGGCCGCCGAGTAGGCGAAGACGTCTTTGTTTTCCCTCGGCGAGATCTAGGAGAGCGGCTCGAACTTTGGTTTTAAGTCGACACCGATAGTCACGGCGCGGCCTGGGTCAATCTCTACCTCCTCGGTCTCCGCTCCCTCTACTATGCCGACGGTGGTATCCGTGTGCTTGCCATCCTGTCGTAAGGATGGGCTCTTCCCCTTTTCTGATTTCTTCGCCGCTTTGAAGGATTGCGGGTTGCACCCTCGGCGGATACTGGGTATTCACCACCTCATCGTTCTCGTTCTTCGAGACGAGTCATGCGCTTCCCCGATCCGAGACATACATCAATGTCGAGCCGGATGGACATCACCGCGTCGGCCTCACTCGGGATGTCTCGGCCTATGAGGACGTTGTAGGCGGATGAGCCGTCAATGACCACGAATTCCGACATAACGTTCTTGGCTGCACCTCGCTCTCCGAACATTTCGGCGGCTGATTGACCCTGGGGTACCATGCCCCCAGAGAAACCGTACAACGGGGTGCGGGGGTCAAGTCTTCAACCTTCGCAGGCCGAGGCTAAGAAAGCATTCTCCGTACATGATATTTGTGTAAGCGCCTGTGTCAACTAGGCACCTCTTCACCAAGTGGTTGGCTATGTCTAGGTGGATGTCGGTGGATCGTTGTGAGGAGCGACGACTCCTTCGTAGTCCTTCTTCCCGATGGTCATATCGGGGATCTTTGAAGCGGGGTTGCTAAGTTGGGCACAAAGTTGATGGCTTGATATAGCTCATTCAGGTGCCGTTTGTACCCACGAGTGGACTCGCCGCCCTCGTTGCCCCTGATGACATTAATTACTCCTTTCTGTTCTAAGACGGGTTTTTTATTTGATCCGCCAGCAAGCATCGCTCTTGACCTCGGCAATATATTTGCCTAGGCTTCCTTCCTTAGGATCGGTTCCTCAATGGCTTTTTTCGGATGTCGGCAATCGTTTGTTAAGTGGCGGTGTAGCCGTGGTACTCGCAGATTGGCTTGTGTCACCGTCGCCCCTCGGCTTAGGGGCCTTTCCCACTTCGACCTTCTCTTTTGCTCGGAGCGAAGACTTGCGGCGGATACAACCCAGGGGGGGTGTGATCATCGTCATCGCTTTCGGTAGTAAGGTGCCGAACTCCCCGCGCCCGCCGAGTTACATTTCTGGCGGACTTATCGGACCGTGACCTATTGTCGCCGCGGCGCCTCTCATCCAGGGCTATCATCCGGCGGCTTTTCCTCTCTCGAGGGCTCGGCGTCGCGGGGCCTACCCAGTCTTGTGGTAATCTTCTACCTTGATGGCCCGATCGGTCATCTTCTGGCGGCGTCCGTGCCCAAACCCCGTGCTTGATGAGCTCGTCTTTTAAGTTTCCCTTTGGGAGGCCCTTCATCGGTCGAAAGCCGCAAGTTCGGGGTTGATTTCCGAATCTGCCTTTGGACCTTGCCGTCGAACCTCTTCATATAGCTTCGTAGAGACTCGCCCTCCTCCGCTTGATAGTCGGGAGGTCCGACGTCTCCACGACCGTCCTTTTGTTGCAAGAGTCTTGGGCTAAGAAGGCGTCTTTTAGGTCGGCGAAACAAGATACCGAACCGTCGGGAAGCCCCTTGTACCGGTTTTGAGCCATCCCATGCAGTCGTTGGGAAAACTCGGCACCGAGACCTCGTGGTGCTCCCATACCGACATGTAAGACTCGAAAGCCTCGGCGTGGTCGGTCGGGTCATTGTCTCCTTTATATGTGAACGGCAACTTGACTTGGTTGGCACGGCGGTGTCTAGGACATAATCACCGAGGGGTTTGTTTGACCACGTGTCGGATGACACGCGGCGACCGACTCCTCGCATTCCTAGTCCGGCTTCTCTCCTCGTAGCGGGAGGGACTTCTTCTCCGGCTCGGGCTTCTTCTCCGACTCTCCCGAGTCGGGCCGCCGGCTCTCCGGGGTGTTCCTCGTCGGTGTTGCGGCGGCGATGTCCTCTCCCGAGTGCGAGAAGGACTTACGTTTACCACGACCACTTTGGGCTCCTCCGGCGTCTTGATAGGGTCTGCTTCTCCCAATGCTCCGTTCAAGTTTCTTGGAGTCACGTTCTGGGCCCTGGTTTCCTGGACGGCTTCCGCCGCTCGCGTCGGCGTGCCTATGTGAGCTGGTGTACTCCCAATTAGGTCCAGGAGTGTCTTCGGTTTTGCTACGTCAACCACCTGTCCCATGATGGTGACCTGGTTGGCGGGGGCGGCGTGTCCGTGTTATCGGCATTCCGAATTCCGGTTGGACTACTACGCCGGTGGAGGGTTGTACTACTCCAGAATGGTGAAATGTATCATCTTGGTAGAATGTGGCTTCGTCGGTTGCGACTATCTCTTGTTGTTTCGACATCTTAGCTTTTTGGGTGGGTTTTTTGTGTTTTTGTTTTTGTTGTTTGGGAATGAATGTGACTAGCTTCTAGTGTCTTCCCCACAGACGGCGCCAATTGTTCCGGGTGTAATTCGGAGCGGATGTTTGTTGCCACTCGTAGCTAGTAGGATGATGTCCTTGCTTGAATCCTCCTTGCGGTCTCCTGAAACGATGAACAAGCGAGGCTCGGCTTTGGCCGAGCGTACTCACTCCGACGCTCAAGTCAGTGAACTTAGAGAGAGGTTGTTGTAACTTGGCTAAGGGTATATTGTAGAGAGATAAGATATTACCAGATGAATAGTGGTTATTAGGTCAATTTGTGGATCCTTTCCTCAATGAAGGTTGAGGAGTATTTATAGGCATTCACCTTTTGTCACGTAGTGGCCAAGTGGCCAAATGGCTATCAGGTGAAAAGACCGTTATACCCTCGGCCGATGGACCTGTGGCAGGCTCGCCGAGGGTCTTGGATATGAGTACGCAGATTTGTGTCCCGGCTGGCGAGTTGTCTGGCCGAGACCCGGGTGACAGGCCGATGGGCTTCGCCGGCTAGACTGTCTAAGTCGTTGACTTTGCTATGGATACCCTTGACCTTGCTCAATATGTTGATTTGGTCAGCGGTGCAGAATATGCCCCATCAGAAACAATTGTTAAATTTTGATTACAAGTTGAAAGTATAATGCATGTTTCGGAGTTTTAAACATGGTCTAATCATGCGTGTCTTTGCAAATGTTATCTGCTTGATGAATGATACTAGAATCTCCATAGAAATTGAAATTGAAGTTCAAATTGGATGATACTAGAATACTAAATACCCAGAAAGACAAAGGTCATGTTCTTTTGGACTGAAACTTATCTGATCTGAACTGAACTTATAGGATCTGAACTGAACTTAACTTATAGGATCTGAACTGAACTTATTGGATCTGAACTGAACTGACCTTATAGGATCTGAACTGAACTGAACTTATAGGATCTGAACTGAACTGAATTTAAATTAAGTGAGGTATAGGATCTGAACTGAACTGAACTTATAGGATCTGAACTGAACTTATAGGATCTGAACTGAACTGAACTTATAGGATCTAAAGTGAACTTATATTAAGTGACTTTAAGTCCAAAAGAACAGGGCCAAAGAGGTAAGGGAAGGGTTTTAAGAGGGGTTAAGACTTAAAATATCCAAAAATGAGTCTAGGGTTCCTAGGGTTTGTCTAATTTCTCTTAGGCTCCTCCTCTTCACTCGGGGCTCGATTGTGAGTAGGGTTTTCTGTTTTATTTTCTCTTGCGTTCTTGTTTCATTTTTGCAGGTCCAGATGAGGAGTACAGTTCGTGGGTCAAACCGGAAAGATAAGGGTATTTGGCTGGATGATGTAGGGGCGGCGGAGGGTGATGATGCGGCCGTCGAATGGGAGGAAAGCACCGATGAGGCTAGGGGTAAATGGTTACTTGTTGGAAAATTATGGGCATCGAGATCAATCAACGTCAAAGCTGCTATCGAGACAATGATTCGCTTATGGAATCCGTCTAAACCAGTCCTGGGAAACGTGGTCGATGCTAAGGAGAAAACTTTCGTCTTTCGATTTGATAGTGAACGAGATAAGGCGAGAGTGATGGACGGCCAACCGTGGCACTTTGAAAAATTTGTATGGTGTTTTAACGAACCAAATCAAGCGGGCAAGGTAACTGATGTCCCTCTCTGTCATTTTCCTATTTGGTCTCGAGTTTACGACCTACCTATCGCGGGTAGGGCTAGTTTATCAAATATTCGGAGAATTGGAGAGAATCTGGGTACCTTTTTGGAGGCCGATTTAGGGCAAAATTATGAATTGGATAGAGCTGTTCGCATTCGAATTATTCATGACGTTCAACAACCTTTAAAAGCTTCAGTTCCCATTAAAATGAAGGATGGTCGAATTGTTAACTTTGATGTTAAGTATGAGCGATTACCCATTTTTTGTTACGGGTGCGGAGTGATGGGACATGGGGAGAAAGACTGCGAACATGGCCCGTACGATGATGAGGATCTTGTGTTCGGAGAGTGGTTGCGTGCGTCCCCATGGAAGGTGACGAAAACTGCTAGTGAGGGGGCGGGGAAGGCTAAAAGGAATTTGAACCCGACTTTTGATATGGAAAGAAAACAGGAGGCGGCGAAGGATATTTCTTTAATGATTGAGCGCCTTCAAGCTATTGCTATCGATTTCAAGACTAAGAAAAGCGGCTCAAAAAATCAAATTTCGGAGACGAAGCAAGCTGTTGAGGGAGATATGAGAGAGCAGGGGTTGGAGGACCGTGGCAGTAATAGTGAGGAGGGGAATTCCAGACAGTAATAGTGAGGAGGGGAATTCCAGACAGATTGTGGAGTGGATGGTGGACAAGTTCACTGAACAGCATGGGATGGGGGATATGTCGGGTGCTCAACTGCATGACAGGGGGTCAGTAGGAGGGGAAGACGAAGTGCAGGGGGTGGAGGAAGAATCTGGGATGGGCTCAAATCTGGGAGGACACACGGGGATGGGGACGAAGAAACGAAGGGAGTGGAAGAAACTAGCAAGGGTCCAGGGAAGGGACGATAATTGTGAGATGATGGGGGCAACGAGTGGAAGTAAGCGCGAGAGAGCAGAGGAAGAGGGGGTTCGGTGAAGAAAATTAAAGCTATGGCAGACGGGGGCGACTTTATACCTGAGGCGGTGGTTGAGGGCACTCAACCCAGCCGGGCCCAATGAATCTCCTAAGTCTCAACTGTCGGGGATTGGGCAACCCCGACACGGCTTCTGCCTTGCACACTTTTGTGCGTAAGGAAGCCCCGGCCATGTTGTTTCTTTGCGAGACGAAGCTATGTGGTCGTGATATGAGGAGGGTGAGGGAACGATTGGATGGCTACTATGGGATGGAAGTGGATAGTTTAGGGCGTTCGAGGGGTCTCGCTTTTCTTTGGAGGAAGGAAATTGATTGTCAGTTCGTGTCTGCGTCAGTTCATCATATGGACTTCCATGTAAAGGAGGGAGGAAAGGAATGGAGGGTTACTGGATTCTATGGCTGGCCTTCTGTTTCGGACCGCCACCTTTCATGGTCTTTGCTTCGGTTACTTCATAGTCAGTCCGAGTTACCGTGGATTTGCATTGGGGATTTTAATGAGATTTTATATTCAACTGAAATGAAAGGAGGGAGTCGGGCTCAATGGCAAATGAACAACTTTCAAACAGCTATTGATGATTGTGGTTTAAGACCGGTGACATGGGAAGGGTATGCGTATACTTTCGATAATGGACAGGCCGGAGACGCGAACCGACAATGTTTACTGGACCGTTTTTTGTGTTCGGAGTCTTGGACTGATTTGTTTCCATATGCTAAAGTTTATCACTTGGTTAGAGAATGGTCTGACCATGCTCCTATTCGATTGGCCTTTGATAGACGTGAAATAGGGAGCAAAACGAGATCCCGGTTCAGGTTTGAACAAGTGTGGGTGGGGAAGAGGGGTGCGAGGAGGCAATTCGAAGGGGTGTGGAACGGGGCAATGGGGATTTGGTCGACACCATATCAGCTTGTGCGAAGGAGCTTTGCGCTTGGAAAAAAATTAGCATTGGTAAGATAAATCGTTCAATTGAAAGTAAAAGGTGACATTTGATACGGTTAAATGAAGGGCCGAGGACTGAGGAGAATGTGAAGAAGCGAAAAAAGGTGGTGGCTGAGATTGCAGGCCTACTCAAACAGGAGGAGCAATATTGGAGACAACGGTCGCGGGCTCTTTGGTTGAAGGACGGAGATCGAAACACAAATTTTTTCCATACAAGAGCTGGGGAGCGACGTTTGAAGAATTTCATTGGGATGCTAATTGACGATGAGGGCAGGGAATGCACGGGAAACGAAGAGGTCGCAAGAGTGGCAAATAATTATTTTCAGGACCTGTTCACATCAGCTGATCCGTCAGGCTTTGATGAGGTTCTCACGGGGCTTGAGGGACGCGTGACGGATAGAATGAATATGTTCTTACGGGCGGAATATGGTGAGGTCGAGGTGACTGAAGCTCTTAATCAAATGCACCCGTTGAAGGCGCCGGGTCCGGATGGGATGAATGGTCTATTTTATCAGACATATTGGCATGAGATTGGTCTGAATGTGGTGAGTACTGCCTTATCTATTCTACGGGGACATGAGTCGCCAGCAAGGTTAAATAAAACCAACATCGTCCTAATTCCGAAGAAAAAAGCACCTGACAAAATTCGGGATTTTCGCCCCATCAGCTTGTGTAATGTTGCTTATAAACTCGTCTCGAAGGTGTTGGCCAATCGCCTAAAGCTCTTTCTCAGCGATATCATTTCAGAAAATCAAAGCGCTTTTACTCCGGGCCGTCTTATTTCTGACAACATCTTGATTGCTTTTGAGCTGTTTCACTTTATGAAGAATAATAGACATACGGAGGGATATATGGCTTTAAAATTAGATATGGCGAAGGCGTATGATAGGGTCGAATGGGAATTTTTGCGACGAGTTTTGGTGACTATGGGTTTCAATTTCCATTGGGTCCAACGGGTTATGAGCTGCGTTTCTACGGTGACATTCTCGGTTCTGATAAATGGTTCTCCCAGTGATGAATTTCAGCCGAGCCGTGGTCTGAGACAAGGAGACCCGTTATCCCCATATCTTTTTCTCCTTTGTGCAGAAGCGTTATCAAATATGCTACGGAGGGCGGTTGAGAATAATTCCCTGCATGGTATACGTATCTCGAACTCGGCACCTGCTATTTCCCATCTCCTTTTTGCGGATGATAGCATTTTCTTTGTCCGAGCCAATATTGAGGAGGCGGATATTATCAATTCTATACTTCGAAATTATGAGAGAGCTTCAGGACAGTTAGTGAGTTTGGAGAAGACGATGGTGGCGTTTAGCAAGGGAGTGGGGGTGGCCCAACGTTCTGTGGTGGCGTCTAGGCTGGGGGTTAGTGAGGTGGAGGAACATGCTAGGTACCTTGGTCTCCCTACGGTGATAGGTCGATCGAAGAAAATTATTACGGATATTATTCGTGATAAATTGCGTAAAAGATTACAAGGATGGCGCGGGAAAATGTTGTCGAGGGCTGGTAAGGAGGTTCTTATAAAGGCCGTGGCCAATTCACTCCCTACCTACGTGATGAGTGTGTTTAAGATCCCGCTAAATTTTTGTGATGAACTTCGGTCTTTGGTGGCCCGATTTTGGTGGGGACATGACGAGAACAAGAGAGGAATTCACTGGGTGGCATGGCGTAAAATGGCGAGACCAAAAGGCAGTGGCGGAATTGGATTTAGGGATTTCCATCTCTTTAATCTTGCGCTTCTAGCTAAACAAGGCTGGCGTTTAGTCACTAACACGGACAGCCTATGGGCGAGATTAATGAAAGCTAAATACTTCCCAACTGGAGAGTTTATGACTGCTAATTTGGGATATAACCCAAGCTACACGTGGCGTAGTATTTTGGAGGCGAGGGAAGCGTTGAGCAAAGGATTGAGAAGGAGAATTGGTGACGGGATGGAGACGATGGTGTGGGGGCATGCCTGGGTTCCTAATACGCAGTCGGGGAGAATAATTTCACCGTGTTTACCGGGTAACGAGAACATGAAGGTGGCGGAGTTGATTGCACCGAATAGTGGGGGCTGGGATTTAGAGAAATTGGACCTCCTTTTACCGTTTGATCGGGAACGGGTTCTCAATATTCGTATTAGCAATGTGAGTCGGAGAGACATATGGTACTGGAGCCTCGAAAAAGATGGGATTTACACGGTTCGAAGTGCCTACAAGATGCTTGCTGGGGACCGGGGGATATGGCGGGTGGATCAAGCTGAGAACGAGAACGTTGGCTTTGGAACAGATTATGGAGCACTCCGGTTTGGCCTAAAATCAAACTCTTCGCCTGGCAACTGTGTAATGAAGCATTAGCGACAAGGGCGAACATTGCAGCTCGACTTGGAGGTGAGTTCCTTTCCTGTCCTTTGTGTCTTTCAAATATTGAGTCAAGTGTCCATTTATTTAGAGATTGTGGGGTCGCTAATTGGGTGTGGGATGGATTGGGTTTTGAGGGAGTGACGGCAGCCAGGGGAGGGGATATTAAATCCTGGGTGGAGGAATGTTGGAGGAACATGGACGATGATGATTGTGTGAAGTTCTTGACCGGCTGTTGGGCAATGTGGGAGTTCCGTAACAAAGTCGTGTTTGATAATGTGGCTGTGGACCCGGAGCTGATTGTAAGACGCACCAAAGACGTGATTGCTGAGGGTGTGGGAGACTGGGGAGAAGGGACTGTTGGGACGCGTGCTGTACAGCGAGGAAGAGGGAGGAATATTGGAGAGGAGCAAGGCTGGAAACCTGCAAAAGAAGGCCACGTGAAGCTTAATGTGGACGCGGGGGTGAAAGAGGGGGAAGGGGTTGGGACGGGTGCGGTATGTCGGGATTCGAGTGGCTTGGTGCTATGGGGTTTGTCTGTTCATCGCTTGCAGGAATGGGAGGTTCACTATGCGGAAGCCATGGCTATCCTGGATGGGCTCGAAGAAGCTGTCAACCGTGGGATTACTAAAATCGAGGTCGAAAGCGATTACCTACCTGTGGTGAATGCTATAAGAGAAAGAAGAATTGGTCAAAGTGCTTTTGCGTTAGTTATTGATGATATTATAGAACTTAGTTTACGTTTTGAATCCTTTTGTTGTTCACATGTTAGTCGAGCAAACAATGGTGTTGCGCATGAGTTAGCTCATTTAGTTCCACGTACAATAGGTAAGGTTATATGGGACGCGGGGTTGCCGCCGTCTGCTGTAATTTCCGATCGCAATGCTATTGAGTAATGCCTTTTAGGCATTTTCCTTAAAAAAAAAAAAAAAAAAGGTGTAAAAGAATTGTTCACCTGCTTAGCAGGTAGTCGGTCAACCAATTCTAATATAAGTGAAGGGGTACAATTGTTGGTTTTATTGGTAGTTAAAATAAAGTCTAGAGTATATTGAGAAGCACCCCCTTAGTTCAAAGTATTTACATTAAATAACCCTTTATTTTATGGGCAAAAATATGGATGTTTTAGCTTTTGGGAATTTTTTTGAAGTTTTAAGAAATGTTGTGTTTGCCCAAAAAGTGTTTTTAAGTCCAAAAACATTTTTACAAGTTAGACCAAACACACACTAAGAGCATGTATGGCCTTGATTCTCAAAAATGAGTTTTTGTTTTTCAAGATTAATTTTTCAAAAGTATTTTTCAAAAGCAGAAACAACAAATAGCTACTTCTATTTCTATGGGCAAAAATATAAATGTTTCGCTTTTGAGAATTTTTGTTTAACTTTTAGAAAATCATGTATTTGGCCAAAAAGTATTTGTTTGAGTCTAAAAACACTTTTACAAAAAAGGTCAAACACTCACTAAAAAAGAATGTTTATTTTTGAAGCTTAAATTTCTAGAAGTGCTTTTCAACTAGAAGCATTAAATTGTTGTTTCAATAAACTTTTAAGTCCATCTGGTTCCAACACATTAGAAGCTTCTGGAGGTAAGTTTTCTACACATTATTTTACCCCAAATCATATCTATATTAATACAAAAGACAATACTCAATCCTTAGCGCGCCACCTCATTAATGCCGTTTTTTTTTTTGAAATTCATGTTATGGTGGGACCCGTGAGTGTGTAATGTATTTATTTATTCAGATTTCCGTCTTTTCAAACATGCGATAAATTCCGTCTTACAACAAATTCTATGAAATAATATTATGAAAAAATTCTATGAATTAATATTATGAAGTAATTTTATACATTCTGTATAAATAAAATTAATAACATATATGTAGAATGAATTACAAATGCGAGTAAATGAAATTGAATTACATGATTTTTAAAACAAAATTACATAATTTCAAGAAGGAATAACATTTATATACGGGATCGAACATAAAACGCAAATGAATTACATACATATGTTAAAGTTGATTATATTAGATTATATTTCTTTTATCCGGTTGTAAAGTTTTTTATGTATGCAATTTTTATTTACAAGAGTAGATTACGTTATTCCCTTATAAACCAGTGTATGTGAACACGTGTTTGTAACAAATTTAAACATAAATTATGTAGATCGTAGATTTAGACCAACTAGATAAGTACAATATAAATGCAAAAACAAATATACATCCAAAAACATTAATACTGCCCAAATACATACCCGTGCAATTTTGCACGGGTTTAAAACTAGTTATCATATACACCAAAATCATCTCTAAATTACCCTGGTTTGAAAGTGTTGGAAAAACCTATTAATATATGTAGGAAATTATTTTTGAGACATGATTCTATTTTTAATTTTTATGATAAAATCATCACTAAATTACCATTGTTTGAAAGTCATCGGGTTGTGATTTTCATTATCACTAAGTGTACCCCTAAATTTTATTTTCCATCAATTAAACTCAGTTTTAAGCGTTTGGTAATGACTTGACGCGTAACCAAACTAAGTGCACTATAATCGTTTAACTCATGAATTTGCTTGCGCATCTTCGTGGACAATAGGCGATTGCATTAACCCATTGTTGGTTTTTTTTCGAAAAAAAAAAAAAAAAAACCTCAAAATATTACAATGGTACCCATGAGCACTTAGATAACTGGCAAGGGGTTATTCTAACTTAACTGGAGGTTTCGTGTTTGAGACTTGGGAATGCAGGAGTGTTAAAACTCATCTAGGAGAGCTTTATCACCCTAGTGGTTCACCCTGCGGAAGAAAGATTTTCCGCATTTCTGTTATGGAATTACGGTAGATCTCAACTTCCTTATTGTTTAAAATATGATTCCGGGATATATTTTGCCAAAAGATTGAAGGATTGAAAATATGGAATAGAAAGTCGCCCCCGCTGGCGTATATCGAAAGTTTCGCCCCCGCTAACTTCAGGCTCCGCCACACTGACCCAGAGACTAAACCGGATGGTGTACAAAAAAAAAATCAATAAAGGTAACTTTTGTGTTTTCCCTTTTGATAACTTGACCATGTTGTCATGATTTGGCATTGTTAGAATTTGGGCAGCGAAAGTATCGTGTACCCAAACGTCACCAACATAGATCATTTGTATAAATTGGAGGGATACACTTTTATAATTGTGGGGAGGATGTAAGAGAGCTAATCTCATATGGTGAGACCTTGTACCTCTCAATGAGAGTACAAGACTACACTATAATGCATCGTACATAAACCTATTTATATAACTTACGTGACTTTAAACTTCTCTCAACTATTAATGTATATGTCTCTAAAACTCTCTTTTAGTTTAATTACATTTAACATGTAATAAACATAAACTAATGTAACTTAAAAAGTTAAGTTTCACAATTAAGTGTCAAATTCCAACATGCATAAAAAATGGAAGACAGCATAAATAATTTTTTTTTTTTTGGGCAGCACAGTACAAATAATTGAAATCTAAAATCAGAAAGTAAGATTAGGAATTACCTCCAAGTCCGAGGATGGCAACCGTAGAAATGAGAGCTTCCTCATTACTTGGGCTGCACATTATTTCTAGCAATTTCTGCATCTCATCCTCCCTTCCCACAAATTCATTAGGATTAACAGCTGCATGTTGTCGAGCTTGACTCAATCTCTCGCTACCTTGGTCAATGTTTGAAGACATCCCCGTAATCCCATCTTTTGTGATTTCCACCTGTTTGAGACCCATGTTTTGGGCATTCTTGTCGAGTTCATCAAACATGGCTAAGGCATCCCTAACCCTGCGAGACATCCTAATTCGAAATACAATGGGATTGTTGTTACGACTGAATAAGCCTCGGAATTGCTTTTTCTTCTCGCGTTCCCTTCGGATGATTTCATAGTCGTAATCATCAATGATATCATCAGTAACATAAGCCGCATCCTTGACTTTTAAAACCCAATCGTTGACTTGACTTCTTTTGTCAGCATGTTTTGCGCTCTCTACGTCCTTGAGAAACAGTTGGAGGTTCGAGAATTTGGTCTTAAGCTTTTGAAGATCATCCTTGAGACCCCACACCATCTTCATCTCTTCTATGGTTCGACCCATTAACAGCTGACCCATGGCCTTTGTGGCATCAGTCGCCAAGTTGATCGCCGCCGCTTCAGCCATCGCAATGTATAGGCAATGGTAGTACACTCACACGTTAAGCAAATTACCCAACTTTAAATGTTCAGTAATAAAGTTATGCCAAAGACAAATGTTTTCAATTTTGATTGTTTGTGGGATGGATTGAGAATAGAATAGAACACAAAGAGAGTAAACAAGGCGATGGTTATATATATCACAATTTTTCGGTAATACTTATTCCGATTATTTGTTTATCTTTTTTTTTTTTTGGATGTCTTATTAATTGGTTTATTTTTCTATATTTGAAGGGTTTCTTATGGGGAAGTTGATATCCATATACACTATGAACCACTTGTCATTTAATTCGCTCTCCTTTCCTCTCCTCGGTAATTATGTCAAAATTAAAAGTAAATAAATGATTGGGATGAAATGAATACTCCATATTCTTTAAAAACTGAAGAATGATCCAACATTATGTTTATTTAATCAAATTTTCATTGAAGACGGGCACATTTGTTATAAACGAAAGACGAGTAAAGTAATATGCAAACGAATAGATAAGACAAAAGCGGGATTAGAAAGATATTCAAAAGTTGTTTCGACCATCATTGAAATCTTGGGTCAAAATCGTCAATTTTTCGCTATAATCCAAATATGACCTCTGGAGTCGTAGCCTATAGTTGGAAATCTTGGAATATAATAATGTATTATTGCGGTGAGGCACGTGAGCTCACATAAAATTTGTACGATCCTACACATTAACAAGTTACTTTCACATTTGGTAGACAGTAAGTTGTCGGGTTCACATCTAGATCAACAAATTTAATAATTGACTATTTATTGTCTACATGACTGGATACTTCCGTTAAAGTTTGGAATAAGACGAAATTTTGGGGATCTCGACGTTCCTAATAAAGACTTAGTTGGTATTTAAATATAGGGATACTATAGGGTCAAAGATATATTCAGGGCCGGTCCTGGGCATTGTGAGGCTCTAGGCGAAATGTTAAAATAGGGTCCGACTATAAAAATACAACTACTAATACAATTCAATAATCGAAACAACAGACGCACAAAATTTTTTTAAGGACACTAAAAAAATTCCAAGTTTTGAACTTAAAAAATTTAGAGAGAAATGATTTTAAATTTGAAGAATGGGAGAGAAGTACTTATAATTCAACCCTTTACTATAAAAAAAGATCAAAATTCTTTCAAATAGTAGCTATGGGGAATCAAACACAGGACCTCTTATAAATTGGAAAGATGCATAATCACTGGACTACTTACCTTATTTTGCTTTTTATTCGTAATAAAGCATATTTGATAAAGGCCTCGACTTGTAGCCTAAATAGTGGACTTCTAATTCCGTCCTCATGGGCCCTTTCTAGACTTGGGCCCTTGTCACTTAACCCATAAAACCCCTCTATGGGCCGGCCCTGGATATATTAAGATAATACAGTATATGTTGTTGTGTCGTGGTCTAGGTTGCACGGACACAACACAGACACGCTATACGGCATTTCAAAATTTTTAGGACACGAACACGGTAAAAAAAAACCAATATACATATTAAAATAAAGTGAATTTGAACAACATTATAACCAACATCTAAAATTTGGCGACAACCAATATTAATGTCTTATACGTTAAAATCAACTACTATGTCTTAAAAACTAAAAATTTCCAAATTACAAACCCAAATTTAAATAAGCATTCAAGTCTTACACCATTAAATAAAAAGTATCAAAGGTTCCAAATTACAAACCCAAATTCGAGTCTTACAATACTATTCGCCATAGTTATCAAACTGAATATTTTCCGCAAAATATATTAACATCAAAAGGCACCAGAAATAAGTTGGACAAACAATGCTCACCAAAAGCTGAAAAAAAGGGAGTTCACGGATCATCCTTTGTACCATTCGTTATTCATTAAATTTCTTTCGGTAAGTCGGAATAACAACTCAGTTATTCTCTTCTGAAAATTACATCTAAATTAAACAAACCCTAACTTCCGAAAAAACAACAATAATCTCCAAATTTAAAACCCCCAAATTTAATAACAACAACAATAATAATCATTATTACGATTGATTTTGATTAATATTGTTCCGAGTGTGATTCCGGAGCAGATTTGTTACCACGTAAGCTTGTAGACTGATGACTTTGCTTGACTCTTCCTTTCGGCCTCTCCTGAAACAATGAACAAACTGAGGGCTCGGCTTGGTACCGAGCGAACTCACTCCGACGCTCAAGTCAGTAAACTTAAAGGGATTAAGTTGTGTGTTACTTGGCAAAGTATATAGTACAGAGATAAGGGAGTTTATACCAGATTAATTGTGGGTTATTAGGTTATTTTTCGGATCCTTTCCTCAATGAGGGTTGAGGAGTATTTATAGACTTTCACCTTTTGTCACGTAGTGGCCAAGTGGCCAAGTGGCAGAGCAGGTGGAAAGACTGTTCTACCCTCGGCCGGGGGACCCATGGCAGGCCGGCGGGCCCTGTTGACTCCATGCCGAGGGGGTTTGGATGTGAGTACGCGGATGTGTGTCCCGGCCGGCTAGTTGCCTAGATGGTACCCACGTGACAGGCCGACTGGTTGCGTCGGTTAGGCTGTCTAATACGTTGACTTGCTGTGGATATCTTTGATCTTGCTCAATGTGTTGACTCGGTCAGCGGGTGCAGAATATGCCCCATCAATTTGCCCCCAGCGTAGTCTATGCCGTGGTATGGACCTTCGATGAGTGTTGAGCGTATTCTGCGCAAGTAAAAATTTCTGCCCCGGCTTCTTCTTCCTCGGCTTGGTTCTGCTTAGGCCGTACCGTATCTGCTTAGGCCGTACCGTATCCCCCCTGCTTAGGCCGTACCGTATCCCCCCTCCACATGGATGTGTAAAGGGCATCAAATGTGGAAAAGAAAATGGCGCTGGCCGAGACCGAGGTTGTGAGTGCCGTGTGCTTTTGATTGCCCTCTAGGTCTTTGCCAAGCTTGGTTGAATCAGCGGGCCGTTTGGCAAGTAGATACCAAGGAGCGTGTTGAAGAAGATACGTCGATTGGCATTCTGTCAAGGAGCGTGTTGAAGAAGTTTTGTAACTGTTTGTCGATTGACATTCCATGGCTGCATGCTTGACACGTGGCTCGGCGTTGATTGGTTGACGCTTCATGGGCTTTGCCCTGATTGGTCCGTTTCATGGGCTTTGCTCTATAAATAGAGCAGTTAGCCTGGGATTTTGGCCACCAAAATTTCATTTTCTCAAAAAAATTTCTTCTTTCTAGCCTTCTTTGACGAAACTTCTCTCTAGTCTTCAAAGCATTACTCGGCGTAACACTTTTCCAAGGTAAACAAACAAATTTTTCAACTCTTATTTGTTAAGTATTTGTTGTCATGTCTTCTGCTGATGCCGGACCTAGTACTTCTGCGCCGAGGGGCTCCCCGTCGCGACTTGGTGAAGAGGAGGCGCTAGTTGTCACCCCGTTAAGGTCTGGGGGTCCTAAGTCTCCCTCTCCTGAGGTTGATGATCAGTATTTGGATGGTTTCTCGGATGATGATGATGATGACGGTGATGATGAGGAAAGGACTCATTCCGATGAGGAGAGGCCGCATCTCTTGGATCACGGCGACGCCTGTAAGATCAGTCCTGATCGTGCTTGGACAAACAAGTTCGCCAGTTGCTCCGGTTCTGAGTTTTTTGAACACCATTACTCCTTTGGCAGGGAGTATAAAATTGTCATTCCTGAGGAAGGTCGGGCGTGCATTGCCCTCCCAAGGGCTGTATCGGCGTATACATCAGACACCTGGAGTATGGGCTCCGGTTTCCTCTGAATGAATACGTTATGGCCATAATTAAAGCCATGAATGTCGCCGTGGCCCAACTGCATCCGTTGGCCATTAGGACTATAGTTAGCTTTGTGTGGCTCTGTCTCTTTAAAAAGGAGCCCCCAACGGTTAACTTGTTCCGCCGGCTTCACCATCTTCGGCCGTCAACCCCCGGTGGCACGGGGTGGTACAGCGTGCAGACAGAGCCGGGTTACGTTACCGTGTCCAAAATTACATCTTGTAGGGACTGGAAGGGGCGGTGGGTATACGTTGAGGTTCCGGAGGATTATCCACTGCCCCGGTCTCTCCAGCACCGCGTCAATTTGCGGTGTGAGAGTCGGGGGGAGCGTGAGAAATATGTCTCCCGGAGTAAGCTCAAGATGGACGCCTTTAGGGTCCATCTCAATGAGGACGAAAGGCGGGCAATGAAGCTGTTTGAGGCTGAGAAGGATGGGACGCCGAAGGGATGGATGCCCCCGACGCAGATCATTCTTCAGGATGAGCCGCTCGCCACGTCGGCCTCATACGGCCCTCGAACAGGGTGAGTGGGGTCGGTGTGAGGCCCATCTCTGCTTTTAATGTTTCTGTTTTTGAACTTTAATTTATTTCTTTTACTTAACTCTTGCTTCGTTTCCTTTGCAGACCGTTTTGGCCCGGATCTGTCTGCGGATATCCTCAAGAGGATGGGACTTGACAAGGATAAGAAAGTTGTTGATTTGCATCCTAAGGCCCAGACACGTGATCGCAGACCGGCGCCAAACGACCTCATGGATCAGCAGTTGAAGGCGCTAGATGTGACGGCGGCCCAGGCGAAGGTTGCCAGTAAAGTGTCGCGCCGCAAACCAAAGTCAATGTCTACGACGGCGACGGCGTCAACTTCAGTTCAACCTTAAATCCCTGCAGTCCAAAAGGAGAAGGTGGTGGTCGTCGATATTACCGATGAGGAGGTCACCGTTGCAGAGGAATCTCCTCTTTTACGTAAGAGAAAAGAGACAGCGTCCGCTGCTGCCGCTGCTACTGCTACCGAGGCCGGCAAAGAAAAGGGGCCAGTCGGCCCTCTGTCTAAGAAGCCCAGGACTGGTACGGATCTAACCTGTGGCTCGGATTTAGCTGGTTCATTAGGCGTTCGATGACAGCTCTCCGCATGTCAATGAATGTTGACATGGATGCTTTGTCCGCATTTTTGTAGGTCAACCGCCGTCTCACCGGTCCCTCCGAATGGCGATTAGAGATGCGGCTGTGCGCATCGATGATAAGAATGCCGCCGTCGTCTCCTCCTCCCCGAAGCCTTCCCCCCCTTGATTAGGAAGATCTTTGGCGAAGTGGGCCGACGTGGCGGTGCTCACATTATGGAGCAAGAAAAGGTTATGGCCGAGGCCGCCCACGCTGAGCGGCTCGGGCTTGACGACCTTGCCGGGCCGAAGAGGGAAGCCGAGAGGGCCAAGGTCGTGGCTGTAAAGGCGGTCCTTGCTGAGTGGAAATTTAGAGAGGACGCTGAAAAGGCGGTCCTTGCTGAGAGAGCCAAGGTTGAGGCTGCGGAGGCTGATTCCGCTAAGCTGCTGGAGGAGCATGACAAGCTTCAGGCTGTCTTCAACTTTGCCGTTGAGAAGAGGGAAGAATGGAAGTCCCTATATACGGCCCAGGCGAAGGCGCATCGGAACACGAGGGCTATCATCGCCCAGAGGGAGTTGGACATTGAGACGCTCCAAAGCGTCTTCCTGCCTAACATGTGCGCCAATACCGGGACCTGGCCGAAGAAGCCGCCAGGGAGGTGATCGGGGAGCTCTTTCCTGAAGGCTCCTTCCCGTGGCAAAAATTTGACGAGTTGTTTGATGTTAAGCTTGATAATAAGGCGAAGGCCGCGGAGGCGAAGGCTGCGGAGGAGGCAGCGGTGAAGAAGGAGAAAGAGGAGGCTGCGGAGAAGGCGGCCCATGCTGAAAAGGTGAAGGCGGCCAGGGAGGAAGCTGAGAGGGCAAAGGCGGTGAAGGCGCAAGTCGGCTCTCGGGTCGCCCATCAAAGATGATATCTTGCGATGTCGCCGTGGCGGCGCAAAGAACAGCATAGGGAGACGGGCGGTCGTCACCAAGTTCACCCGGCATCTCGGATAGCTTTAGCTGTTCGGGGGCCAATTATTAAGCCTCTCCTCCCTGCCATCTTTTGGCACTTCATGTCTTATGTCTGTACCCTTTTGCTGTTCCTTCTTTTTTGTAAAATTTGGTAGGTAGTGCTTAGGCTATCCCTATGGGGACGGCCGTCGACTTCTTTCTTGTATTACCCGTGAACATTTTTAATAAGAGTTTGTTTATTTTGCCTCTGGCTTGGCCGAAGTCTTTTTCTCATTTTTCGTCTGAGTTGTCTTCCTTCGTTATTAATTGAGCGCTTTTTTTCGTTTCTACCTTCGGCTTGGCCGAGGCAGTTAGAATGCGTATCTCAACTGTACTTAACGTTTTTAAACATGTTGGCGTGTCGGTCGCTTCCTCCACCGCCCGAGGCGGTCAGATTTGCGTTTCCCAACCGCCGTTGTGAACATGTTAGCGTATCGGTCGTTGTGTCCCCGTCACTCTCGGTCTGGCCGAGGCAATCGGGGTTACGGCGCGACAGCGTTCGTATCTGTAGACGTGTTGATCGCTTCCTCTTTCACTCTCGGTCTAGCCGAGGCGTCCGATTTGCGTTTCTCAACCGTACTTATACGTTCCTAAGCATGTTGGTCGTTGTGGTGAGTAACAACTGATGTGGGGCAAGTCGCGTTTCCTTCGTCACTCCCGTCTTTGGCCGAGGTGAACGAGTTTACGTTTTGACTGCTGTTGTAAATATCTTCGTATGACTATGGGAGGGACATTTCACTTTGATAGAAAACTTGGAATATTCTTCATTAGATATAATCAAGCGTTGGGGTGCCCACAACGGTCTCGGACACCTCCGCCGCTATACGAAGTATTTTCTAAGATTGTCGGTGTTCCAGTGGCTCATTAGAGGCACTCCCTCCATGTCTGTCAGCCGGTATGTACCCGGCCTCATTTCTTCAACCACTTTGTAGGGTCCTTCTGATATGTGAATTATTTACACCTTATTTCCCTCTTTCTTTGACGCATTCCGGCTCATAACGAGTCGGTTTCGTGTGCCTTTCCTTGCATTTGTGCCCGATCCCCGTACTTGCCATTTTGTGTGCCCTTTTGTAGGAACCGAGTCGAGTATGAAGGAATTGGGGCAAGAAAAGGCATTCTAATGCCTTTACATGAAGAAAAGGGAGATGAAAGATTTTGAAGAATAAATCCTCTGCCAAGAGCGTTTGAAGCACTGCCCACCTGGTAGAGGATATGGCTATATGGAGAAAATGGAGGAAACCAGCCAAGAGAGTGTTCTCTGCCGGCAGCCTGTAATACTCCGTATTTATAGTCTTGGGGGTACTCTATCGAGTAGCCCTTACTCTGTCGAGTAAGGGTATGTTGCAGAATAAAATAGTTTCGTTGTTGGGCACTCGATCGAGTAAATTGGGGCACTCGATCGAGTAGGGGTACTCGATCGAGTACCTTGGGTACTCGATCGAGTGTCCGGTTTTACGGGGGAGTTTTCTCGGGTTTTGTTAATTATGCGATTAGGGTATTTAAACTTAATCGTCGTTGTTTTAATTCACTTTTACCAAAACCTAAAACCTGTTTAAGAGAGAAAGCGATCGATCATCCTCCTAATCGCATCCTTAACAATTTAGGAGTTCGACGGTCGGTTCGTATCGTAGTTCGTGTCGTTGGATTCCTTGCGTCGAGGGTAAGCTTTTAATATAATTTATATAATGTTTTGCTAGGTTTGGTCAAACCCTAATTTAGGATTTGGGGTTTTGTGAATAGTAAGTAATTGGTAGTCTTTATGTGTTATATGTTAGGAGGAGAATTCGTAGAAGAGGCGTTTTGAGACAGTTGTAGATACCGTCTGCGTGTTGTGCTTTCCGGGTAGGATTTCTACTCGGTATTAGTCCCACAATGGGATATTGGTGATGTCTTTGTAGTTAGTTGTTTGATATGATAATTGTGATTGTGATTGTGATTGTGATTGTGATTGGTTTCTATGGCTCTCGAGATGCGTTCTCGGATGAGTGGGGTCACTTGCGGGAGTGATCTCACGCCCTAGTTTCGCCCTTCGTGGAACCCGCCACGAAAGGGGATGTGCACATTAATGGACGGGGTTATCGCTCGTACGATGAGCGGGGCTTAGGTGGGAACGGTGCGGTCCCCCAGCTGTGGTAATGGGTCCAGTGGACGATCGATATTGAGATGATGGGAGTTGGTGGTGTGTGTGTGTGTGTGTGATTGGTTTGTCTGTTTGTCTTATTGTTGTTATCTATATTGATTGTGTGATTAGTACTGACCCGGTGTTGTTTTGTAAAACCTGCGGTGATCCATTCGGGGATGGTGAGCGAGATATTGAACAGTATAGAGATGATCTTTGGGATAGCTGGGATGGCCACGACATGACGATAGAGTCTTCCGCTGTAGTTTAGTTTTATTTACATTGCAGTTGAGAATAGACAGTTTGGAATAATGTATTGTACTTTCAGTTTGGTTTCGAGGATTGTACTTATTCATTAAACTACTTATAATAAATGTTGTTTCTGTTTTGTCTATTTGATTATCATACCTCGGGCAACCGAGATGGTGATGTCTTCATACCTGAGTGGTCCTGGTAAGGCACTCGGAGTATGGGGGTGTTACAAATGGTATCAGAGCGACGATCCTGAAACCTGTAACCAATGAACTTAATAAACATAGGGAGTCAATTAAAATGAACCCGGGGTAAAAGTTGTAGGAGCTAGTGTAAAGGCTTGGGAGACGTCCTAAAGTCGTGGGGGTCGCCCTACAACTTTAAACAGGTCACATGGGGGAAATGTGTGTTGAGTCATGTGTGTGCTTAGTAACTTGCGTGACAATGTGATGGAATGTGTGATTGTTGGATGTTGAAGGAGGAGTTGAGAATGTGAAAGAAAAGTAATATATATGTAGACGCGATGATGGAATAACATGTTGGATGTTTACAATGTGGCTTTAATGGCATGATGAATTGGTCTTGTTGATAGTAGAGTAGATGCGTAGCATATTTATTATGATATCATATGATTTTATAAAGTTAGCATGTTAGTATACGACGTAATATGCGGGTAACTCTTACGTATTGGTGGTACTTGATCGAGTGAGGCTGACTCGATCGGGTAGGTTTTTAGCGATTTTGAGTCCAGAATCGAGTTTTGGGGCACTCGATCGAGTAACTAGGGGTACTCGATCGAGTAGGGGGTCACTCGATCGAGTAGCCTAGATACTCGATCGAGTGGGTTAGAGATCAGAAGGTCTGTTTGGTTCTGGAGTTTGGGTACTCGATCGAGTACATGGGGGCACTCGATCGAGTAGCCCGTTACTCGATCGAGTGGGTTTGGATACTCGATCGAGTAGGTTCTGGGCAGCGCGTTTTCGTGTTTTGAGGTTTAGTACGCGTGTTTATGTTTATCCATTTCTTATATAGCTTCAAGATGCCGCCCAAGAGAAATGCTTTGTACGCGAGAGCTGAGCTTATGACTACGGATGACATCGTTAAGATGTTAGAGCACCAGGACGCTCTTACTGAGACCTTGAAGAGAGTGAATGAGGACAAGGATAAGAGTAAGGAGAAGGAGGTTGACCATGCTAAAGTCAGCCTCTATATTGCGAGGTTTAACCCGAAGGAGTACAAGGGAGTTGAGGAGCCTAACCATCTTGATAGTTGGCTGAGGGAGATGGAGAACATACTAGATTTAGTTCGTTGTCCTGATGAGATGAGAGTGGATCAGCCGCATTCTATCCGAGGGAGGCGGTGGCAAGTGGTGGGATTCGGTGAAAGTGAGTGCCAAGGAGATATATACCAACCAGGGGTTACCTGCTATACCTTGGGAGGAGTTTCGTAGGTCATTTTGTGAGGAAGGAGTTCGTACGAGAACATGTGAGAAGTAAGTTGAGAGAGGAGTTCGATAAGTTTAAGATGATCGCCGAGATGTCCGTGGCCGAGTACTACGAGACGGTTCAATGAGAAATCCAGATATCGAGGATATGGGTTTGAGTGAGGAGAATCTGGCTTTGAGGTTTGAGAGAGGGCTAACCACGAAGATTATGGATAAGTTACCCGTGGGAGTCCTTGCGATGTGAAGGAAGCATATGAGAGGGCCGGGAGAGCCGAGAGACTAGTGGAGATGGCTCGGGAGAGGTCGGTGGAGAGAAGAGGAAGTCGAGAGCGAGGGTGGTGGCCAATCTAATTTCAAGAAAGGCAACCACAATCAATCTAAGGGATTTTCTTCGGGTCCGGGTTTAGTCTTTGGAACTTCCTTTGGGCGAGGCCGTGGGAGTGTGAGCAATAGCCGGGGAGTGACTGCTTTGGTTGTGGTGGCGTAGGCCACAAGAGACATGAGTGCACAAGTGCACCGGATCCTTTCGCAGAGACGCACAGCTTTGCGAGCAATGGACCGGTGGATCATGGCCAAACCGGGAGGTCGAGCTACCAGAGTGGAGGCAACCGCAAACGGCGGTAATTCTTATCGAAGACACCGATGAACAACAACAACAATCAAGGGTCGGGAGCTAAGCCGACCGCATCGCCTAAGTCTTGTCGGGGAGGTGGGCGAAGACCGATGGCAAGTTGTTCATGATGGACAAGAAGGCGGTGAGGAGGATGCGCACGTTATCACCGGTACATTCCTTGTTAATGGTATTCCTACGTTTGTTTTGTTTGATTCGGGGGCTTCTCGGTCGTTTGTGTCTTCGAGTCATGTAAAGCGATTGGGTTTGAGAGTATATGAGTCGTTAGGGAGCAAGTTTTCATACCTTCGGGTGAGTCCGTATCGTGTGGGAGGTTGTTTAGAGATGTATCTTTGATAGTTGGGCAAGTCGATTTCCCAGTAGACTTGCTAGAGTTTCCTTTTAATGGTTTTGAGATGATAGTTGGGATGGATTGGTTAGGAAAGTATAAGGCTAAGATAGACTGTCATCAAAAGAGAGTGTCCCTTAGAGGTCCTAAGGGCGTAAGTGTGTCTTATCGTGGGTTTCTAGTCAAACCCAAAGTTAAGTTGATTGCATCTGTCACTTTGAAGTCGTATCTGAGGAAGGGATGTCCTCGGATTTTGTGCCATGTGAGAGATGACCGGATAGAAAGCCCAGCGATTGATGAGATACAGTGGTGGGGAGTTTGCAGATGTTTTTCCAGAGGAGATTCGGGGTTGCCACCGAAGAGGGAGATAGATTTCACCGTTGAGTTGAAGCGAGGGACGGGGCCAATCTCTAAGGCACCGTACCGTATGGGTCCTAAGGAGATGGAGGAGCTTAGGAAGCAGTTGGATGATTTGATAGAGAAGGGATACATTAGACCAAGTGTATCGCCTTGGGGAGCACCGGTTCTTTTCGTGAAGAAGAAGGATGGAACTTTGAGGTTATGCATAGATTACCGGAGCCGAACCGTGTGACGATAAAGAACAAGTATCCTTTGCCAAGGATAGATGACCTGTTTGATCGGTTGAGTGGTGCAACGGTCTTTTCTAAGATCGATTTGAGGTCGGGGTACCATCAGGTGAAGATTAGAGATGTGGACATACCGAAGACGGCTTTCACGTCAAGGTATGGCCATTATGAGTATGTGGTGATGCCATTTGGGTTGTCTAATGCGCCGGCTGTGTTTATGGATTTGATGAATAGGATCTTGTACAGTTCTTGGATCGGTTTGTAGTAGTGTTTATCGATGACATCTTAGTCTACTCTAAGACTAAGGAGGAGCATGAGGAGCATTTGAGGATCGTGTTGCAGACTTTGAGGGATCATGAGTTGTATGCTAAGTTGTCCAAGTGTGAGTTCTGGTTGGAGAAAGTTGCCTTTCTGGGGCATGTAATCTCTAAAGATGGGGTAGTTGTGGATCCGGCGAAGATTGAGGCAGTGACAAAGTGGGAAGCACCAAAGAATGTTCTTGAGGTGAGGAGTTTCTTGGGTTTATTTGGATATTACAGCGGTTCGTGAAGGATTTCTCCAAGATAGCTAGACCGATGACAAAGATTGATGAGGAAAGAGAACAGGTTTCGTTGGGATGAGAGTTGTGAGACGGCGTTCCAAACCTTAAAGGAGCGTTTGACCACGCTCTCTGTCTTGGCATTACTGAAGGGAGCGAGAATTTTGAGGTTTATACAGATGCCTCGAAGAATGGGTTGGGATGTGTGTTGATGCAGAATGGTAAAGTGATCGCCTATGCTTCTAGGCAGTTGAAGCCTTATGAGGAGAATTACCCTACTCATGACACGGAGTTGGGTGCGGTGGTGTTTGCTCTCAAGATTTGGAGACATTACCTTTATGGAGCAATCTTTAAGGTATTTTTCGATCATAAGAGTCTCAAGTACATCTTCACGCGAGAAGGAGTTGAACATGAGACAAAGGAGGTGGATGGAGTTGATTGGCGATTATGACATGGAAATCATCTACCATGAAGGGAAAGCCAATGTTGTAGCTGATGCTTTGAGTAGGAAGAGTGTACATTCCTTGTGTACACTCTACATCTTTGATGAGGCCGAGAGATGAGGTAGCGAGGTTCGGGATACATATGATGCAAAAAGGAGATGCCATGGGTGATATGACAAGACACATGGAGTTTTATGATGATATTCGGGATAAGGGCTTTGGATCCTAAGATAGTGGAGTGGAGAGTCGAGTAGAGAAAGGGACGGTGTCCCGGTTTTCCATTCATACAGATGGTAGCTTGAGGTTTGATGGTAGGTGGTGTGTTCCTAATGACGAGGAGTTGAAAAAGACAATCATGACAAAGCGCATTGCACACCATATTGCATCCGGTGGAGACAAGCTCTACAAAGATTTGAAGAAAACGTTTTGGTGGCCTGGGATGAAGAAAGAGATAGCGAGAGTTTGTGTCCCGTTGTTTGACATGCCGAGAGTTAAAGGGGAACAGAGAAGACCACAAGGTAAGGTTCGGTCTTTGGAGGTGCCTGAGTGGAAGTGGGAATCCATTTCCATGGATTTCATTGTGGGTTTGCCTAAGAGTCAACAAGGTAACAATATGATTTGGGTGATAGTGGATCGTCGACCAAGTCACTCACTTTGTTCCAATGAAAGATACATGGACTAAGGCACAATCGGCTATGGCCTATCGAAAGAACGTGCTTAAGTTACATGGAGTCCCTAAGGACATAGTGTCCGACAGAGATGCGAGGTTTATATCAAGGTTTTGGAAGGAGTTGCAGGAATCGTTGGGAACGGCTTTGAAGATGAGTGAAAGATTTCATCCCGCGACAGACGGGCAGACGAGAGAACAATCAAGACTCTTGAGGATATGTTGCGAGCTTGTGTGATGGATTTTGGTGGTAGCTGGGAGCAGAGGTTGGACTTGATAGAGTTTTCTTACAACAACAGCTATCACACTAGTATTGGTATGGCACCGTTTGAGGCTTTGTATGGGAGGAGATGTAGGAGTCCGATCTGTTGGGACGATAGTGCTGAGGCAGTGGTTTTAGGACCAGAGATGGTACACGAGATGGTGGAACAGATTAAGATGATCAGGGAACGGATGAGAGCGACCCAGGATCGATGAAGAGTTATGCAGATCTACATCGTCGGGACATAGAGTTTCAGGTTGGGGACAAGGTTCTTCTGAAGGTGTCTCCTATGCGTGGGGTTATGAGGTTTGGGAAGAAAGGCAAGCTAAGTCAGATGTTTATAGGGCCTTATGAGATCTTGGAGCGAGTTGGGGAAGTGGCTTATCGTTTGGCTTTATCGGCTGCTTTGGAGAGAGTGCATAATGTGTCATGTATCGCAGCTGCGGAAGTATGTGAGTGACCCGTCACATGTGTTGGAGGCAGAGAGCTTAGAGCTGGATGAGTCTTTATCATACCTTGAGGTGCCTAAGCAGATCCTAGACCGAAAAGTTAGAAAGACCAGGAGTGGTGAGACAGTTTTGCTTAAGATCCTTTGGTCTAACCATGAGAGTGAGGAAGCTACATGGGAGGCGGAGGATATCATGAAAGAGCGTTACCCTTTCCTTTTTGATCAGGTATGTATGGTTACGGGGACGTAACCTTGTTTCTTTTAGGGGGGTAGGAGATGATCGCGAGAGTTTTTAAGAGTTTTTACACCCCTTTTATATGTTGTGTCGGTATGTTTGTCGGGATAAGTTGGGTTAGTATCATGTTTTACGTTGTGTTTATTTTGACCTTCGAGTCGGGAAGCTTATGGGAGTACCTTTATTTAGTAGTGGTTTGAACTTCGGGGACGAAGTTCCTTTTAAGGAGGGAAGACTGTAATACTCCGTATTTATAGTCTTGGGGGTACTCTATCGAGTAGCCTTACTCTGTCGAGTAAGGGTATGTTGCAGAATAAAATAGTTTCTGACCTGTTGGGCACTCGATCGAGTAGCTGGGGCACTCGATCGAGTAGGGGGGTACTCGATCGAGTACCTTGGGTACTCGATCGAGTGTCCGGTTTTACGGGGGAGTTTTCTCGGGTTTTGTTAATTATGCGATTAGGGTATTTAAACTTAATCGTCGTTGTTTTAATTCACTTTTACCAAAACCTAAAACCTGTTTAAGAGAGAAAGCAGTCAGTCATCCTCCTAATCGCATCCTTAACAATTTCCGGAGTTCAGACGGTCAGTTTGTATCGTAGTTCGTGTCGTTGGATTCCTTGCGTCGAGGGTAAGCTTTTAATATAATTTATATAATGTTTTGCTAGGTTTGGTCAAACCCTAATTTAGGATTTGGGGGTTTTATGAATATTAAGTAATTGGTAGTCTTTATGTGTTATATGTTAGGAGGAGAATTCGTAGAAGAGGCGTTTTGAGACAGTTGTAGATACCGTCTGCGTGTTGTGCTTTCCGGTAGGATTTCTACTCGTATTAGTCCCACAATGGGATATTGGTGATGTCTTGTAGTTAGTTGTTTGATATGATAATTGTGATTGTGATTGTGATTGTGATTGGTTTCTATGGCTCTCGAGATGCGTTCTCGGCTGAGTGGGGTCACTTGCGGGAGTGATCTCACGCCCTAGTTTCGCCCTTCGTGGAACCCGCCACGAAAGGGGATGTGCACATTAATGGATGGGTTGTCGCTCGTACGATGAGCGGGGCTTAGGTGGGAACGGCTGCGGTCCCCCATTGGCGGGCTGGGTCCCGGTGGACGATCGATATTGAGATGATGGGAGTTGGTGGTGTGTGTGTGTGTGTGATGATTCATTGTCTGTTTGTCTTATTGTTGTTATCTATATTGATTGTGTGATTAGTACTGACCCGGTGTTGTTTTGTAAAACCTGCGGTGATCCATTCGGGGATGGTGAGCAGATATTGAACAGTATAGAGATGATCTCGGGATATTTGGGATGGCCACGACATGACGATAGAGTCTTCCGTCGTAGTTTAGTTTTATTTACATTGCGATTGAGAAATGACATGTTTGAATAATGTATTGTACTTTCAGTTTGGTTTTGAGGATTGTACTTATTCATTAAACTACTTATAATAAATGTTGTTTCTGTTTTGTCTATTTGATTATCATACCTCGGGCAACCGAGATGGTGATGTCTTCATACCTGAGTGGTCCTGGTAAGGCACTCGGAGTATGGGGGTGTTACACAGCCGGCCCACCGGCAGGGAACACAATCCCATACTTAGTCAAATTTTTGAAGAAGTTTTTGGCCAAAGTTCAAGCAACGCGCTACCGGCACAGGTAGCCGGCAGCCGGTCAACCGGAAGAGGGTACCTGATATGAAGAATTGGAAGAAAATCTCAAATAGAGGAAATCCTCTGCCGGCCCACCGGCAGGGGATTACGCAACCTTCATTTCTCTCAGTTTTTGAAAGAACGCGCTGCCGGCAGAGGAGGCCGGCAGCCGGCCCGCCGGCAGAGGAGCACTTTACACGCAAATGGGCTTTTCCACTCTTTCCTCCCTTAATCCAATGATAGCCTATAAATACCCCCTCCTTAAACCCTTTTGCACATAACCCTAGATCTGAGAACTTTCCTTATTAATTGTAATCCTTTCTTAATCAAGCACTAATCTTTCCTTAATCTTTCCTTAATATTTAGTAAAACTAGTAATTGTTAGTTAGAATCAATAGCTTACTCTTGTTCTTTGAAGTTTGTATTGGGGATCTTGAAGGGTTTTCCTTCTTATTAATCAATCAAGCATTCATCTTTCCTTTTGTTGGTATAATTCCTCTCCTTTCTTTTACTTGTTTATCATTTGTTTACATTTTCCTTGTCTTTTGATATTGCTATAGCATTCATCATGTCTCCTCCTTGTGTTGTTTGCTTTCCTTCTCTATTTAGCATAATTTTCCTTAACATGAGTGAGTAGATCTGATACGAGTACGGAAGCGATAATAAACAACAAACGTTGCTGGGGTAAGAGTCGAACTCGGGACCTTGATTCACGAAGGGACGAGATCGTTCTTGATGGGATATTTGACTAAAAATCCGCCGAGACTTTGAGTCAATGAGATATTTGGGTCGAAGATCCGCCGAGACCTCGATCCAATGGGTGTTTAAAATAAAGACGCCGATCTTAATTTTAAACGAGATTTGAAAATACCGTTCAAACCTTGGTTGGTGATCAAATCATGATCGAGTTTTTCTAAACTTTTATTTATAACTTGTCTCTCATTAAAATAAAGATACATAAACCCCTTAAATAAGCTAATAGTCTTCTTAACAAACAAGACTCCTAATCAATTAGAAAATCAGTAAATAATCCTAAACTTAATCTATAAGCTAGAATGATAAGTTTTTATTCAACTAAACTACTTCCTATAATCTAAACACAGCTTACCCGTGTTCGATCCTTATCTATTGAATTATTTAATCATCAGAATATGTATCATACTCCCTTTCTTCACAAGAATCGTCCCGATTCTTAGAACCTTGTAATCCTCCGGGATCGAATACAATCCTTTCAAATTCAGATGCATAATTGATGACGAAAAACATGAAGTTTATATGTGTGCAAACCAATAATAATCTCGTCTTCAACTCATCATCCTCAATCTCCATAGATTTGCAATCATAATAATCATTTATAACCCTCTTGTGCCATCTGAACTCGTGCCTTCCACCCCTCCACCCTCCTTGCACGAGAATAACTTCAGCATTAAACTCATCCTTATAATCATCAAAAATAGGAGGCAATGTCGGATCAAATTTAACATTCTCTTCATAGTTGCTTTCAAACAAGAACACTCCCAACATGTTTAATTTTTTTTTTTTTTTTTTTGCGGATGAACAGTACCGGGCGCACGTGAACAGTAACTTTTTTTTTTTTTTTTGGCAACCGCACGCTTGAGTAGCAAGGTACTAGAATCTTGCTCCTGAGATGCAAAACCGATTAACCCTCGAACTACCTGTTCAAGTTTAACCCTTGAACTCCAATCGCAATCAGAAATTCAACTGATAACTTGGCTTTGACACGCCTAGGACCGTCTAGATTTAGGAAAATCAAGAGCCGAAGCTCTGATACCACTTATGATACGAGTACGGAAGCGATAATAAACAACAAACGTTGCTGGGGTAAGAGTCGAACTCGGAACCTTGATTCACGAAGGGACGAGATCGTTCTTGATGGGATATTTGACTAAAAATCCGCCGAGACTTTGAGTCAATGAGATATTTGGGTCGAAGATCCGCCGAGACCTCGATCCAATGGGTGTTTAAAATAAAGACGCCGATCTTAATTTTAAACGAGATTTGAAAATACCGTTCAAACCTTGGTTGGTGATCAAATCATGATCGAGTTTTTCTAAACTTTTATTTATAACTTGTCTCTCATTAAAATAAAGATACATAAACCCCTTAAATAAGCTAATAGTCTTCTTAACAAACAAGACTCCTAATCAATTAGAAAATCAGTAAATAATCCTAAACTTAATCTATAAGCTAGAATGATAAGTTTTTATTCAACTAAACTACTTCCTATAATCTGAACACAGCTTACCCGTGTTCGATCCTTATCTATTGAATTATTTAATCATCAGAATATGTATCAAGATCCCTTCTAGGGTTTAGGGTGATTCTTTATGGAATTTATGGGCATGACTCTTTGAATATTTTGGTCTTTGGTGAAATTGTTTAACTTTCCTATTCATTGCACTCAAGGTGTTTGTTGATTTGCTCAAGTGAAAGCTTTTGCCTTTCTCTCATTATTGCTTAATTCTCCCTTGGAATGAAAGTTTTTTGGGGTCTTGATGTATGTCTAGGAGGGGTGTGATGCTTAATGAAAATTAGTAGCCACCTTTAAGATAGCCAAGACATTGGTTCTTCATCTTAGGTTAATCTCTCACCATTGACCCTTTTTGATCTTCATGTTTGCCCCTAATCCATATTGATGACCCCGAAGGCCCTAGCTTTTAATTAACCGTATTCATTATCATCAACTTGTTTGTCTTTTGCTCTAGTGATTATAACCAAAACCCTTTCTTTTAATTTTGATTAAACTTGACTCCTAATCGAACTTTGTAGCAACCCCCGCCGTCCTTGAGTTCGACCCCGACTAAATACTACGCTTTTTCGGGTTTTACAAATAGTTTTGGTATAGGAAGTAGACGACAAATTTCCTACTATCAAATGGCGCCGTTGCCGGGGATGGCGTTAGGTTATGCTTAGTTTTATTTAGAGTCTTTGCTTTAATCTTGTCTCGATTGTTAGTTTGCTTTAGTAGTTGATTGTTGTTTGTAGAGTGTGTGTGATTTTTGCCTTTCTCTAGTGTGTAAAAACACTAGGAGACTTACGATTCGTTAAGTGTATGCCTAGAAGGAATCACCAAGCTCTTCTATTCAACTCCGACCCCGAGAGGCTTTTTAGGACCTTGAGGACTAGGACTCTTGAAAGAGTAAGGAATAATTCCACCCAAGCAAACATTGGCCAACCAAACTCACACATCCCACAAAATTTTGATACAACAACTACGATTCAACCAAATACCACAATTGAGACTTTAGTAGAGAACCCCTTTCATAACTTCCTTAATTACAATAGTCCACCTCAAACACCACCACATCAAGAACCAAACCACCCACCACAAATGGCTCTTAGAGATCACAACCGGCCTAACCATAATGATTCATGTAATCCCATCAATTTTGGCACCTTGGCCCCAAACAACTTTGAAATGCATCCCGCCCAAGTCGGGTTAGTTGAGAAGGACTTGTTTGGAGGTCATATTGAGGAGGATGCCCATGCTCATCTCCGGAAGTTTAAGAGGAAAGTTTCGATGATGAAGAAGAATGGGGTGTCCGAAGACACCTTGAGAATGATGTTGTTTCCGTTTTCGTTGACGGGCAAAGCGGACCGGTGGTTGAACATTCACCCACCGGATACTTTCACTACTTGGGATGACTTAGCCCAAGCATTTATGGCCAAGTACTACCCTTCCTCAAAGACCGCGATGCTCCGCAACGAGATCCATACGTTCCAACAAGAGGATGGGGAGTCCTTAGGTGAGGCTTGGGACCGTTACCAAGACTTGATAGCAAGTTGCCCCCACCATGGAATACCGGAATGGTACATTACTCAAACATTTTTCCAAACTCTACTACCAAGAACTAAGGAGATGGTAAATGCCTCCGCTGGGGAGGTTTTGACCACTTGAATGATGAAGAGGGCACGGCATTGATAAAAAAAATGGTAGACTCGGAGGCAAACTATGGTTCTAGAGGGAACATGCTACGAAGGAACGGGAAATTTCCTAAGGAAAATGCCTCCAACTCCGAGACAAATGCCAAGCTCGACTTGCTCACAAAGCAATTTGAGAAGTTTTCAAAGAATCAAGTGAACCAAGCCGCGACCTCGTATGGGCCGCCCATGGAAGAAGTTGCTCAAGTCGCGAGTTGTGAACTTTGTGGAGGAAGTGGTCATACATATGACTTGTGTGGCAACAATTACAATGGTGCCTATGAAGAGAATGCTCAAGAGGTGAACGCTTTTCAAAGTTACAACAACAATCCTAGACCACCAAGGCCTCCTTACAACAACCCAAACACCTACAATCCAAATACCAATTTCTACCACCCCGGGTTAAGGAACCACCCCAACTTTAGTTACAAAAGCACCAATGTTCAAAACCCCCAACATCTCCAACCACAAACCCAAACCAATCCACCCGGTTTTGCTCAACCAAGGGGAATTCTCCAAAACCCAAGAAATAATTTTGGAAATCAAAACCAATGGTCAAGCAACAATCCACCCCAAAACTATGGCAACCAACAACAAGGGCACCAAGAGTTTGGTGGCAACCAAAGCAACCAAGGGTTTTACCAAGGGAATCAAGTAAATCAAGCAAATCAAGGATTTGGGCAAGGGTATGTTCAAGGGTCTCAAGAACAAGGTCAAGGATCAAACTTCAACAACTATGGTCCGAGAGGTAACTTTCAAGTGGGGCAAAACAACAACCAAGGTCCCAATGCTAGATATGACTATGGGTTCCCTTTACCCATAGCCAACCAACCTCATCAAGAACCCCAAGGTGAGCTCTCTCAAGTGGAGCTTTTGAAGATGATTAAGAACATGCAACTTCAACATAGCCAAGAGATAGCTAATTTTGCAAAAGCTACTCAACAAGAACAAGCAAACTTGAGAGCTACATTTCTTAAGGACATGAGGGAAATGGAATCTAGGATGGCTTCTCATGCTATGGCTAACCCTCAAAGGCCGCCCGGTGGTTTGTTGGCTCAAGGACAAAGCTCCAAAGATGCCTCAAATAGCCACCATGCTCATGCGGTAGTGCTAAGGAGTGGTTTAGAGCTTGAGGACCCTTACAAAGACCTTGAGTTGGAAGTTGATGAAGATCCCAAGGGGAATGAGGTAGAAGTGGATGATGAAGAGGAAAGCTCACCCATTGAGGCTTCGGGTAAAGCTAATGAAGACAAGAAAGGAAAGAAAGCTTGTGAAGATTTGACTAGAAGAGGAATTCAAGTGGGCAAGAATGTTGATGGATATGTGGAAGACCTCCCTTATGAGGAGGAAGCTATTGAAGAAATACCTTTGCAACATTCTAAAAAGGTAACAAAAAGTTCGGCTCCTCCAAAGGTATCTTCCAATTCCCAACTTGTTTCTAAAATTCCTTACCCTTCAAGAGCCATAAAGAGTAGGGAAAACCTCAAGTATGCCAAATTTTGTGATATGCTTGAGAAACTTGAGGTTACCCTACCCTTTACGGAAGTGATAATGAACATGCCAACCTACTCAAAATTTTTAAAAGACATTTTGACAAGGAAAAGAGTCTTGGGTGACCAAGAAATAGTGGCTATGGAAGAAGCATGTAGTGCTCATATCCTTAACAAATTGCCCACTAAACTTGGTGACCCGGGAAGCTTTTCCATTCCTTGCGTAGTTGGCGGTGTTCCTATCTCTAGAGCTCTTTGTGACTTGGGAGCAAGTGTTAGTGTTATTCCTTTGAAAGTTGCAAGAAGGATTGGCATTCAAAACTTGGCTCCCACTACCATGACTCTCCAATTGGCGGATAGGTCCGTCAAACGCCCTATGGGGGTGCTTGAGGACGTGCCCGTCAAGGTTGGAAAGTTTTTGATTCCCACCGATTTTGTTGTCCTTGATATTCCGGAGGATAGCCACACTCCCATCATCCTAGGTAGGCCATTTTTGGCTACCGGAGGAGTTCTCATTGATGTGAAGAATGGGCGGCTAACCTTCCAAATTGAGGGCAACAAAATCGAATTTAACTTGCCAAATTTGATGAAAGGTACAAGTGTAGAAAGATTGAGCACAATCGAGGTAATTGATGAAGTAGTGCACGAAGTAGCCCGTGAAGAGGCGGAGATGGAAGAGGTTTTTCAAATCTCTTTGCATGATGAGGCAATGAAAGAGGATCACGATGTTGATGAGGAACTATTAAAGAAAGTGGAGGGCTTTCTCCCTCCAAAGGTACAACTCAAACCCTTGCCTCCCTCCCTCAAATATGCTTTCCTTGATGAGGGAGAGGCCTATCCGGTGATCGTTAATGCTAACCTAAGTGAGTCCCAAGAAAAGAAGCTTTTGGAAATCTTGAAAACTCATAGAGGAGCACTTGGGTATAGCATTGATGACATCAAAGGTTTAAGTCCGAGTTTGTGCATGCATAGAATAGTTTTGGAAGAGGGGAGTCAACCCAAGGTTGACGGTCTTAGGAGGATTAACCCAAAGATGGCCGAGGTGGTGAAAAATGAAGTGTTGAAACTCCTAGAGGCCGGTATTATATACCAAATTACCGATAGCAAATGGGTTAGTCCGGTCCACGTGGTACCCAAAAAGGGGGGGATACAAATGGTTGAACAAGAGGATGGCACCACCCTACCCACTAGACCCGTGACCGGGTGGCGAATGTGTATTGACTACCGCAAGCTCAATGCCGCCACCCTCAAAGACCACTTCCCAATTCCCTTCATTGACCAAATGCTAGAAAGGCTCGCGGGCCATGCATATTATTGCTTCTTAGACGGTTATTCCGGGTTTTTCCAAATTCCCATCCACCCGGATGACCAAGAGAAGACGACCTTCACTTGTCCAATAGGGGTCTATGCCTACCGTAGGATGCCATTCGGGCTTTGTAATGCGCCCGGCACCTTCCAAAGGTGCATGATGGCAATATTTTCAGATTTCCTTGAAAAAAGCATGGAAGTCTTCATGGACGACTTTAGTGTCCATGGGGACTCATTTGAGCTTGGTCTTGAGAACTTGGCTAGTGTGTTGAAACGGTGTGAGGAGCATAACCTCGTCCTTAATTGGGAAAAGTGCCATTTCATGGTGGAGGAGGGGGTTGTACTCGGCCACATCGTTTCAAGGAGGGGTATTGAGGTCGATGGGGCCAAAGTTGCGGTCATAGAGAACTTGTCACCCCCTTCCAGGAGTGAGAAGTTTTCTAGGCCATGCCGGGTTTTATCGGCGTTTTATCAAGGATTTTTCAAAAATAGCAAAGCCCTTAACCTCATTACTCCTCAAGGATTCCCCCTTTGTGTTTGATGATTCTTGTCTTGAAGCTTTCAATAGGTTGAAGAGAGCATTGGTCACGGCACCGATAATCCGATCTCCGGATTGGAATCTTCCCTTTGAGATAATGTGTGATGCTTCGGACTTCGCGGTTGGTGCGGTACTTGTGCAAGTTGTGGATAAGAAGCATCATGTGATATATTACACAAGCAAGACTCTTGATCAAACTCAATGTGGATATGCTACTACCGAAAAGGAAATGTTGGCAATTGTTCATGCCGTGGAGAAATTTCGGCAATACCTTGTTGGGTCTAAGGTGGTGGTTTACTCCGATCACACCGCCTTGAGACAATTGATGGTGAAAAAAGATGCAAAGCCCCGGCTCTTGAGATGGGTCCTTCTTCTTCAAGAATTTGATTTAGAGATTAAGGATAAGGCCGGTTCGGAAAATGTTGTTGCCGACCACTTATCTAGATTGACCGTTGAAGACCATGGGATACAAGACAAGAGTGGACCCATAAATGAGTGGTTGAGGGATGATGGACTCATGGAAGTTACCGCCAAAACTCCTTGGTTTGCGGATCTTGCAAACTACATTGTAAGTGGTTTCTTGCCGGATGAAATGGAGCCAAGAGAAAGGCGGAAGTTGAGAAATGATGCTAGAAGATACTTTTGGAATGACCCACATTTGTTTCGCAAGTGTGGGGATGGAATGTTCCGGAGATGCGTTTCTAGAGAGGAGGGCTTAGAAATTGTTGACCGGGTTCACAATTCCGCCTACGGGGGACACTTGGCCACTTCTAGAACAATTGCCAAGATCCTCCAAGGTGGGTTTTATTGGCCCTCCATGTTCAAAGACATTCACTACTTGGTTAAATCGTGTGATGCTTGCCAAAGAGTTGGGAACATTGGGAAGAGAAGTGAGATGCCCTTGACTAACATATTAGAGATTGAGCTTTTTTATTGTTGGGGCATAGACTTCATGGGACCCTTTCCCAACTCTTGTGGAAATGAATACATCTTGGTTGCGGTGGACTATGTATCCAAATGGATTGAAGCGGTTGCCTCCCCCACCAATGATAGCAAGGTTGTAATGAAGCTTTTTAAAGACACGATTTTTCCAAGGTTCGGAACACCAAGAGTGGTCATAAGTGATGGTGGATCTCATTTCCGCAAAAGTACCTTCAAAGCTCTACTTGAATCACATGGAGTGCGGCACAAAACCGCACTTGCCTACCACCCTCAAACTAGTGGGCAAGTGGAGGTTTCTAACCGCCAAATTAAAGCCATTTTGGAGAAAGTCACCAACAAGAGCCGGAAAGATTGGTCCCAAAAGCTCCCGGATGTCTTATGGGCATTGAGAACCGCCTTCAAGACACCTCTTGGCACCACCCCGTATAAGCTTGTGTACGGGAAAGCTTGCCATTTGCCGGTGGAGTTGGAACACAAAGCTTGGTGGGCTCTTAAAGAAATGAATTTTGACTTTGATGCCGCAGGAGAAGTGCGCTTTCTCCAAATGAATGAGCTTGAGGAGTTGAGATTGGAGGCTTATGAGAGCTCCAAAATCTACAAAGATCAAACGAAGAAATGGCATGATGCCAAGATCATGGAAAAAGAGGTAAGTGTTGGAGACCTCGTTCTCCTTTTCAATTCCAAGATAAAGGTGTTCCCGGGCAAGCTCAAGTCAAGGTGGTCCGGACCCTTCAAAGTGATGAAGATATTCCCCTATGGCGCCTTTGAGCTTTGGAGCGAGGAGGGAGGTACCTTTCGGGTGAATGGTCAAAGAGTTAAGCGTTACTACGACGGCGACAACAAAGGTTCAATTGAAGTACTCTATCTCGGGGAACCCCTCCCCGAGGAGAGGGAAAGTTGAAACTCTTGAAAATGAATTGGTTTGGTGGAGTTCCACAAGAACCACCATTTGTAAATAGCATGCATGTAGATAGAATTTGAGATAGTTTGGATTGAACATTCTTGACGAAGTTGAATTTGGAGGTAGGACCCCTAGCCTCGCCCAAAATCCCGACACGAGTCGTCGGTTTGAAAGTTGAAAACTCGAGAAATGGGCAAGATTAGGAGTTGGAAGTTTATTTGTGAGCATTGGAGGAAAAACAAGTTGAAATTGACGTAGTGTAACTCTCTGCCGGTGGACCGGCAACCGGTGCCCTCCACCGGTAGCGCGTCGAAAATTTCTCTGAAAAATTTGAAGGAATTAAGCTGAGAAGAATTCCCTACCGGCAGGCCGGCAGCCGGCCCACCGGCAGGGAGATCCATATTAGTTGAAAGTGGCGAAAAAGTGAAGGAGAGGAATCCTCTACCGGCAGGCCGGCAGCCGGCCCACCGGCAGAGGAATGCTTACTGAGCCAAGATTGAAGGAAGTATTAGGAGAAGGACTCCCTACCGGCAGGCCGGCAGCCGGCCCACCGGTAGAGGATCTCTGGCATTGGTGAAAGGTGGGAAATTGAAGAAGAAGGAATCCCCTACCGGCTGGCCGCAAGCCGGCTCACCGGTAGGGGAACCGCTGTACATCAAAAAGGGGAGTATAGGGAAATTCTCTGCCGGTGGACCGGCAGCCGGTGCCCTCCACCGGCAGCGCGTTGGATTTATTTTGAAGAATTAAGAATCCCCTACCGGCAGGCCGGCTGCCGGTTCGCCAACCGGCAGGGGTTCTTTAAAACGCACGAAACACACCCCGTGAATCCCATTTTCTCACAATCCTTTCTCTTTCCTTCTTCACTCATCTCCCTCATCCCTCACCTCCATTAACCCCAACTCACCCAAATAACCAATCATCAACCTCCTCACCTCACCCTCCTTCATTCCCCTCATCCTCCTTCCCTTCTAGCCTTTATTTCCTTCTTCAACCATGGCAAACAAGAGAACTAGGTCGGAAATGGCGGAAGCTCAACGGCTTTTGGTTGAGGCGGCGGCGAGCGACACTAACCCGGATCCCGACTTCCCGGATGTTGAGTTCGTCACTCAAGAGCAAAAAGGTAAATTTATCTTGTTCAAAAATCGCCCCTTAACCCCGACAAAATTTATTTGTAGACCGGCTATGAGAAATATGGGACTAGACAACGAAACCTTCGAGTTGTTTAAGGGTGTTGGTATGAAAGGCTTATATGATTTGCATGAGGAAACTTATCCCCGCCTCACTTGGGAATTCCTTAGTAGTTTCCGTCTTGATTAGCACCGACAAACCCGTATGGTTGAGCAAATTCACTTCCGGTTGATGAACCGTGATCATTCCTTGTCCCTAGGAAGGCTTTGCCGAATTTTCGGCCTTAACAACCCCCCAAAATTCAAGGCACCCGAGACCGCTCACTTTTCTCGGGTGTGGAAATCCATCTCGGGCTTAGATGACCAAACCGGAGTGAAAAGGCCGGAGATTGCATGCCACAATGCCCCCATTCGCATTTGGCACCGATTTGTGGGAGGTTCTATTTTTGCGACCCATGAGCCATGGGTTTTTCGGGTTACCGAATTGGAGATTTTGGGGTCTTACTTGCTCACCACCCCGGCCCCCTATGAAATCAATGTGGGTCACCATTTGGCCCTCCACTTGCAATCACTTTCTAAATCGCCGGGGCAAAAAGTCCCTCTTCATGTGGGTGGGATAATAACCCGAATTGCCAAGAACCTTGACCGGCCGGTGAACTTGAACAACATGAGGTGGATCCGGGGGGAGACCTACATCACCAAGCAATGGTTAACGAAAAACCTAGAGTGGATCAAGGTCAATCCTTTTGATGGGATCGAGTATTGGCAAGTGCAAAAGAAAAATTCCGTCCCAATTCCCAATGCCTCCAAATTCAAAATCAAGCCCGGTGAGGAGTCCTACCTCCTTGAGATTGAGGAAGAGCCCGATGAGACCCGACCTCCCCCGACCAACCCCATCACCTATGGTCGTGACAACCGGAGGGAAACTCCATCCTCCCTCCACTACTCCATGCCCTCCTTCCGACCGCCTTCCACCTTCCAACCTCAACCTTGGAGGGGTAACTTTGGTGAAGGCTCCTCTAGCAACGTCCCTCCTCCCCCGCCTCCTATGCATGCCGATTTGGTCAAATTCATGAGTGACATGCGGTTGGGTTTGGAAACCGCCGCTAGTGAAAGGCGGGGTATTGAACAAAGGTTGGATCGGATATATTATGACACCTCCGTGGGTCAATTTCCGATTTATGATGATTACATGAGGAGGAACTACGAGCACCCTCAACATCTCCACCCCTCCTACTACCTTGAGCCGGATGGTGGTTACCACAAGGATAACCGGTTTGTCTACGCCGACATCAATATTCGGCCGGATTATTTTGCCCCACCCGTTTTCCCCCCTCCCGCTTCTCAAGAGGAGGGGCATGATGCTCAATGGTTCGGGGGTACACCCTCCATTTTCTCCCACCCCGAGGTTGGGAGTGGCTCCGGGGCGGCCTCCGGCGGCTTCCTTTCGTCCGGCGGGAATTTCGGCGATTCCACCGCTCCCATGAACACCGACGACTTCCTTCGTGAGTCCGTGTTTGCAGCGGTGGACGGAGATGACAATGATGATGATAATGATAATAATGATGATGATGATGACGGGGACTTTGAGTCTTAGGCGGCCTCGAGTTTGGCCTATCTTTCCTCCCTTTTCAATCCAAAGCCTTCGGTATGCTCCCCACATTCAATCCAAATGTCAAGTATGTCCCCCAACAATCCAAACTTCTCATTCATATTTAAATTTTGTATGCATTTAGTTAGAAATTCATATAATTGCATTCATATAAAATTGCATTAGATTTCAATTTGTAATATATTGTCACATTTAGTAATTGCATTCACTTAGGATAACTTGCATTGTCATTTAAATTTTGCATATAGAATAGAGCATGCATTGCATTTTCAAAATCAAAACCAACTAAAAAATCGAAAACTGACTAAAATCGCCAAAAACATGTTATTTTATTTCACTCAATTGCCCTCCCATGTAAATGAATAAGTGTGGGGAGGGCCTAAAAAAAAACCAAAAACATGCATTTTAATTTCCAAAAATCAAAAATACCAAAAATATGTTATTTTTATTTTCAAAAATTAAAAAACCACCAAAAATATGTTGTTTATTTTTCCTTTTCTCTCCCTATACTTTGTTCCATTGAGGACAATGTAAATTTCAAGTGTGGGGAGGGAAATATCCACTTTGTGAATATTTGTTTGCACCTTTAAATTTGATAAAAATTCAACAAATGCCTAAAAATTGAAAAATTCCAAAAATTCAAAAAAAATTGCATTGTATATATATGTTTGTCTAACAAGTGGTGCAGGCACATACGGGACATTTGAGGCATTAGGAGACTAGAAGACCGCTCGGTTCAATCTTTCTTATCTCTTTCTCCTTTTCCATTCCTTTTCTTTTACAATTGTTGTATGTATGGAGGAGGATGGGCTATGTTGATGAGGATGTTCCATTTTGGAACTTGGTGTGTGTTGCTTACGTGCTGCTAGGTTTAGACAATTGTTGCATGTTTATTTAGGTTGCTAGTACTTAGAAATGCATTTCGTACCTTGTGAATACGTGTTTGTTGCTTTATTTACATTTTGCATCGAGTTTGTATATAAATTTTTGAACAAATTTGGTCTAGGAAGGGAGTATGATACCTCAATGATGATATTGTCTTGGCCACGTCTTTCCCCTCCTATTGGCTTGCACCTTGTGACATCCTCGTTATATACGGGAAATGAGGCTAGACCGGAGAGTTTTGACCACCTTGTGAGACCATAGACCGTAGACTAGGCCTAGATTTCGACCTAGCTACTCAAATGTGAGGATTAGAGCCTCCTTAGGACCGGTACATCCATACCCGGTCCCCCTTTAGGTGTGAGTAGGCTCCTCGCGTGGCGTGTCACATCACGACGCACAAGCATGGCGTCCTTTCCTTTTAGACCATGAGATGTTCATTTGTATGCATATTTTGAAACAACAAGTTGCATTTCAATTTTTGAGCCTCACATTGCCAAATAAGCCTAATTTTTCGACCCTTTAGACTAGGACCGATTTTGTTTACCCCTTTTGAACCTTGACCTTTCATTTGATACCTACAATACTAACTACAACCCAAAAACAACCGACCTTGATCAAGAAAGTTGTCTATGAGTTTGGGTAGTATGAAGCAAGGGGATTTGAATCTTGGTTTAGTGGATGTGCACAATCCATTTGAGTCGGAATGATGGTTTAGTTTGGTATGCTTTGAATAAAGAGGTTTTTGAAATAAGAAAAAGAAAAAGAAAAGAAAATAGAAAAAGAGAAAAATGTAATGAAAAAAAAAAAAAAAAAAATTTTGCACTATTACTTTGTTGATGAGAAAAAGCCATGCAACACTCCTTCATCAAAGGAGTAGAAAAAGGCGTTGCAAAAATAAAGAGGAAATGATGTTTTTCCAAATGAGTCGGATTTTCAAATTTTTGTGTGATTTAGGCAACTAATATCATGTTCTTTTTGATTCATTCATTTGTTGTAATAAGTTGGGAAGAAAAGGAAAATTTTGACAACTACTTGATCTTAAACTCCAAATGAGCCATATCGGTGCTTGCACCAATCCCGTTTCGACCCTTCGCCTAGCCCCATTACAACCTTTGTTTCTTGTATGCGTATTTTTCCTTTTTTGCATCTCACTAATGGTCTTGTAGGAGAGAATTCCATGTTAGATTGCGGGCATGTCTCACGAGTCGAGTAGATGAGTGATTTTGGTTACTTTTTGCACAAAAATCACCCGTTCCAAAAACAAAATGAGAGATTAGTGAAAACCGTGAGGAAGTCGGTAGTCTTGGTCCCCTTAGTCATGGGTCAATTTGGTTGAATCTTGAGTGTGTCATGTGATTCTCGAAGGTTAGGCTTTGTTTCCCCCTTTCCCGCCTTTGAATTTGTTTCCTAGGCATTTGGTTGTCAAATTTAGGTTGCTTGAGCCACCATTAGGGCATTGACACCCCGCCGGGACTATGAGATGGTATCTCCCGACCAAAACCTTTAATCGTTCAAAGTAAAACGGCCGCTTAGATGAGGAAAGCGGTTTGATTTTTGTGATGCATCATATATGTTGACTTGTGCTTAATTGAATGTTTGCATCAAAAATTTTGTAGCAAGACCCAACTTGCCTTGCAATAGGGCACTCTCCCCTCATGGGTGCCAAATTGTGAGTTGAAGGGGCGTTGAGTGCGCTAATACTCGATCGGCTTAAGTAGTAGGTTAGTTGAGTGATGCTTATATTGTGCACTCACTCTCCTTGTCTATTTTAGTAGGGACTTGTGCATTGATTTTGGACTTACTCGAGGACGAGTAAGGTTTAAGTGTGGGGAGGTTGATATGTGAATTATTTACACCTTATTTCCCTCTTTCTTTGACGCATTCCGGCTCATAACGAGTCGGTTTCGTGTGCCTTTCCTTGCATTTGTGCCCGATCCCCGTACTTGTCATTTTGTGTGCCCTTTTGTAGGAACCGAGTCGAGTATGAAGGAATTGGGGCAAGAAAAGGCATTCTAATGCCTTTACATGAAGAAAAGGGAGATGAAGGATTTTGAAGAATAAATCCTCTGCCGGCAGGCCGGCAGCCGGCCCACCGGTAGAGGATATGGCTATATGGAGAAAATGGAGGAAACCAGCCAAGAGAGTGTTCTCTGCCGGCAGGCCGGCAGCCGGCCCACCGGCAGGGAACACAATCCCATACTTAGTCAAATTTTTGAAGAAGTTTTTGGCCAAAGTTCAAGCAACGCGCTACCTAAGACTGGTGGGGCAGACTTCTGGCCAACCGGCAGAGGGTACCTGATATGAAGAATTGGAAGAAAATCTCAAATAGAGGAAATCCTCTGCCGGCCCACCGGCAGGGGATTACGCAACCTTCATTTCTCTCAGTTTTTGAAAGAACGCGCTGGCAGAGAGGAGGAAGCAGTGCCCGCCCGGCAGAGGAGCACTTTACACGCAAATGGGCTTTTCCACTCTTTCCTCCCTTAATCCAATGATAGCCTATAAATACCCCCTCCTTAAACCCTTTTGCACATAACCCTAGATCTGAGAACTTTCCTTATTAATTGTAATCCTTTCTTAATCAAGCACTAATCTTTCCTTAATCTTTCCTTAATATTTAGTAAAACTAGTAATTGTTAGTTAGAATCAATAGCTTACTCTTGTTCTTTGAAGTTTGTATTGGGGATCTTGAAGGGTTTTCCTTCTTATTAATCAATCAAGCATTCATCTTTCCTTTTGTTGGTATAATTCCTCTCCTTTCTTTTACTTGTTTATCATTTGTTTACATTTTCCTTGTCTTTTGATATTGCTATAGCATTCATCATGTCTCCTCCTTGTGTTGTTTGCTTTCCTTCTCTATTTAGCATAATTTTCCTTAACATGAGTGAGTAGATCCCTTCTAGGGTTTAGGGTGATTCTTTATGGAATTTATGGGCATGACTCTTTGAATATTTTGGTCTTTGGTGAAATTGTTTAACTTTCCTATTCATTGCACTCAAGGTGTTTGTTGATTTGCTCAAGTGAAAGCTTTTGCCTTTCTCTCATTATTGCTTAATTCTCCCTTGGAATGAAAGTTTTTTGGGGTCTTGATGTATGTCTAGGAGGGGTGTGATGCTTAATGAAAATTAGTAGCCACCTTTAAGATAGCCAAGACATTGGTTCTTCATCTTAGGTTAATCTCTCACCATTGACCCTTTTTGATCTTCATGTTTGCCCCTAATCCATATTGATGACCCCGAAGGCCCTAGCTTTTAATTAACCGTATTCATTATCATC